>NW_006408524.1:15166832-15181448 GCF_000296735.1 Chrysochloris asiatica
AGCTGATACTGGTGGTTGTAGTCGTTGATCATCAGTTAAAGTCCTCTTCATTTCCAGCAAGCAAGATTCTATATCTGCATATCACAAGTTGTTAATGAGTCTTCCTCTAATCCTGATGCCACTATGTTCTTCTTTATATGATTCAACTTCTCTGATTATTTGCTCAGCATACAGATGGCGTAAGTATGGTAAAAAGATAATTCTGGTGCACACCTTTCCTGATTTTAAACCTAGAGTACAGGTAGAGATGTGGACAGATACACAGAGTGATTGGGTATGGGAAGAAGAGTGGGGATATACAACGGTATACAAAGGTTTGACAGAGGATATATGCACAGGGATATTTACCTTTGCTGCACACATATAAACGAATAAATGAATGTGGTGGAGCAGACAGGGAGCAAAACTAGGAAAACTTCTTAGACATTAACAAACATCTTGAGGGACTGAGTTGCTGGGCCCGGAGGCTCAGGACCATAGCCTCGGAGACTCCATGGTATATTGACATAACACAGTCCTCAAAGACAACGTTCTACATCCTACCTTTGTGAGTAAGGACTGGGATATGAAAAACTCATGAGCAGCCATCTAAGGAAGGGGCTCTGGTAGCGTAGTGGTTATGAATCAGGCTGCGAACCTCAATGTCAGCAGTTCGAAACTACCAGCTGTTCTGCAGGATAAAGATGAAGCTTTCTGCCCGTAAGTATTTACAGGCCTTGGAAACCCTGTACAGGGCCACTATGAGTCAGAACAGACTCTACAGCACATAACAACAACAACATTGGTTTCTCCCTGTCACAAGAAAGAAGAGTGATGAAAATTGCAGATGCCTGGGAACAATGAGTACAAGTGAACATCACAGTCTCTAGGACCTTAAGACTGAAAGAGCAAGAGGGTGCCTAGTCCCATTACCAAATTCTGAAAGGGATCCTAGTAGAAAGTCCTGGATAGAGTGGAGAAAATGTGGAACAAAACTCAAAGTTATAAAACAGACCAGGCTTATTGGTCAGAGACTAGAAGAACTCAACAATGCAGCCCTTGTTGACCCTTCAGATCTGGAACAGAACATATCCTCAATCATGGCTCAATTTTCAGTCAAGCAGTAAATGGGTAGGTATACAGCCAGGGGTGGGAGGGCAACATTAGTGAGGTATGCACAGCACAGAATAGTCAATCACTAGAGGTAACAAAGACAGCGCTCACCAGTCATCTCCCCAAATTCAGAAGGGTTGTGAAAGGAGGAGGAAATAAAGGAAAGAAAAATCGAAAACTACTGTACCTAAATGCTCATTTAAAAAAAATTCGGCTCTACAGATCATTGCTGCCATCTGCTGGTTATATAATCTCATTGAGGTTTTGTGTGTGGTTGAGTTAGAAATCTGTAGTAATAACAATAATTTGTTAAATCATGAAATAACTCCATTTCAACGATGATGAGACAATGAGAGAATAAATTTAATTACTTAGGGTTGCGATGAGTCAGAATGAACTAGAAGGCAACAGGTTGTATTTCAATTGTCCATATGTCACAGAATCAAGCTGCTGGTTTTCATTGTATTGGTGGCTCTGTAGGATCAGCACTGAACTGGCAAACACAAGGTCGGCAGTTCAAACTCACCAGCTGCTCCTCAAAAACCTTATACAGAATCGTTACGAGTTAGAACTGATTCAGTAGCACTTAACATCAGTAATAACATGGTGGTTTAAGTTAATGCCATCAAAAAACACGTAGCTAAATATAATCTAAATAACGATGTTTAAAAGAACTAGGTCAAAATAGAACACCATCATTAGGGTTCTTAATTTAATAAATGAAAATGTGCCATGATTGTACTAAACTGTGAGTGAAGTGTCTTGTTTTTGCTTTCATACACAAATCTATTCTTCTCCTTAGTAAAAGAATATACTTATGTAGGTAATTCTCTCATCTCAATTAATTAATGATATTAAAACTCACATTAAGGTTCAATAATAGAACTAACATATAAGTTAATGAAAAAAATCCAAGTAAACAAAAGATTAACTGGAATAACATTCATAGTTCACACGGCAGTAGGTCTACCTACAAGAGCAAGAAAAAGGGACATTTATTCACTGAGCACTGATTATGTTTTAGCTTTTCAAAGCACTGGCTCATGCAATTATAGTAATCATCTAGTAAAGCATTCGGTTGGTTGGTTGGTTATGTGCCTTGGAGTTGGTTCCGACTCATAGCGACCCTGTATAGGGTTTTCTGAGGCTGTAAATCTTTACAGGAGCAGAAAAGCCTCATCTTTCGCTCATGGAACAGCTGGTAGTTTGTAATTGCTGACCTTGAAGTTAGCAGTCTGACTCATAACCACTACACTACCAGAGCTCCTTAGAAAGACATGTAACTTTCTTCTTTTTTTAGGTGAGAAATTTATCTTAAGAGTAGATTAAACTACTAGTTCAAAGTTTCACACATTGGTGGCCTTCCTATATGAGTCCTCTATATAAAGGACTTAAAACAATGTCTGATATGTGAGAACATTTTTAATATTTTGTGTTTACTATATGAGAGTAGGATTCCTGTTGTGGTCACTGTTCACTGAGCCACTTGTACTGTTGGATAAGCATTGTACTGTTCACTGAGGTTGGCAATTTAAACCCACTCACTAGCCACTCCTGGGAAATCTTAAACAAGGTTGCTATGAGTCAGAACCAACTCGACAGCATGTAACAACTACATATGAGGGTAAGTCAAAAAGTATTGCTATGTGGGTGTCAGTTCCTGCAAGGCCTTATTCCAAACACAACGTGTTTAAACATGTCTCTGAGATCAGGCAAGTTTTCGCCGCAATACACCTGTCTTCATCTCAAGAGGCTAGCTAAGTTACACTGAGGAAAAAAATTTTTTTCTATCACCACACTGTATCTGCCCATTCTTAGAGGGTAGCAAGGGCTATCCTATCAGAATTTTTATAGGAAACCTTACCCTATCCAAAAGAACAAGCCCTGTTCTTGTCCCTTCAGACTTCTTTTTGATCCCCAAATTCTAAGAACATTTAAAAAGAGCATGACTTGAGTCCCTCACCAAGGCACGAACTGTCATTTTGGTGTAAATCAAAGAGAGCTGAATCATTCAGAGACGGGTTGTTAGGCTGTTGCTGTTAGATGCTGCTGAGGATGCACAACAACAAAATAATGCCCGGGTCTGCGCTAGCCTCACAATTGTTGCACTTGACCCCATTGCTGCTAACAATTTGTCCTTCCCAGCGTAGTAAAGTATTATAATTGTCAGATTCAAAATGGCCAATGCCAGTTTATTTTAGCTCACTAATGCCTGGGAAATTGGTATTTATGGGTTCCCTTTCATTTCTGACAGCTTCCAATTTTCCTAGATTCATACTATGTACATTCCATGTTCTGATTATTAATAGATGCTTGCAGCTCTTTCTCCTCATTTAGCATGGTGCCCCATCAACAGATGAAGGTCCCAAAAGCTTGACTCCATTCATGGCATCAAAGTCAACTCTGATCTGAGGAGGTAGCTCTTCCCCATTTGTATTTTGAGTGTCTTCTAGCCTGAGGGGATCATTTTCTGGCACTGTTCCACTGGTATGCATAAAGCTTTCAGTGGCTATGCGTTCAGGCCAAGTCCGCCTCTACCTCTTCCTCGGGGTCTTAGTCTGGAAGCTCCACTGAAACCTGTTCACAATGGTGACCCTGCCGGTACTTAAAATATCGGTGCATAGTTACCAGCATCACAGCAACATCAAGTTTCGACAAACTGACAGAGGAGGGATAGAGAGATGGAAACACCACCTTCAGAAGTGTCTAGACCTAGCTGGAGGATCTGTGGAGAAACAACAGCTTCACATTTTAATATTTTTGTTTAATAACAGTTTCTAAGATTTTAGAATAATACTTTTTTACTTACTCTTGTATCTCAACCATATGATATAGCCAGTTTCTTTTTCCTTTAACACTGTATAATGAATATTGTCCTATAGTATTATTCATTGAAAATATGGCTTTAGTGTCTATGATTCATTATTTGAGTTTCCTGTTTATTGGTTTGGCATTGTGATTATTCCTAAAATTGTCCATATAAACAATAGCACAATGAATATACTTTAAAAGAAATTTAAAAGTTTAAATGGTAGAACATGACCAGCTCTGTACTCTCAAGAGTTAGACCAAGGTCAAGTGAATGCTTTAAAACTACATTTCATTTTGAGTTTGCATATCCATTCAAGTATCTTTTTAACTAAGCCACTTACAAATATCTGATATTTTAAATTCAGTATTGGGTAGATAAAATGTAGCAGTGGTGGTTATGTACTGTAGTGGAGTCAGTTCCGATTCATAGCGACCCTGTACAGGGTTTCCGAGGCTGTAAATATTTACAGGAGCAGAAAGTCTCATCTTTCTCCTGAGGAACAGCTGGTAATTTCGAACTGCTGACCTTAAGATTCGCAGCCCAATTCATAACCTTGGTCAAGTTACTAGCCCTCTGATCCTCAGTTTCCAAATATGCACATAGTTAAAAAGACTTAAATGAGAAAGCATTTTAAGCACCACAGTCCCAGGACCATTAGTAAACATACCTTTTTTAAAGCTTCTTGTTGTTGGTAAGTGCCAAAGGGCCTGTTCCAACCCAAAGCGACGTTGGATAGGGTTTCCGAAGAGCAGCTAGTGAGCTTGAACCACCGACCTTAGTGAATAAAGCTTACACAGCAATAAATTAACAATACCAGAATTTATTGAAATTAAATGTGACAAGATGAATAGTACTGTCTGTAAGTGGTTTATAACTTCAGAGAAGGGGAGATCAATTGAGGCTGGAGAAATGGGCAGCTGCTTGGGAGGTGATAGAACTCAGATGAGCAGGGAGTAAAGAAAGCTGTCCAGGGGGCTGGTTTTTTCAGATGAGTGAAAGGAATCCTGGTGTGTCCCATTGGACCACTAAGTGCATGTCAGTGTTTCAAACCAATCAGCTGATCCTTGGAAACTCTATGTAGGGTAGTTATGAGTTGGAAAGGATATTAAGGCACTTAATAACAGCAAAAGAGACAGGAAGTCTCATCCTGTGAATCTCACTTGGAATGACTGCAAATAAAGGATGAGTCCTGGAAAGTGGGAAGTTAAGTTGAAAAGGTAGATTGGGACAGACAACTGAAGGCATTGATTAGCAAGCCAAGATGTTTACACTTTATCTGTGGACTAGGGGGAGCTATGAGTGAGGCTCTGTAGGATGCCTATGTGACTTCAAGATCCGTTTGAACCAAGGTGGGCGTTTCAAACTCACCAGCCATTCCTCTGTAACCCTGTAGTTGCTATGAGTCAGAAGCGACTGATAGCACTTAACAAAACAAGTAAATTAATCTGGTCACTTATGAGCTACAGATAGGAGTGGTGGTGGTACTGTGCCTTTGGGTCAGTTCCACTCATAACAACCCTGTATAGGGTTTCCAAGATTACAAATCTTTGTTGTTGTTAAGTGTTGTCGATTCGATTCCGACCCATAGCAACCCTGAATAGGGTTTGTGAGGAGCAGCTGGTGAGCGTGAACCACTGACCTTAAAGTTCAAAGGACTTTGCAGTCTGGCGCATTAACCCACAGTGTCACACCAGGAGTCGGAGCAGAATACCTCGTCTTTCTCCCATGGAGGAAATAGGAATTAAAAATGAAGGTGAAATGGACTAGTGGTAAGGCCTGTGAAAGAGGACACCTCTGTCTTTTTCTGTGGCATAGTGTATGGGCGTGTAGAGACACCCCTATTGGTTGGTCCAGGGTACTGAGAGCGCTGAGCACTAGGGCTGAAGAATTCTTGAGAATTTTGTTGAAATAGGTATATTTTACTCCACCAGTAAAGGGAAAGGGAAACCATGCTAGCACAGAAGGCGCCACCTTGAGGTCCACTGCAGCTCTGCCCCTGTTGCGTCCTGTAGTCCAGGGCCATTCCCTCCCAGCTGCTGGATCTAGGGTGCCCATCGGACTAATCGGACTTTGAACAACGAATACACCGTGTTGGGAGAAGAATACAGGGTCCGCAAACTGCTAGGCGCACTGCAGGCGCTCTGGGGAGTCCTCTTCCCGGAGAGTCTCTGCTAGCCAGAATAGGATCGCTTCCCAATTTTAACCTAGAGACACGCAATCTTCTGGTGACACGGGATAACGCGCTGGACTGCAAAGTCGTTTGGACCGCAAGGTCACCGGTTCAAGCTCATCAGCCGCTTTTCGAAAATCCTATCCAGGGTCGCTATGGGTCGGAACCGATTGGACGGCACTTAATAACCAGCAGTTTGAACTGGAAGACAGGAATCAAGTCGTGGAGAGTTTCTCGGTGTCGAGGGCGACACGGGGCACCCCACGGGAGGGGGGGGGCTACGGCGCAGAGGACGGTGAGAAGGGGAGGGGGAAGAGCAGCGCGCGCAGAGCGCACCCGGCGGCCTCGAACGCACGCCACCCCCTTACGACGTTTTGTCGTCGCCATGACGACCGGGGTGGACCGCAACGGTGACGGGGACGAGTCGTTGAGGCTACGAGTGGACCCTGGCCACTCCGGACCTCGCCCGAACTGGGCTGGGCCTGCCTCAGAGAGTCACCTAGCGCCATTCGAACAAGGACTATGAGAAAATGGTCGGGCAAACGAGGAGTAAACTCCGAGAAGCGGCTTCTGAGCCGTGTCAGTCTTCTCGCCCTCTGCAGGCTAAACGGCGGCGCCGGGCCGCTGGAGCTGGGGAGCCGGAGATGGAGGAGGAGCCGCAGGAGGAGGTGGAAACGCAGGTGCTGCCGCGGCAGCTTTCGTCCCTAGGCGGCGGGAACCTGCTAGGGGGCGCCCGGAGATGCTTGTCGCGGAGGCCCCGAAAGCTGAGCCCCGCAAATTGCATTCAAGCCAAAGTGGGCGCAGGAACCCGTCCACGCCACTGCTTCCAATTCCTCCGTTGTTTTCTGGATCGGCTCCGCGAAAAGGTGCACAAGTTACAGACACAAAAGTTATCCGATAGGACCAACCTGGGCATAGGTGAGCAGAGTGGAGCGGGACCAGACACCCTCCTCCAGGGCCCTGAGAAGCAAGCCCCGGGCTGGGTGGGAAGGGCTCTCAGACCCACAGTTTGAAGTAGTTTCAATGAACCTTGAAGGAGATCCATTCAACACCAAGCGTTTGGGTAGCGTTGTTGTTGTTGTTAAGTGCCGTGGAGTCGGTTCCTACTCATAGCGACCCTGCACAGGGTTTCCGAGGCTGTAAATCTTTACTGGAGCAGAACGCCCCATCTTTCTCCCGTGGAACCGCTGGTAGTTTCGAACTCCTGACCTTGAGGTTCACAGCCCGATTCTTGCGAACCGTAAGGTCAGGAGTTCGAAACTACCAGCGGTTCCACGGGAGAAAGATGGGGCGTTCTGCGCCCCTAAACCCTGTACAGGGCAGCTATGGGTCGGAATTGACTCTACAGCACTTAACAACCAAGTGCTAACGACCAAGTCTGAGCTCTGGATGATCACAGACAACAATTCTCACCCTGCCCACTCTTTGCTTTCAAGTTTTTGACTGGGTTTTCTGACACATTGCCTGGCTGTCACCAACAAAACTACGTCTTAATCAAGGCAGCCAATTATCACAGTTTTTCTAAATGACAGGCTATCTCTTGGGGGACAAGCATCATGCTCCTCAGCATCTTAAGATAAAAGAAGTGTTTAAGTTTTTTTCATTGAGGTCATTAATGATGAAAATAAGGCCAAAGTAGACAATATATTGCCCCCATGTTGTTATCCACTTATTTCCATGTCACTGTGACGCTTAAATGCCTACACTTGTGGGAATTGTCTTCCTTGTTTAAACACCTGTAAGATTTTATCCTACTCGATTTACATTCCTCACTTTCCATAATTTAAGTAATTTGGATTTTGTTGCTATGCTATAAATTGATACATAGATAAACATCTCCTCCTCTGCAATCCAGTAGCACAAAAACCCAGCTCCGTAGGATTTCCCGCAACCTCATCTTTCTCACTGGGCGGTTAGTGGGTTTGAACGCAGAGTCTAATGCTTACCCTCCGGTGCTAAATTCCTGCAGTTTTTTCTTCTGTCATAAATTGACTACTGATGTTAAAGTAGAATGAGTTTTCCACACTTGGGATGTTAAAAGTACTTCAGGAATAATGGGAATTCTTATTTTAATATTATCAGATTATGGTACTGTAGAATAAGCACTGGACTGCTAATCACAAGGTCGGTGGTTCAAATCCACACCAGCTTGTTCTTTGGACACCCTACATGGAGTCTCTATAAGTCGGAACTGACTCTGCGTCTCTTAACAACAACAGTAATGGATATGCCGATAGATACATCACACATCCAAAATCAACCTGGCTTTGGAAACCAGGTTGTTCTGTCATTCCAA
This sequence comes from Chrysochloris asiatica, assembly GCF_000296735.1. NCBI lineage: Eukaryota > Metazoa > Chordata > Mammalia > Afrosoricida > Chrysochloridae > Chrysochloris > Chrysochloris asiatica. The sequence goes on from NW_006408524.1 coordinate 15,175,203, forward strand.
ACATAAGAGTCAGTGCTCTCATGTTGCTCAGAGTGGTGGGTAAATTAAGGGCTGATTCTATTAAGTGCTACAGGAGTTCAGATAAGGAAATTAATATTTTAGGTTGCTGTTGTTATTAAATGCCGTCGAGTCAGTTCTGACTCATAGCGACACCGTATCAGGTTGTCTGAGGAACGACTGGTGAGTTTGAACCACCAACCTTGCAGTTCAAAGGACCTTGCAATCCAGTACTTATCCTACAAGTGCCATATCAGGCCTCTGCTTTAGGATGGGAAGTGGAAATTAGATCAGGAAAGACTTTTAGGAAAGTGTGGCATTTGAATTGTGACGAACACTAAGATATGCATGTGTGAAGCCATGAACAAGAAATATTAAAGGCTAAACGATCAAAGTCTAGAAACATGAATGCAAAGTTAGGTTGAAAGAAAGGGCACATCAAAAAAGTAGGAAGTAAGTTGAAAAGGTTGGTTGGGAGAGTAGGTGATTGTTTGTTAGGTGCCATGAAGTCGGTTCAGACTCATAGCAACCTTATGCACAACAGAATGAAACATTGCTTGGTCCTTTGCCACCCTCACAATTGTTCACATGAGCCCATTGCTGCTGCCACTGTGCCAATCCATCTCATGGAAGGTCTTCCTCTTTTTTGGCGACCCTCCACTTTACTAGGCACGATGTACTTCTCTAGGGACTGGCCCCTCCTGTTAACACGTCTGAAGTATGAGAGAAGAAGTCTCACCATCCTGGATTCTAAGGAATACTCTGGTTGTAATTCTTCTAAAACAGATTTGTTGGTTCTTCTGACAGTCCGTGGAACCTTCAGTAGTCTCCTCCAATACCAAAACTCAAAGGCATCAATTCTTCTACCGGTCTTCCTTATTCATTGTCCAACTTTCACATGCATATGAGGCTATTGAAAATACCATGGCTTGGGTTAGGCACACATTTGTGTAACATCTTTGCTCTTGAATATTTTAAAGAGGTCTTATGCAGCAGATTTGTCTAATGCAATGCATCTTTTGATTTCTTGACTGTTGCTTCCATGAATGTTGATGTGGATCCAAACAAAATAAATCGTTTTCCCATTTATCATGATGTTATTTATTGGTTCACTTGTGAGGATTTTTGCTTTCTTTACATTGAGGTGAAATCCCATACTAAAGGCTGTCGGCTTTGATCCTCATCAGTATTTTAAGTCCTCTTCACTTTCAGCAAACAAGGTTGTATCATCTGCATATTGCAGGTTGTTAATGAGTCTTCCTCCAGTCCTGATGCCACTTTCTTCATATAACCCAGCTTCTCAGATTATATGTTCAGCATACAGATTAAGCATAGTGAAAGAATGCAACCCTGGCACACACAGTTTTGATTTTAGACCATTCAGAGTTCCCTTGTTCTTTTTGAATGACTGCCTCTTGGTGTATGTACAGGTTCTTCATGAGCACAATTAAGCTTGTCATGATCCACAGTCAAAAGCCTTCTTATAGTTAATTAAAGTACATGTAAAAAATTCCATGGTATAAATACTCTGCTTTTAGCCAAGATGCATCTGACATCAGCAGTGCTATCCCTTGTTCCATCTTCTCTTCTGAATCTGTCAGTTCCCTGTCAGTGTACTGATTTACCCGTTTTTGAATTATTTTTAACACAGTTTTACTTCCATGTGATATTAATGATACTGTCTGATAATTTCCACATTCCATGGGTCACATATCTTTGGAATGGGCACAAATACGGATCTCTCTCCATCAGTCGAATGGGTAGCTGTCTTCTAAGTTTCTTGGCTTAGATGAGTGAGTACCTCCAGTGCTGTATCCATTTGTTGAAAGTTTTCTATTTGTGTTCCATCAAATCCTGGTGCCTTGTTCTTTGCCAGTGCCTTCAGTGCACTGTGGACTTCTTCCTTCAGTACCATTGGCTCTTGATCATATGCTACCTCTTGAAATGCTTAAACAGTGATCATTTCTTTTTGGTACAGTGCCTCTATGTATTCCTTCCATCCACTTTTGATGCTTTATAGATAATTCAATGTTTTCCCATAGAATCCTTCAATATTGCAAGTCGAGGTTTGAAGTTTTTCTTCAGTTCTTTCACTTTGAGCAATACTAAGTGTGGTCTTCCCTTTTGGTTTTCTAACTCCAGGTCTTTTCATAGTTCATTGTAATACTTGTCATTCCTGGAATAATCAAATTCAAAATAGCCAATCCCAGTCCATTACAACTCATTTGATGCTAAGTACAGTTGAGTTGGTTTTGACTCATAACAACTCTGCACAAGGTTTCCAAAGAGCAGCTTGTGAGTTTGAACCACAGTTCTTATGGCTCAAACTGATCTTGTGGCCCAGTGCTGATCCTACAGTGCTTATCCTACAGTGCCACACAGCTCACTAATGCCTAGAATACCGATCTTTATGTGTTCCATTTCATTTTTGACTACTACTTATTTTCCTAGATCTATACTTCGAACATTCCATGTTCTGATTGTTAATGGATGTTTGCAACTGTTTCTCCTCATTCTGAGTTTTGCAGATGAAGGTCCCAAAAGCTTTACTGCATTTGTATCATCACGGTCAACTCTACTATGATTCATGTATTGAATGCCTTCCAACCTGCAGGACTCATCTTCCTTCACTATCTCTGGTGCTATTCACAATGTTTGCATCTTCTGGCACTGTATGTGACAATGTTCCACAGTATTTCATGAGGTTGTCAGTGGCTAAATATTCAGAAGTAGCTCTCTTCTCCTTCTAATGTGATCCTTTTTACACAGAGTGATGTTTGCTTCAGAAGAACCAATTTGGTGGCAGTGTGAAAGATGGACTGGAGATGGACTGAAAAAGGAAACAAACAATAGTTGTTAATTTTTAAGAGAATCCAGTCCATAATTAATAATGACTTTAGTTCAGTTAATAGCAGTCGTCATGAAGAGGGAAGGTCAGAGGTGAGAGTTGATGGAGACAGCATGACAGGACTGGGTGGGATGGAGTAGCAGAGAAATAGGGAGATAGGAGAACCAAAGAAAGTGGTGTAGCTTTGTAAGCCGAGTCGCCCAACAAGCCATGGTGGTACTCAGAACAGATGGGATCAAACTGAAACATGAATATATTTTAGAGGAAGCCTACAATTACTTTAGGATGAATGGTTTTGAGGTTTTTATGTGACATATGGCTGGCATCTTGGATCAGCACTTGACTGCAAACCACAAGATCAGTAGTTTAAACCCACCAGCCTCTCCTCAGAAACCCTATACAAGGTCACTGTGAGTGGGAACTAACTTAACAGCACTTAACGCGTGACATATAGAGTCACCATGGTGGCTCAGTGATTAAGCACTGGGCTGATAACTGAAGGGTTATCAGTTTGAACCTGTGTGGCACTGCGGGTTAAGTCGTTGGACTGCAAGTTCAGTTTGAACCACAAGTTTGGTGGTCCAAACTCACCAGCCGCTCTTTGGAAACCCGATCCAGGGTCGCTATGAGTTGAAACTGACTGATGGCACTTAACAACAACAAGCGTCTTTGTAGAAGAAAGATGTCGCATTCCACTGCTGTATACATTTCAACCTTGGAAACTACATGGGGAAATTCTACTCTGTCCTGTAGGGCTACTTACGACTCCGAATTGACTTGAATGAAGACTGTGCTTTGATTGGACATACATTGTTTAGAGAGAAGGGGTTAGTTAGGACTGAAAATGAAAGATTTGGGGATTATCCACATGGACATGATGTGACAGTTGAAACTGCAGGATTGAGTGAGATTGCCAATGGATGCCAGCCTGAAGAGGAAAAAGTGGACAAGAGATAGGCACTTAGAGATTCTTTACATTTCCATTTAAGATATGAGGAAAAAAGGAGAAATCAGATAAGCATAGAAAATGGAAGAACTGGGAGTGTTCTTCTACTGTGTCATAGAAAGATGAGAGAGGAATAAAAATCAGGAATCTGTCCAGATAAGAATGGCAGGAAATCATTGTATTTGATAAGTAAAGGTTCTTTGGTCATTTAACAGTTATAGGTGTTAAGGATGATGGAAAAATTTGAGGACAGTTATATGATGAACTGTGTATGTCACTGAATTGTATGCGTGAAGATTATAGAAATGGCAAATATTTGTGGTGTCTTGGGTTATGCATTAGGTTGCTAACTGCAAGGTTAGCAGTTTGGATCCACCAGCTGCTCCACAGGTGCAAGAGAAGGCTTTGTGGTTCTGCTAAGATGAATAGCCTCGGACATCCTAAACACGGTCTCTGAGTTGTAATCTACTTGACAACAGTGTGTTTGGTTATTGTTTTGTTTGTTTTTTTCTATATATATTTACAAAGGAGCCTCGGGTTCTGGTGGCACTATAGTATAAGCGCTGGACTGCTAACTGCAAGTTTGGAGATTCAAACTCACCAGTTGTCCCAAGAGAGAAAGATGAGGCTTTCTGCTTTTGTAGATTTACAGACTTGGAAACTCTTAAACATGGTCGCTATGAGTTGGAATCAACTCCTTGACAATGAGTTTGGTTTTTGAGAGCTTATGTATTTACAAAAATAAAAATAATAATGAAATAGTTACAGGAACTTAGAAGAAAGAGATCGGCCAAGTGTCTCGTGAATGAAGGGGGAAGGAGCTAGAGAAGGGGACCTAGAGAACTGCACAGAAGAAGCAATAGAATTCCATCACTGGAAAGCTATTAGATTAAGGCTAGGAGAATTATAAATTAAAGGGATTGACCAAGAGGAGAGATTGAGATTCCAAGAAAAAGAATAATTGATGGAGCGAAGTCTTGGAATATTCGAAGGGATAAAATGAAAGATAGACATTTGAGAAAGTAAGGGTAGAAGGAGTGCTTCCTGTTCTGAGATGGCAGAGAATAGTAAAGCAATGCTTACTGTAGAAAAATGTCATGAGAACTGTTACAGTGGAGGTAAAACAAACAAACAACTGGCAGAGATAGGATTCACAGGCTAGAGAGATGGTTTTTACCTTCACACCTCCAAAAGAGGGTGTGCTAGACATGTCATGCATTTGGAATACTAGCACTATTACACCTTATCACATATACAGTGGTGACAGTCAGGTGTGGAATGTAGAGCTCCGGAGGGAGATGAAAGATAAGACTATTTTGAGAGTCTTTGGAAAGCTAGATAAATTTGGCAGGATAATTCATCCTTTAATTTTCCTTACATCTAATTTTTAAGGGTTTAAGCCAGAACATATGAGTATGGGGACTTCTGGTGTAGTGCTGTAAGATCAGCACTGCACTGTGTACCTCAAGGTTGGCAGTTTAAACCCATGAGCTGCTGCTCTGAAACCCTATACAGTGTCGCTATGAGTCAAACGTAACAACAACATGAGTATGGATGGCTTTGAATGGAGTCAATAAAAGGAGAATAACAAAGAGGACACACATGAACGGCTTTTGCGTATCTTAAAGATGAGGCTTTCTGCTCCCGTGAAGATTGAAAGCCCCAGAAACCATATACAGGGTTGCTGTGAGCTGGAACCGACTTGACGGTTAGCAACAATAACAGCAACAGGTTTCCAAGGAGCGCCTGGTGGGTTTCAACAGCCGACCTGGCAGTTAGCAGTCCACAGCTACACCAGGACTCCACAGAGAAGTTCTAACACTTAATTTCAAGGTGGTTTGGGGTATATTACATAGAAAGACTTAATACCTTCAGTTAATGTAGTTTAAACCAGGGGTCAGCAAACTTTTTTTTCTGTTAAGAGCCAATTAGTAAATACAGTTTTAAGCTTTGCAGCTACACTCAGTCTCTGTTGCACATTTGCATCATCTTCTTTTTCTCTATCCCTTCTCCACCTCTTTCCTCCTCTCTTTTTAATCGTGCTTTAAAAATGCAAAAAACTGTTCTTAGCTTGCAGACAACACAAAAAAACAAGCAGAACGCGGTTTACTGATCCTTGTATAAAACAAATAAACCTTCTGAGAAGTATTGAAAGGTGGTAGGAAAGAGACCAAGTAGTTAGGAATGATGTAAAAGAGCTATAGAAGCATGATTGTTGTTGTTGTTAGGTGCCATCGAGTCGGTACCAACTCATAGTGACCTTATGCACAGCAGGACGAAACACTGCCCGATCCTGGGCCAACCTCACTACTGTTGCCACGCTTGAGTCCATCGATGCTGCCACCTCATTGGGGGACTTCCTCTTTTTCTCTGATCCTCCACCTTACCAAACATGATATCCTTCTCCAGCAACTGGTCCCTCCTGACAATATGTCTGAAGTATGAGAGATGAAGT
>NW_006408524.1:15186043-15193315 GCF_000296735.1 Chrysochloris asiatica
AAAAATTAATTTCTCTATTGAATTTGCATTACTTTTGTTCAAGTTGAGTAATTTTTTACTTTTTAAAAAGGTTGATGAATAGTAAAAGTGCTTACTAACCGTATATGGGACAACTGTAAAATATACCATTCCAAAATCATGGAGGGGAGGCTAGCTCCTGGAAAGGCAGAGTGAGGGCCTCTGTACATTCACTCTGTAAAAGCAACAGAGATGCTTGAAAAACGGTCAGAATCAACATTTTCAAAATGTTGGAACTAACCAAAGTTTTACAGCAATCTAAAGAACATTGAGAACCTTTGTAAAAAAATGAAAAAGAAAGAAAAACCCAGTTGCCATGGAGGTGACTCGGATTCAGAGCAACTCCGTAAGTGTGTGAGTAGATGTTTTTCATAGCGTTTTCAGTGGCTGGGTTTTTGGAGGTAGATCACCATTTCCCTGAGGCACCCCTGCGTGCACTGGAACCTCCACCTTTTGGGTGTCAGCCGAATGTGTCAGCCATTCGAACCACCCAAAGACTCTGCACCTCTCTATAGGAGAAGTAGTTCGGGGTGTTTTGCCTTGACCAATTCCATCCCAGTCTCCTGCTCCATAAAAACATCACTGCCATTGAATCGATTCTGACTTACAGCAACCCTACAGGACAAAAGTGCCATATAGGGTTGTCAAAGCTGAGGTCGTTACGTATCTTAGAGTGGTGGCGCTTCAGCAGCAAAGTACTTGAAACACTTGTATGCTTCCAGCTCCATTGCTGTTAAGTGTCATCAGGTCTGTTTTGACTCAGAGCGAACCCTGTATAGGGTTTCCAAGGAGTGGCTGGTGGGTTTGAACTGCTGATCTTGTGGTTAGCAGTTCAGTGTTTATCCTACAGGGCCACACAGGGCAGTGAAAACCAGCAGCCTCTCAGAGGGGACCTACTGGGTTTAACTTCTCAGCCCCCCACCACGGATTCCTGCCACTGCTTGACCTGTCTCTCAGCTCCAATAAGCCTTGACACAGGGCTCAGTAATTGGAGGAGTCTCCTCAGTGAGATGTACAAGGCTTCCAGGTAGCTCCTGCTGCTCTTCACATCCCCCCCGGAGGTAAGCACTGGGAACTAACTATGTGGGTTATGTCTGGGGCTTTCTGTACCCAGAAATAGGTGGACGGAGCTAGCCATCTTGCCTGTTGTGTGCATGCTGCATTTCCCTCTGGACAGAGAAGGGAATATGTTTAGAATACTTGTTTTAAAGATATTTTAGAGAAAAGCAGCCTTTAATACTTTCTTTTTTTTTTTTTTCCAGCTGCCTTTGTAGGATTTTTACACTGGTAAGATTTCGTTTCCGTTTGAGAAAAATAATATTTGTATGAAAATTTGCCCTCAGTGTTTGCATACAATAAAACAAAAGCAGTTCTCTATGGTATACAATATCTAGATGTGCAATAATGTACACATATACATTATTTTAAACTTTGTCCACCTCCTTTTTTGTTTTTGGTGGAAGATTACACAACAAATTAGGTTCCCATTTAACAATTTCTATACATATTGTTCAGTGACATTGGTTACATTTTTCTTATTTCCACTCTGATTATTCTGTTTCCAGTAATCTAGCTGTCCTGTTCTCTCCCTCCCCACCCCCCTTAAGCTTTGCATCTTTGCTTTAGAGTAAACGTTGACTGGTTTTATATGGACTACTTTTTATAAGCCTCTATATGAAACAGTATTTACAAAATAGATACATTATGAGAATCATGATTTATGAAGTAAAATATTTTTGCTTTACCAAAGGATTCAACAGTTACTTTGAATATTCAGTTTTTTAGTGTATTTTGCATGTTTCTTCCATTTAAGACACTTGCTTATTTTATATTAACTATACTGTCTTGTTAGTGATATGAATTTAGAGTTGACGTTTTACTTGTTGTTAAGAGCCTCTGAGTCAGCTCCAAGTTACAGCAACTCTATATAGGGTTTCTGAGGAACAGCTGGTGGGTTTGAACCACTGACCTTGCAATTAGCAATCCAATGTGCAGTGCCAAACCAGGACTCTACAGTTTTACTGGTGGTGGTGGTGGTTATGTGCCGTGGAGTCGTTGCCCACTCATAACAACTCTCTACTAGGTTTCCGAGGCTGTAAATCTTTATAGGAGCATCAAACCTCATCTTTCTCCTGAGGAACAGCTGGTAGTTTTGAGCTGCTGACCTTGTGATTCTCAATCAGGTAGAAATGAAGACAAATACTCTGAAATAGTAATGCCAAATTAAATGACCTTGGTTTTCAAGTTTTAATGCACATACACTTTATTTTCATAAGATGAATTTGCTAACAGTATTTTCATTGTGTACACACACGTGAGCTTTTAACCAGCCATTTCATGCCTTTATTGTTTACAGTTTTTGATAGCCAGTTTCTAAATTACCCATTTTTATCAACCCAGTCTTCTGAGAAGATAAACATGTTCCTTGATGGAAATAATCTTCTATTCCTGTTGAAATTTGGCATCTGCATTCATAACAAAGTCCAGTCCACAGCAAGTCATCAAAGCTGTAGCAGTTTCCACAAACTCAAACATCTTTTTCAACATTGAATTGGGTTCTGGTCAATTCAGCCCTAGTCTTGCTTACTAGGTGAAATTGGTACCAGCTACAAGCTTGGGGCTCCACACATTCCTCCCTGTACTTCAGGCCACCAGGCACATCTACTCACTCATTCTTTCAGTCCAAGCCCCCTATGGGCTAGGTCATGCCTGTAGGTACCTGTAGGCTCAAGAATCCACTCAACTCCCTAAACTTCAGACTAGCCACCCCTTCCTCTTCTCTCAACTCAGTTCTCCACTGCTGTGTTCTCTCCCACTTCCAGTCATCAAGTGGACCCAGGTGGTCACCAGTCAACATACCAGGCAGTGTATGTCTGAATGATCTATAAAAGAATGTTTTCCCCTGACATTTTCATTGATAAATAAACTTTGGGACTTCTATTCTTGGGGTAACATGATATTGGCCCCCAATTTTTATTGGTACATTGCTACATTGGCTGCTCACCTTGCAGGGACTTTGATTATTTCATTTCATATTAGACCAACACTGTAATGCTAGGAGACATTTCCTACAACTATTGGTACCCTAGCAGATGAGGGGTCTAAAAGAGTTCATGGGAAAATTCCATTATCTTTCAATTGCGTTTTTCTGTGAACTTTATGAAGCCCCCTGTCATGGACTGGGTGGGTGGTTTAAAGCACCATTCACTCCTGGGAAACCCTAGACAAGGTCACTGTGAGTTGGAACCAACTCTACAGCTAAACAACAATAACAAGTACACCTTACATGTGGATGAGGGTTAGTGAGAAACAGGGTTGGTACGTGGAATGTTGCTGTGTTTTCTGTATCTGTATGGAACATCTGCTATGTAAATTAACAATAGCATGATTGCTGACTATAAACTTTTGCTTATCACATGTGCTCTTATTTTTAAATACCTACAGTTTGAGTTCAGGAGAAAGATGAGGCTTTTTGCTTCCGCAAAAGATTTTAAAAGCCTCAGAAACCCTGTACAGGATTGCTATGAGTCAGACTAACTGGGCAGAACTTCACAACAACAGTTTCAGTTACACTAATACAATGTCTTGACTGATAGTCTTGTGTCCTTTGGAGCATGAAAATTGATATGTTGTGTCATACATATTTAGAAATTGCTTTAATATGGAATAATTTTAATTAAAATTATATTCTGAAAAATTTTTTTAAACATTTTTTTAAAGCAGTATTTTCCCAAACCTGAAACATTAGAATCACTTGTGAAAGTTAAAAAAACAATAACAACAAAAATCTGCTTTAGTTCTGATTCAGAAGTCTGGTGTGGGTGGTAGGGTGGAGAGTCACAGGAATTTTAGTTATATGGTCATGATGAAGAACCAGAGAGTTAAAGGATCTCAAGGGTGTAAGGCAGTGGGTTACAAATGCCTGTGTGTGTGCAAAGTAGTGAAGGTATTCTGAAATTATCTCAATACTTGTTATACAACATATATTCTTTTTCATTTTTGTGGCTTATCTGTAACTAATTATTTTAGTGCTAGTTATAAAAGCTGTTCTTATGATACTTTATGTTTTTTTCTAGGATACACTTAATAACACTTTTTGAAAATGATCGCCATTTTTCTCATCTCTCATCTTTGGAACGGGAAATGACTTTTCGCACTGAAATGGTTAGGTTATTTCTTCCAATGAACTAATTTGTATTTTGGAAATATTACTATTATCTGGAAAATTTTTAAGATCTGAAATGATTTTGGGAGGCCCTGTATTGTTTCTCAAGCTGTAACTCAGGTTTATTACTTAAATATAGAAGTGTTTGGGGTTATGATTATTGTTACTTTACTTAGCTCATTATCTCTGCTCCTTTCCTAGTACCAACTTTTTAAAATAGTAAAGAGTAAATGTTATAACTGAAGAAAAAGACAAAGAGAAGATTTAAGAAGCAAGTATGAGTATCACATGTTAGCATGAATTGCTTTCTCTGGGCCTAGAAGAGATCCCATGTTTTAGCTGGCCCTTTTAATTTTTTTTTTTTTAAAGCTCTCTTTTGATTTCAAATCATCTATTTTAAGAGTCACCTTTTGATGTAATTTATTTAATGTCTATCTTCATTTGAGACAGAATCTATAAAGTGTTCAGCTTTACTTTGAGGAGGTAGTTCTTCCCCAGGCATGTTTTGAGTGCCCTCACCCTGAGGGGGCTCATCCTCTAGCACTCAGTCAGACAGTGTTACCATAAGGGTTTCATTGGATTTTTTTTCAGAAGTACATCACCAGATCCTTTTTCCTAGTCTGTCTTAGTGTGGAAGCTTCAGTGAACCCTGTTCACCATAGGTGACCCTGCTGGTGATTAAAGTACCAGTGGAATAGCTTCCAGCATCACAATATGTAAGTCACCACAGTATGACAAACTCACAGACAAGACAGGTGGAGGCATTGGCACAGTGACTGCAAGGATGTGCTCAAACATACCTACTATGCTAAGGATGGTGACGAACCAAGGCAATATTTCATTCTGTTACATATGAGGTTGCTATGAGTTGGGGCTGACTCAACTGCATCTAACCACTATAAAATGGATCTAATGGCATCTGCCCTGCATATCTCACATGATCATTCTAAAGACAAGCATTAAATGAATGCCATGGAGCCCTGGCGGTACAATCGTTAATTGGCTGACTCCTTTCTCCTGCTGCACGGAAGAAAAGACCTAGTACCTAGTGATCTACTTCAGTAGAAATTAGATAGGAAAACCCTCTGGACCAGGTTCTACTCTGTCACATGGGACTTCTATGAGTTCAGTAGCATCCACCAGCAACAAGAGCTGCAGAATTTTACCTTGTAAGTGAGACCATGAAAGTCCGCCTGCTGAGCTGAGGTGCTACGCAGTTGGAGGCCACGTAGAGCAATGGAGCTGATCTGACTCTGTAGCCACTGCTTTTGAAACTTCACCCTTAAAGCTTCGAGAAATTGAATATTGTAACATTTGTGTGGCATTTGAGTTTTTAAAAATAGGTCTGCAAAGAGAAGACATAACATTAGTTTAAAAGTACCACTGGGCAGAGTCTGGACTTCAGAAAGCAGTTCTGTGCTTAGCGGTGTGTTTTTGAGTCTGTTAACCTCTCGGATTCTCAGTACTCTCATGTGTTAAATACAGGTAAATGGGGCCTTGTAGGCTTTCTGTGCGAGTGAGGGAGATAACGAATGGAGCACACAGCACAGTGCCTGGCACATAAATAATGGAGGTTACCAAAACTGTGTATTTGTATGCCTATTATTTCTTTAAATGTGGGCTTATATGATGTAGCCTTTAATTGTACTATTGTCTTAATGGTCTTCTTAAGAAGAATGGAAAATCTATATATGAACTCATGTAAGTATTTTATCAATCCAATCTATGGGAAATGACCTTTCAGGCATCAGCAAAATCAGATTTTCAATTTAGCAGTCACTACAGGGTCACTATGAGTCAGAATCTACTCCATGGCACATAACAACAACAACAACCGACTCAAAAAATGAAAACAAGTCCACTAGAGGCAAAATATGACCTTGAATATATCCCACCTGAATTTAGAGATCATCTGAAGAACAGATTTGATACATTAAACACTAAAGACCAAAGACCAGAAGAGTTGTGGGATGTCATCAATAACATCATACATGAAGAAAGCAAAAAATCATTGAGAAGACAAGAAAGAAGGAAAAGATCAAAATGGATGTTAGAAGAGACATTGGCATTTGCTCTCCAGCATAGAGATGCTAAAGCAAATGCAAGAAATGAGAAAGTACAAGAGCTGAACAGAAAATTTCAAAGATCAGCTCGAGAAGACAAAGTCAAATATTACAATGAAATGTGCAAAGATCTGGAGTCAAAAAAACAAAAGGGAAGAACACACTCAGCATTTCTCAAGCTGGGTAACTGAAGAAAAAATTCAAGCCTCGAGTTTCATTATTGAAATATTCTCTGGGCAAATTATTGAATGATGCAAAAAAGCATCAAAAGAAGATGGAAGGAATACACAGAGTCACTGTACCAAAAAGGAAATGTTTGATGTTCAACCGTTTCAAGAGGTAGCATATGATCAAGAACCAATGATACTGAAGGAAGAAGTCCAAGGTGCATTGAAGGAATTGGCAAAGAACAAGGCACCAGGAATTGATGGAATAAAAATTGAAATCTTCAAGAAAGTGAGGTGGCACTGGAGGCACTCACTCATCTATGCCAAGAAATTGCAAAGAAACTGTCTGGCCAACTGATTGGAAGAGATCCGTATTTGTGCCCATTCCAAAGAGAGGTGACCTAATGGAATGCAGAAATCATCAGACAAAACTTTGACATCCCATGTGAGTGAAGTTTTATTAAAATATAGAAACAGCTGCAAGCATACAGTGACAGGAAACTTCCAGAGGTTCAATCCAGATTCACAAGAGGATGTGGAATGAGAGATATCATTGGCTGAAAGCAAAGAATTCCAGAAAGATGTTTACCTGTGCTTTATTGACTACTCAAAGACTTTCAGTTGTGTGGATCATGACAAGCTATGGCCAACATTGCGAAGTATGAGTATTCCTGAACACTTAATTTTGCTCTTGTGGATTCTGTACATGAATCAAGAGGCAGTTGTTCGAACAGAACATTGGGAACACTGAATATTTTAAAATTAAGAAAAGTGTGTGAAAGGGTTGTATTCTTTCGCCATGCTTTTTCAACCTGTATGATGAGCAAATAATCTGAGAAGCTGGATTATATGAAGAAAA
>NW_006408524.1:15194294-15198040 GCF_000296735.1 Chrysochloris asiatica
TGCATAGGGTCACTATGAGTCAGTACCGACTTGATGATCCCTAATAACAACAACAACAACCGATTTGGAAGCACTTAATAACAGTTGTTGCCTAATCTATCAAAAATAAAACAGTTGGGTGAAACCATGAACATTGAATTAAAGATTTTTTTTTTAATTATATTTTGGGTAATGTACGATAATGTTCAGAACTGAAAGCAGGAAATTGATGAGGGAAATAATCTGAAACAATATGATTTTGTTAGCCCTTAAATTTTCATTAAACACAGTCTTACTGGTTTAGCAAAACCAGTATTTGATATGCTAGAGCAATAGGCTTTGCTATTGTTGGAGCAACAATATTTAGCAACGCTAAATATCGGATTATTTAGCGTTCACTGTGCATAGGCATTAGATGCAGCTGTGAAGTGACTTGAAAGCATAGAACTTCATCTCTTGTTGTTTACAGTTACAGGTTATTGCTGTGGTGCTTGCTGTAGGTTAAGCACTGGACTTCATGTCACAAAGTTGGCAGTTCAAAACCATGATCTGCTCCTTGGAAAACCTGTGCAGGGTCGCTATGGGTCAGAATAAGCACTTAACAACAACAGCAACATGGGAAAAATAAATATATTTCATATGCACAGTTATACAGAAGCATGAATACATCCCTGTTTATGATAGAATGTGTTAGAACTCTACTTCTATGTATCCCATAATGTGGTAGTAAAATCAAACTTGTCAGAGTTAAAAATAAATTTTACATATGTTGAGAAAATACAATGTTGTATTTAAATATAATGCTGTTGTTTTTGTTGTTAAATGCCATCGAGTTGGTGTCGACCCATAGCAACCCTGTATAGGGTTTCCGAGGAGCGACTGGTGAACTTGAACCTCCAAACTTGCAGCTCAAACTGACTTTGCAATCCATGCATTGATCCACAGTGCTACACCTTATTATTATATTAAATCATTATTATGTTATATTGTTAAAAAATAATAAGGAGTAGTTAGAAATTATTATTAGTATTGACTTCTTCCTTTTTTTCAGAAGAAATTGTTCTAAAAGAATTTATAAAGCTAAATTTTTTCAACTTTTATTTACATCGACGTTATGTGCCTTTTTAGGGACTTTATTATTCCTACTTCAAGACCATTATTGAAGCACCTTCATTTTTGGAAGGACTTTGGATGATTATGAATGACAGGCTTACTGAATATCCCCTTGTAATTAATACAGTAAAACGCTTTCATCTTTATCCAGAGGTGAGTACTAATTTGAGGCAAATACCGTTTGTATGATAATAGTTGTTTTATTGTTAGAAATGGTAAATAAGAACAATGATTTTAGAAAAAGCATACGAGTTTTCAGGTTTGTTGTTACATATGTCTTTTTAGTTAGTTGAGCAGAGTATTAAAAGTTCTTCTAAAATTTACGGAGTCCAGAAACTGCTCACATGAACTCTAAGAATCAACTCTTAGTGTGGAAGTATTGAAGTAGTCCTCAGAGTGCAATAGCTAAGCACTCAACTCATAACCAAAAGGTTGGCAGTTCAGACCCAACTAGCAGCTCTACAGGAGAAAGATCTAGTCATCTGCTTCTGTAAAGATTTGTGGTGGTGGTATGCTGTGGAGTCGGTTCCAGCTCTTAGTGACCCTGTGTAGGATTTCTGAGGCCATAAATCTTTATGGGAACAGAAAGCCTCATCTTGCTCCCGCAGCACAGGTGGTAGTTTCGAACTGCTGACCTTAAGGTTAGCAGCCCGTCTCATAGCTACTACGCCACTAGACAGCCAAGAAAACCCTAATAGACAGTTCTACTCTGTCACATGGGGTCATTATGAGTTGAAATCAACTTGATGGTCCCTAACAACAACAACACGAAAGTAATGACCAGGACACTAGACAAGCCAAATAGAAAGAACAGTGATGTGAGCCAAGAAGAAGGTTTACGGCAGAGAGGATCTTTGGGTTTTAGAGACTAGTATGAGTGGGCAGGCCAGGGATCTTGGAGTTTCATTGACAAACTGAGATTTCTTTAGCCATATAGTCAAAATTCTACAAGCATCTTCTGAGGCTTACCCTAAAAATATATATGAATTTGTTTGTAGTCTGAAAATACTACACATTGAAAAAGCAAAATAAAAATGTAGTAAACTCAGTTTTTAACTCTTAAAAACTGAATTAGACGTCATTACTTGTGAGTTTAAATTTATCCCAGATTCAGTATATTAGTTAAAAGTTATTGCTTTTTAGTCCTTCTTTTGTATTTATATAGGTTTTTAAAAATTACTATATATTTGCTTTTGAAACCTGAAAGGATTGCTTTCTCTAACAGGCTGTTCAGATTTTCTGTTTTCTTTCTCTTTTTTTGTCAGTTTTGGTAATTTATATCTTGCAAGGAATTTTTCTATTTCATCTGAAAGTTGGCAAATTTATTGTTCATAGTCACTGTGGGATAAGCATTGGACTGCTAAACCACAAGGTCAGGAGTTCAAAACCACAAGCTGCTCCATAGGATGAAGTTTGAAGTAACTGTGAATCATTTCAAGTGGAGATTTCTAGGGCTTAGGCAATATAACCCTCTTAATTTGATTTCATTCTAAACCTTTTTTTTTTTTTTTTTTTAAGTTAGACCTGAGTAGTACAGATAACTACAAATTATCTATGATAATACAATTTCTAGAAATATTTGGTGATATAACATCTATACAATTATTCTAGAGATTATTTAGAGTTAATTCTGCCCTAGAGTTGAAAAATGTTTTTCATATTAAACTTACTAAAAAGTCATCATAATGGGTATCATAGTTCACTTATAAATCCCTTTAACTCTACATGATTAGTCTAAAATAGGTTAGTCTGGCAAACCACAGTTCACTGTGAAATCCAGCATACTATCATATACTGCCTATGGTTGCTTTCCATCAGTTGTCTGTCAGTTCTGTGGTGGTTTGCATGTTGCTGTGATGCTGAAAGTTATGCCACTGGCATTTCAGATATCAGTTTGGCCACCCATGGTAGACAGATTAAATCAGAGCTTTCAGACTAAGAAGAAGGACCGAGCAGATGACTTCTGAAGAGTTAGCTATAGAAAACATTATGGATAGCAGTGGATGGGAAATTATCTGACATAGTACAGGAAGATAAGTCCCTCAGGTTAGGAAGCATTCAGACTACTACTGTGGAATAGATCTACCTCCTCAAAGTAGACTTGGCTTTAATGGCATGGATTGAGCAAACCTTTTAGGACTTTAATTTGCTCAAATGGCATGACACAATATGAGGAGAAATAGCTGCAAACTCTCACTAATAATAAAAATGTATGAAGTATGAATCTAGCAAAAAATTGAAATCCTTAAAGATGAAATGAAACCCATAAAGATCAACATCCTAAATATAGTGAGTGGAAGTGGACTGGTATTGACCACTTTGAATGAGACCAATAATATGGTTTATTATGCTGAGAATGACATATTGCAGAAGAATGCCATTGCATTCATTATTTAAAAGAACTTTTCAAGATCTGCCTATCTTGATAGGATACTATCCATATGCCTACAAGGAAGTCCAGTTAATATGACTATTATTCAAATTACACATCAACCACAAAAGTCGATAATGAAGAAATAGAATTCCATCAGCTTCTTTGAGTGCTCCTTGGAGGCCAAGGTGGCCAAACTTCGTCTCTCATAATTCGGACATATTGTCAGGAGGGACCCAGTCGCTGGAGAAGGATATCATGTTTGGTAAGGTGGAGGGTCAGA
>NW_006408524.1:15198935-15212326 GCF_000296735.1 Chrysochloris asiatica
TAAAAGAGCTGAACCAAAGATTTCAAAGGGCAGCTCAAGAAGACAAAGTAAAATATTATAATAAAATGTACAAAGAACTGGCGTTAGGAAACCAAAAGGGCAGAATTCTATGTGCAAAATACTGAATGATGCAGGAAGCATTAAAAGAAGATAGAAGGAATACACAGAGTCACTGTACCAAAAAGAACTGACCAATGTTCAATCATATCAGGAGGTAGCATATGATCAAGAACCAATGGTTTTGAAGGAAGAATTCCTAGCTGCACTGAAGGCATTGGGGGCCAGGAGGCAGGACTGGAAACGCTCCAGGAATTGATAGAATACCAATTGAAACATTTCAAGAAATGGATGCAATGTTGGAGGTGCTCACTCATCTATGCTAAAATAATTTGGAAGACAGATACTTGGCCAACTGACTGGAAAAGGCCCATTTCTAAGAAAAGTAGGCAAACAGAATGTGGAATTTATCAAATAGTATTACTAATCTCTCACACAAATACAGTTTTCCTGAAGACAATTCAAACAAGATTGCAGCAATACTTCCTTAGGGAACTGCCAATTCGGATTCAGAAGAGGATATGGAATGAGGGGTATCATTGCTGATGTCAGAGATGTTACTCATGTTTTATTGACTGTCACAAACATGGCTACAAAGCCTAAAATATTTACTTCCTGACCACTTAGATAAGTTTGCAACCCTTGGTCTAAGATAATCAACCCCAATTGTTATTAACTGGTTTAGCAGACTTATGAGGCTAAGTCTGCTTCTTGAAAAAATGACCTTGGTTTGAAAAGAGAACCACAGGAATAGAAGATTTCTCTTCTTCCTTTGGGCATTGTCATAACAGAATCTGATGTCTGGCATTGCTTCTGCCGACTGGTATAGGTTGCGGATGAAACCAACACTGAGTAGGGCTGAAGAGAGAGATGGGAAGAACCGCAATATTTTATGACATCTTTGAGACAGTGATTATATTTTACTGGGAGCCCACCCTATTTCTAGACGTTTCCCAGTCAAGTGAGATAATACATAATCTTACTGTTAAAATTAGTTTGAAACAGATTTTTGTTACTGAACAGTGAAGAGCAGCTACATGTTTTTATGGAACCCTAGTGTGGCGCTATATGATAAACATTGGATTGCTAACTGTGAGCTTGGTGTTTCACTCTTCAGAAACCCTAGACATAGTCCCTGTGCATCAGAACAGACTCAACAGCACTTAACAACAACACCATGTTTTTATATGCCTGCAAAAATGACTGGGAGGATGCTTTCCAAAATGTTAAAAATCTCTAGGTGGTTCTTACTTTCTCTTTTGAACTTTTCTGTACTTAAGTATTTTGTCTATTTGTATTGTTTGTTTGTTTGTTTGTTTGTTTCTCATCTTTCAACTGTTTAAAGTGGACCACAGATTGGGAAGAATTTGCTTCATGCTTGACCAAAATTTAATGGGCACAGGAGTAATTGTTTTTATATTCCATATGAGATTGTTTTTTCTGTTTTGTAGACTATAAAGAAAATACATTTAAGTACCTAAATGAGTAATCATGAAATGTTTCTGTAAATCTTTGCAGTTTGCTATTAATCAACATCGTATTTGGTTATAAACTTCATACGTGATTTTACTACTCGTTCTGGTGTGGCGCTGTGGGTTTATTAATGCCCCAGACTTTAAAGCCATTTGAGCTGCAAGGTGGCAGTTCAAACTCACCAACTGCTCCTTGTAAACCCTATGCAGGGTTTCTGAGTTGGAACTGACTCGATGGCACTTCATAACAACATTCCTGGTGTCACTATGATCAGAACTGACTCCATGGTACTTAACAACAACAACAGCATTTCTGGTGTGGCACTATACGAGAAGCACAGGGCTGCTAACTGTAAGGTTGGTGGTTTAAACCCACCAAGTGCTCATTGGAACCCTATACAGGGTCTCTATGAGTCTGAATCGACAGCATTTAACACCATCATCACCACTGTTTCTATTACAGAGTTAATTACCAGAGTGTATGAAATATTGATTGTAACATCTATTATTATAATTATTATCGATGTGAATTACTCAATAAAACACGTTAGTTTAAAATGGATTATTACTATATGGCATTTTAAAGTGGCTATTTTCTAAGTGAAATGATTTAAATAAATTTGTCAAAATTAATCATATGAAAGGCAAGCAGCACAAAGTGCTAGTTGAAAAAAAGATTATGAAGAAAATGCATCTTCCTCAGTTCTATTTTCATTTTTGTCTTTTCTAGGTAATCATAGCCGTCTGCTACCGCACGCTCATGGGAATAATGAATTTATTTGGGCTACAAACAAAGACCTGCTGGAATGTCACCCGAATAGAACCTCTTAATCAAATTCAAAGCTGTGAAGGCATGTTTCTTCCGAAATTGCTGCTTTATTCTTATTAGTGTTTCCATGAGCATTTCTTAATGTTCTTACTCATTTTAAGGATTACTGTAAACACTGTGGTTGGTTGTTAACTTTTAAACACACTCGATGAATGAAAAACCCTTCAAAGTAGTTTTCTGAAAATGTTTTGTATTTACTTGGGATTTCATTTGAGTATTAATATATCTCAAGGTAAGGGAACTTCAATATAATTCATTCTTCCATTTAAAAATAAATTGAGGAGTATATAAATTTGGAGAACATAGAATACTCATATATCTTATGTATAATATTTAATGTATTAATTTACATTGTACATATATTTTTCAAAAGATTTAGAAATATTCCTTTTTTATACTTTCACAAGCTACAAGCAGTTTTAGCTGAGCTCTTCTTATGCGTTTTCCCCAGCGGTGTCTCCATAAGTGGTGGGTATAGTCCAGCACTCTAAGAATCCAAGTATAATGCTATCGCTCAAGACTCTTATTCCCCGCCACAAACACATGTTTGCATAACATTGACACAGTTGTTTTTTCTTTATCTCTTTCTGTTCTCCACAGCATAACCAGTTACTATTTAGAATATATACTGAATCTGAATCTGTATTTCTCTTACTTTTTACTTATTCCCTCAGGTTGTTTGAGGGACAGTTTTACGTTTTTTTTAACAAAATTAATCAATAGGGAAATTGCCTCATAAAATAGACTTCTTAAGGACTTAACAAGAACCTATAACCACTAATGAAAAAGACAAAAAAAAACAAAAAACAAAAACAATATATGACCACATATGGTTATTTTTTTAATTCCCCACTTAGTGATAGTTTAGCCTTGGGGACTCAGACGTGAACCAGGTAAACACAGGATCTTACCCTCATAGAATTTATGTTTAATGAGGGATTTTAGGAGTTACAACAGTTATAGATATTATAAATAAAAAATACAGGTTGCTGATGGCAGAAGTAAGGAGTGAGAAGTGTTTCAAGAATAGGAACTAGCGAGAGGAAGCTGAAAGAGCTAGACTTAGAGCAAAGGGATTGAGAAGAACAATGGTATGATGATGCTGAGGATGTAAACAAAGGTTAGATGATGAACCGGATACTGATTAAGGATTTATTTTACATTGTACATCAAAGAATTTTAGCTGATTTGCCTTTTAGCAAGATTTGGCAGTTATATGGGAAATATCAGTACAGAAAAAAAGTGGGTTCCGAGAGGCTAGATAGGATGCTAGTATGCTCTCAGCAGTTGATTACAGGAAGAGTAACAGGGAAATGCATGGATTTGAGAAGTATTTTTCAGGTAGAATTTACAGGACTTGGTAAAAGTTTAATGGGAAAATGAGGGGGAGAATAAAGAGTTACTTAACACTGCTTAGTTTCTAATTTAAGTAATTTAGTACCTTTGAGTGGTTGGAAACATTGGAAAGGGACTAAGTTTTCATTGTGATATTCCATTTTGGATGTATTAGTCTGAGACATGCATGGACATGGAAGTGGAGCTGTCAAGTGGCTCTGTGGGTATATAAGCATAGGGACAAGAAGAAAAGTATGGGCTGAAATCGAGTTGGTGTCATCTGTATATAGATAATCTTAGGCGTCCTGGAGTGAAAGTGTCGCCCAAGAAAAATAGGCAGCATGAGAACGGAAGTGGGCTTATTACAGCCAACATAGAAAGAATGTAAAAAGGAAGAGAAGTTACTCGAACAGACTGTAACGGAGTGCTCAGAGAAGCAGGAGTTGGAAAGGCCAGTCTTCTGGTCTTGGATTCTATTGCCGAATAACTGATGGCAAGTTACTTCAGCTTTCTGTTCAGTTTTTCCACCATACTAATTCTGTGAATTCATTTTGAGAGTTGTATGAGATAATGGTTGTCCAGAACCTAGAAAGTAGCCCCCCCAACACTCTATCATTAATGAGATATATTAATGACCCAGCAATGCATAGTAATAAAGGCTCAGATAACTGAATCATCTTATATAGACTAAGTCTGCTTCTTGAGGTGAGAGACTGTATCTTATTCATTCTGTTGTTGTTGTTGTTGTTAAGTGTTGTGTAGATGGTTCCAACTCATAGTGACCCTGTGTAGGGTTTCCAAGGAATGTCTGGTGGGTTTGAACCACTGACCTTATGATGAACAGTCCAGTGCTTATCCTACAGCATCATACCAGGACTCCTTACTCATCCTAGAGCCTAGCAAAATATATAACTAATGCGATGGTTTTGCTCTTGAATTCATAAATTGACTCTATAGACAGTTCCAGCATCACCTAAAGAGATGTGAAGCCCCAACAAATCACTGAGGTATAAGAATACCTCATTTCAGGAGAAATGTCAATGTAACTATAAAAGAGTAGCAATCTGAAAAGCCAGGGCTTTCAGGTAATTTGTGAGCTCTTGATTATAAAGTATTGAGATAATTGCAGCCAATTGTTTTATAGTTATTTATTCACTAAATACTGAACAATTTGTGTCTTTTCAAAGGATTGGGAGACCCTGCTTGCTTTTATGTTGGTGTAATTTTTATTTTAAATGGAGTAATGATGGGATTGTTCTTCATATATGGTACATATCTGAGGTAAGAATACTGTAGTTAAGATCTTTTAGTGAGTTTATAAGAAGGGGCTTGCATTTGCAGATTAAATGAGAAGAATAAATTATCAGATTAATTAATCTATAGTAGGAGAGTTTATGGATTTATCGTATCTTTTCAGAAGCTTAGTCATTAATTTGTAACCTGAAAGTAGAAATGTCACTAAAATGCAAACGTTAACACCTCCCTTTTATCCTTGTGAGGATTTAAAAAACAAAAACTTATTAAGAGCTTTGAGCAGAGTTTTAAGGACTCCTAGTGTGGTGCTGTAGTATCAGCACTGGACTGTGAACTACATAGTCGACAGTTCAAACTCACCAGCTGCTCTTCTGAAACCTTACACAGGGTCGCTATGAGTCGGAACCAATGCAAGGGCACTGAACAACAACAATTTTGAGAGAAAATCTTTTTATGTGTAAAATTGTTGAAACTTTAGAGGAGATCTTTGCTTGGCATTGTCATTGTGGCTGTTAAGTGCTGTCGAGTCCATCCCGACTAGATCCATAGTGACCCTGTATAGGGTTTCCGAGAAGTGGCTGCTAGGTTTGAACTGCCAGTCTTGCAGGTAGCAGGCCAGTGCTTATCCTACAATGCCACACTAGGACTCCTTGGTTGGCATTGCTGTTGTTAAGTGCATTTAAAACTGATGTTGCAGTTCAGCACATTATCTTACAATGCCACAGCAGGACTCCTTGGTCGGCATTAGTAGCAGGTTATTCCTAAGTTTAGTCTCAGTGAATGTGAAATGGCTAAAGTAGCAAAAGAAATTGAGTTTCAGTTATGGTAGACACTGTCATTTGCCAGCCTTTCTTATTGGACAGAAGGACCAGAATTTTCTTTGTGGTGTCAGTGTGCCCAGCCTGAAGTAATTATGCTTATTTTGACAGCCACCTATTCTGCTCCTCAGTGCCCACTGCACCTTTGGATAGCCGTGTACGGTTACAGGGAAGTCTGCTAGGGTTGCATGAAGGAGAGCATATGCTCTTCTCACAAAAGATTCAGCTGCCTGCCCCATTTCTGGTCCTGACTGCTTTGAACTGGATATGGATATGATGGCTGGAGGTGCTGCAGTCATCTTGTGGCAATGAAGGAAAGGACAAAAAAATGGCAAATATATCTGGTCTGGCATCTTTATCTTGAAAAAAAAAATATATATATATAACCTGAACGCTCCTCAGAAGTGATGCTGCCAAGGCTTGGTCTGACAAACTTTGCACGTACGATCAGGAGGGATCAGTCCATGGAGGAGGGCACCATGTTTGGCAAAATAGAGGTCAGCAAAAAAGAGGAAGCCCCTCAGTGAGATGGCTTGACACAGAAACTGCCAACAATGGGCTCAAACAGCACAGTGCTTGTGAGGGGGACACAGGACCAAGCAGTGTTCTGCTCTGTTGGCCATGGGTCGCCCTGAGTCAGACTGACTTGAAGGCACCTAACAACAGCACCTTTGTGCTGCTGAATCAATGCCAACAGTCATTCATCTCCCATCTGTATTGCTTAAATCACATTTGCCAGGTTTTCTGTTTGTTTTAGATTCATGCATTTCCTAACGTAGTCATCAGTTTTCCCTATGATGTTATTAATAGTGTGGAATACTAGACAGCAATGAGAATGAACAAGCTACAACTACACATGTTACTATGGACTATTACAAATATAATGTTGAATGAAGGAAGCCAGACCCCAAAGAAGAAAAACATACCACATGCTTCCAATTGTATAACGCTTTAAGACGTATGAAACTCGATAATGTTTTGTTGTTGCTGCTGTTGCTAAGTGTTAAGTGTTGGCTGCAACGCATAGTGACCCTGTAGATGGTTTCAGAGGGGCAGCTGGTGGGTTTGAACCATTGGCCATGTGGTTCCCAGTCTAGTGCTTAATGGGTTTCCAAGCATGGCTGGTGGGTTTAACTTAGCGCTTAGCAATGTAGTGCTTATTCTACCCTTGCAGTCATTGTTACTGTTTTATGTTGTTAAATCTTGTTTAGATTTATTCATGTGTTACCAGTTTCTGTATTCACCATTTGTTTTTCCTTCTCATACATTCAATTTCTTGCCATTTCAAGTGCATCCTTTGACTTTCCGTTAGTCAAAGTATAAATGGTGAATCCTTTACTTTCTGTTGTTAGCTTTTCCTTTGCTTGTTTTTTGGTTTTTGGGTCTTTTGTTTGTTTTGTGTGTATATATGTGCATTTGATCTTTGTTTGTTTGTGCCTGTTACTGCTTATTTTCTTCATTCATTCAACCAACATTTATCATCTTTCACGTGTGAAATTGGGAATATTTGATAATAAATATGCCCTCCAAAAAGTACCTGGTTTTTTTTTTTTATGGTGCTTAGAATGTAGTGGACTAGGCAAGTGGGGTGTGCAAGGGTATATAGGAAGATATTAAAACTTGTAGATAGTACTCATTCGACCTAGCTGCAATAACTTAATGATCAGAACTTGATTAGAGGAAGATAAAAAATCATTTTTGATAAAGGAAACAAGTGCAAATTGCTACAATTTGATGAACTTGACCTATACTTATGGATGTAATAGCTCAAAATACCAACTGAGAGGGAAAGAGTCTTCACATCAAGTATCAATCCTATCCCATCTATATACAGGGTTGCCTTGATAGGGACAGACAACTTAGACATTAGCTGCCTAAAATGGGGGAGCTATAAAGGCATGAAGTGACTGGCTTGCAAGTTTTCAAGAGGGAGTTTAGTTTCAGAGTATGCAGGGATAGATAGAATCCCCACTGAATGGTTTTAATCTTCTCTAGATGGGTGTGGTGAAATGCGATAGAGATAAGATTCTTATGATTCGATAGTGAATAACTGTCATCATGACTAATTGTGACAGTCACAACTGTAAAGATAGAAGTTTTATAACAAAAAAGGGGTGAGTTAATCTTATAGTCTAGGAACAGAGGATCCTAGGACCATCAAGGGAGAAGAGCACAAGTGGAATGTGAGACCCTATCCAGAGAAGCAGCGATACCAGAGAAGTAGGCAGAGATGGGAATATGGAGAGAGGGAGCAGCTGAGGACTGTAGACTCATGGAAAGAGAAAGGTTGTGTGCTGGCAGCTAAGAGGCAGGATTGCAGAATATGCTCTTTGGTTGTTTAAGTTATTATATATTACTGAGTGTTTTTGTGTACATCAACAAAACAAAACAAAAAAAGATGGAATAGAAGCAAATACTGTTGAATGATGATGCATGGAGATTGTAATCATAGCAATGAAATGATGAGTGTAAAACTGATGTTCTTCCATGTAAACTATCACTCAAGTCACAATAAAAACTTTTTTAAAAAGTACATAAAAAAATCCCCCCAAACAAAATTACTCCATAAATGTGGGTCTGAGCATCTGTGTTCACAAACACACAAAAGAAAAGGAAGTTTTGATCTTTCTTTTTATCTTCTATATTGTTGCTTTGTTGCTTCTTTTTAACTAAAAAAAAAAAATACTTTCAGTAGTTCAACAGTTCTACTTTGACAGACTCTCTTTCATCTCTCAGATATTAAAGTCCAGTTTCCAAAGGCAAAACTTTTCATTTGTTGGTTATATTCAGAGGGTGGTACAATCTCTGAAGTGCTGACATACTTTAAATTCACACGTTAGAAAATACTTTGAATATAATTAATTTTAAAATAGGATACTGTAAAATATTGAAATAGTATATATATAGTATAGAATAGGGATTACTTTATATGTGCACTTTGTCATCTTGCACACTGAAGCTTAAAACATTCATTAGACGAGTACATTTGAATGTTTATTACTGTATCATTTTAAGTATGGAAAACATTTTAAATTCTGAGAAATTTTGTAAAAAATGCTATATTTTACATGAATTATGATTGTGCACATTTCTTTCACAGTGGGACTCAAGTAGGAGGTCTAATCACAGTATTGTGCTACTTTTTCAACCATGGAGAGGTTTGTTTTCCAGAGAATAACTTTTAAGAAATGGGAAGGGCTGTATATATATGACCAAGGAATTACACTCAACAAAATAGTATATGGATAATTTACATAATGGCATATTATTTGTGATGTCACAATAGTTTAAAGAACTTTATGTTGTAAATTGATATTTTAATCATCTCAAGTTTAAAACAAAAACTGAAATTTATAGCATGAAACATATTGTGTGTTTTTAGGTAAATGCATACATATAATACATACACCCACATGCATACATTGTGGAGAAAAAGGAAATAATGTTGTTCTTTGAGAGTTCAAGCACTTTACGGATATTATCTCCATCACTTTTTTAAAAGGGATTGTTGACATCCTTATTGTACAAGTTGCGAAAGAGAAATTTAGAAAGGTTGAAATACTTATCTAATTTCCACATTTACTATATGATAAAACTGGGTTTACTGTTTCCATTAAAGCATGGTGACATATTGGGTTACGTGTTGTTAAAGTCCATTAGCTGCTCCAAGGGAGAAATATGAGGCTTTCTGCTTTTCAAAATACTTACAGCCTCAGAAACCCTATGTAGGATTGCTGTGAGTCTGAACCAACTCGACAGCACACAGCCACCACCAGGACCATCAACATCGGTCTGCCTCTAAACCTGGTTTCTGTACATTCCATCATACTGCCTTTCAATCACATGAACTGCTGAATTCAAAATAGATATTAATTCACTAATTCAGCCCTAGAGGGCAACAGTCTACCTAGAAAGAGTTCATAGAAACCTCTTTCTACTCCAGTAGATTCCTTTAACAAACACTGAGTGTAGTCCATGTGCTGAAGACCAGAAGTGAACAAGAGATAGTGTGATTGCTACCATCTGGAAGCAAATATGGAACAAAGTTTAAACACAGGTTACATAGGCTAGAATATCCTTACTAATCCACTACTACCAGGAAAATTAGATACTAGGTGGATTTTTAAACCAGAGAACAGAATCCTAAAAATGATGCATAAAATATCTAATTTTTATTTGAAGCAAACACACAGTTGTTCACCAATATGTTGATGTAGAGACAAGGCCTTTTCTTTGAGTCTACCAGATGCCTGGCATTATGAGTTGTCTTTCTTATGCATACCATAGTTAATCTTCCAAGAGGAGCAATACCTTCAAAGAAGACACTTGGGAAATAAGAAGTGTTTCCAGAATTTAGGATTTTTGTTATAAAACATTTATAATGCTCTCACCCATATCTCTTAGAAATAAACTGTCTTTAGAGTTTAGGTGGAAATGCCATTAATACTTTCATTACATGCATCATTTCAGTGACGATCAAATACGGATCAGTTTCAGTCCTTTAAAGGTTATTTCGGTCCTTTAAAGGTTATTTCACACACTTGGAGACTACTTATTTGAACTTGTGCTTTTCTCTACACATTTGAACTTGTTATGCATATGCCTTCTTGCTGCTTGCAAATGTTCTAGGTGACATTTGTTTAGGTATTTACAAAACACAGGCATGAACAAGGAGCTTCCAAAGGTCCATGGGAAAATCCCATTACCTTTTTTGAAATGGTACCTGTCATTTATTGCTGGAATGAGTTCAGCATCAGCACTGCCCCCTATTCAGTAGATGAGAACAAAATCAATTTCCCTACCTCTTCACCTCACGCTTATATTGTAAAATCACTCAACTTGAGTTACAAGCAAAATAATAGTAATAATAATTTGCCAATCCTTCTTTTCTTTCTTTGATTCCACTATCCTTTCTTTCCAGTTTTCCACGAACCTTTTGAAACTCCTCATCTCTATCTGAAAGCCCTGGGATACCTTCCAAGATTAGACCTGGAGGGCTACAATTTAGAATTATAGATCTGGTTTTTCAATCCTAGAATCCGCACAACCACTATATCTACAGTTCTGTTTGTTCCGTAGTCAGCCTTATGCTTTGTCTGAGGTATCTTTTACTGGTTCCTGTGCTTTCTAGTTAACAGCTAGTTTGTGGCTTGCTAGAAGCTATGCCAGGGTATTCAGAAAAAAGATCTATACTGAGCCTAGTAGTGAAGTATTGAAGTCACCGCACACATGAATTTTAAGTTAACAGTGTTCGTTACATGGAACCTTCAGTGAAGTAAATACACATTTTCCTGATTTCAGGCTACACGTGTGATGTGGACGCCACCTCTCCGGGAAAGTTTTTCATACCCATTTCTTGTACTCCAGATGTACTTTTTAACTTACATTCTCAGGTAATTTTGATTGATAAAACAAGTTAAATAAATTTTGACCTAAGTTAAGTACCATCGAGGCATTTCCGACTTACAGCTACCCTGTATAGGGTTTCTGAGGAGCAGCTGGTAAGTTTGAACCGCCAACCTTGTGGTTCAAACTGACCTTGTGGTCCAATGCTGATCCTACAGGGCCACACCAGGACTCAGAATTTTAACCTAAGATTCTGAAACTATGCTTCAGCCTGTGAAACTTTGTTTACCAAATTTAGGTGCTTTGTACTTTGAATTGTACTTTTTGTGTGACACTGTCAGACCAGCACTGGATTGCTAACTATAATATTGACAGTTCAAACCCAGTAGCTGCTTCTTGGAAACCCTATGCAGGATGGCTATGAGTTGGAACTGACTCAGTGGCACTTAACAATGATAGCATCCTTTAAATTACTCAAAAAAAGAAACTGAGTAGTTAAGAAAACATCATCTTAAAAAATAACTTTAAATTTGCTGTGTAAAAATTGCCTTCCAGTTGTCAATGTTACAGATTTTAGATAGCTACATTGTTTTAATAAATCAAGAATGTATGTTCAGATATATTTTGTACAGTTTCAAATGCCTTTGAGAAACTTTGTGTTTGTGTTTTCCCTCAACGTTTATGTATTCATTGTCTCCAGTCTGTGGTTTTGAGGGAATATTAATGTATGCTTCATGAAGAAAATACATCCTGTGCTCAAATGAATAGATAAGGAGTTTGTACTTTTAAAAATATTGCTGAACTACTGGGATTTTAGCAATTCAGCCTAAATTTCTTCTCAGCATTTTTTTGTTGAAAACATTTTAGGTTAAGATTCAATAGTAGCAAGCATTGCAGAAATTTAAGAGTTTCAGAAACAACAAATGGATGAATGAGTGAATATATAAATGAGTGAATGAATAAATAAATTAAAACAGTGGAGTGCTCCAAATAAATTTACAGTGAAATAAATTTCATAGCATGTTAGAAAAATGTCTTGCTTAATAAAATATTGGTCACTATCTCCTTCTAAACTCTCAGGGAACCTTGAGCTTCATTTCCTAGTACCTTTGAGATTCTACAGTGCCTGCATCTAGAACCAGCTAGCTTATACAGACCTCCAGTGCTTGCAGCCCTATAAAGTGCTTGCCTTAACTGCTTATGGATATTTATTTTCTTACATTCCTGGAGTATTAAATTTCTAATGTTAGACATATTTGGGGAAAAATCAAATTTTGTATTTAAAATGCTTTATTTACTGATAAGCTAGATACCTTATTTAAAGCAGAATTTTGGTGGTTTTATTCTAGACATTTTCATAATTCGAGTGTTTTAAAACTCTTTTTAATGAGCTTTTAAAAAGCTAACAGTACATTTTTTATAGTATATGGAAATTAATGCAATCATTTGAATTTTATAATTTTGCCGTTAGTATTTCTGTTCAGTGATAGGCCATCTTTATAGTACGACTCACTGGTATACTCTCTCTTTTTAGGAACTCCAACATTTGTAGAAAGTATTATATTGCACTCTGTCTTTCCAATGTTGCCTTTATGCTTCCTTGGCAATTTGCCCAGTTCATACTTTTCACACAGGTAAGATGATTTCAAACTTATTTAAGTTAAATGTAAGATGTACTTGGTTGTTCACGTAGAAGTTTTCAAATGTAATTGCATTTATGTCCTAAAATTTTTTTAAAATATCAAATAATTTTAAAGTTGACATAAATGTGTGATTTAAATAAAACCCATAATACAGTTCCATCTTCTTCTAATGTATGTTCAGTTGAATCAATGTATTAATGATCAGAATAGAAAGATTTCTTGTTTCTATACTAAATAATACTCTTAGAGAATCTTCTATATTGAACTTGGTCCATTAAGTCTGACTATTTTAACAATTTGAGTACCATCAAATTCTCCTGTTGTATCATGGTCCTGATCAGAATGGTCAATAGTGGTAACCAGGCATGATCTAACCTTTTGGTTGCAGAGTAGATGAGGCCATGACTTGTGTATTAGCACTGAGAAAGTGTGACTTAATTTCAGTGATTGACTAGATTTTAATTTATGGTGTGTTCTATTTTTACTATGTCTTGCTAATAGGTTTCAAGGCATCTAGGAGATATTGTTGTAGCAAAGGAAAGTGAAAGGATATTGTAAAATCAGGGCAGTATTGAGAAGTGATTAGCGATAACATGCCTGGATTTGTTCCAAATAAAACATGTATAAACATGTCTCT
>NW_006408524.1:15212816-15213863 GCF_000296735.1 Chrysochloris asiatica
CTTGATAGATTTTGTCACAGGACATAGGACCATCATAGGAGCTTACAAGGAAGAAGTTTTAAGAAGACAGAAAATAGCATTGGTGAGGAAAAGGCTAGAAAAGTTGTTCCAAGGAATTCTTTTCCATCCCAACAATGTACCCACTCATCCTATGAAGGTAGCGAGGACAGTCCTATTATAATTTTTGGGAAATCTTATCCCATCTACCCTACAACCTTGTTCTTGCCCCTTCAAAATTGTTTTCATTCCCAAAACTCTATGAACTTGATTTGAGTCCCTTGAGTATGCCCAAAACTGCCATTTTGATCTGGTGTAAATTGAAGAATGCAGAATTCTTCAGGGAAGAAGTTGAGAAATTGAAACACTGCCTTCAGAAGTTATAGACACTGATGGGAGGATATGTCTAGAAACAATAGTTTCATATGTTTTCTATTCTGTCTAATAAAGTTTCTTTGATTTTGTAGCAATACTTTTTATTTACCATCATATATGACCAAGTAGATTTAACTCTAGGAAGGCAAGAAGTGGTTCAACATAAAACCAATCAATATAGCATATGACATTAATGGAATGAAGGGGGAAGAAAAACACATGATCATCTCAATTGATGCAGAAAAGGCATTTGACAAAATCCAACAACCTTTCATGATTAAAAAAAACACAACACAAAGCACATTAAAAATAAAAAGTCAACTTTCTCACCATAATTAAGATCATATTCAGTGGTGAAATATTGAAAGGTTTCTCCTAAAATCAGGAATAAGAGAAATGTATATTTTCACTACTTCTATACAACATTGTTTCTCTGCTATTCATACGGTTTTCAGTGACTAAATATTCGGAAGTAGTTCGTCACTCTTTCTTCTTAGTCTGTCTTTGTCTGAAAGCTCATCTGAAACCTGTCCACCATGGATGACCCTGCTGGTATTTAAAATACCGGTGGCACAGTTTTCAGCATCACAGCAACTCACAAGCCACCACAGTATGACAAACTGACAGAAGAATGGTGGCCATTTGGTTTTAAGTGGAAACTGTCACTTTATATTT
>NW_006408524.1:15215116-15221785 GCF_000296735.1 Chrysochloris asiatica
CATTGTTTGATTTTCTAATGTTAAACCAATCTTAGGTTCTGTAATAAATCTAAGCTAATAAACTCAGCAACATTCCAGGGGACAAGGTCAGCATGAAAAAATCCCTATAGTGTACAGTTTAAAAAGAAATTAAGAGATCCATTTCATCTACAATAGCATCTAAAAGAATATATAGCTAGAAATAAATTTAATCAAGAAGATGAAAGGCGTCTACTGTAAGAAGATGAAAGACATCTACTGAAAACTGTAAGACATAGCCAACAGAAATTTAAGAAGACCTGAATAAATGGAAAGACATTCCATGATCATGGATTGTCTTAAAACATAATATTGCTAAAATACAATGGTACTCAAATGATCTACAGATTTAACACAATGTCCTGAAGTCACATACGATATTTCCTTTGATTCTATTCCTGGTTCATTATTATTCTTAGAATATAGTCCTTTGAGGGCCTAACCCAAAGATGGGGATTCCATAGGAACACCCTTCTTAGCATACCCTGACTGCTGAATATCTTGAAAGTTCTACCCAGCTTGTCAGTTTTCCAACTGCCTCTAATAAAACTGGAAGTCATTTACCTCTACTGGAATTGGCAGATTATCTGTGGGAGAAAATAACCCACAATGCCATGCTCACCACTGTAGATTTCCATTTTTATCCCTGGTCTTCACTTCATAATTCTTCATTGCTTTTTTAATCACATATGACTTTAATGCATATACTTTTTGTATTTTCTTAACTATGTTCTCAATGGGAAGGTTGGTTTAAATTACTTTGTCTACAATTATTGAAAAGAAAACTCTCCTTTTACATTTACATTGCCTATGAATAGTGATGTGTATGTTTTCTACATTTTAAAAAAACTTTTGTTTCTTCTGTTTTATTTCAGATAGCCTCACTATTTCCCATGTTTGTTGTGGGGTATATCGAGCCATACAAATTTCAGAAGATCATTTACATCAATATGGTAATGCTTGAAATATTTATAAGTAAAATATTAAAATAAATTCTCACAGTTTGTAGATCTTGTTCTAAGCAGTGTCTTCTCTTTGCTGGTATACAATACATGTTAATGTGAATAATATCCTGGAGAAAAACTGGAAATACACATTATAGATATATATTATAACAGAAGATTTTATGTTCAACTAGAATGTCAATGTGTTGTACTCTAGAACTTTCATTATTTTATCTTTTATATGTTTCATTCACTAGTGCTGTTATTGTTGTTATTAGGTGCCGTCGAGTCTGTTGCAACTCATAGCAATTGCTGACCTTGTGGTTCGCAGTTCAGTGCTTACCCTACAGTGCCACCAGTGCTCCGTATTTGCTGTTAGTCTCACTTATTTCCAAACTTCCTTTTCTCCACAAGACCTGAGATTGTTAACCCTCTGCATGAGCATGGCACTCTATAAGTAAAGTTTTGATGTTGCTACATTTTAATTTTGATTGTACTCCCCAAGCATCTTCCTTAACAGCACACAAGACAAATAAAGCTTCATAGAGTCTTTATTAGTCTAACAAGAATAAAAAACTAATAATTTTATTAAAGGTTTCCTTATTTTAGTACTCCATTCTCTAAAAAATAGAGGTTCTATTTATTTATCTTCTGTTTTCTTTGTACTGAGTGGCAGGTGTAGAAAATAATTAAATTCTGCAGTGTAGAATGTATGGTCTTGAATTTTAATACTTTGAGCTATTGTGACTTGAAATTCTGTTGTTGGGCAAGAAATACTAGCCTTCTTTATGCAAAGTTATGTATTCTGTGTACTTAATAACTATAAAATATGCTTGCTTTCTTCATTTTGCAGATTTCACTTTTCCTTTGTTTCATTTTAATGTTTGGAAATCCAATGTACTTATCTTCTTACTATTCATCATCTTTGTTAATGACATGGGTAAGTGTTACTTAACCTAATAAAGATTTGTTTATGTAATATGAGTTTAGGAGAGCCAATAGGTTCCTTTCCTAGTTATCATTAACATGACAAGATTTTTCTAAGCAGTAATTTTTCTCTATTTCATTTTTGAAAAACAATACATTAAAAGTTTATCTTTTTAAGGAAGTGCTTACATAAATACTTTAAATGATTATAAGTGCTAAAATTTACTTTTAAGATATGCCATAATTTATTATAAAAAAACTAAAGTCCCTTTAGTAGTATAAATACTTTGGGGACATTGCCATTGCCCCAAACATTTTTGGAACGCCTTTGAATTGCCTTCACAGACTGTGGCACATTCTTTTGAATATCCTCAGTGGTGACAAATCTTCGGCTTTCAAGGGTGGATTTGATTTTTGGAAACAACCAAAAGTTATTTGGAGCCAAGTCTTATGACTAAGGTGGGTGATTGAGCTGGGTAATATTGACCTTTATCAAAATGTGGTGTGACAATAAAGTAATAAGACCGATTTCTTAAGACCTGAAGTTATCTCTGAAGGCAGTTTAGAAATAAGAGTTCCAAAATTATTTTGAGCAATGGCAACATAGTTAAGATAAGTTTATAATCTTCCCCATGGGGCTGACTCTCAGGAAATGACACTCATTTGGGTATGTATTGTGAATGGTGGCTCCGTGAATCAGTTTCATTACTTTATAGTCACACTTTTGTTATTTATAAGCAGGAACCTGGAATGTTCTCCCCCATCTTCAAGTTATACTTTTATCAGAAGTGATATCAACCACAATAATACCAAA
The DNA here is from genome assembly GCF_000296735.1 of Chrysochloris asiatica. Taxonomy (NCBI): domain Eukaryota; kingdom Metazoa; phylum Chordata; class Mammalia; order Afrosoricida; family Chrysochloridae; genus Chrysochloris; species Chrysochloris asiatica. The sequence goes on from NW_006408524.1 coordinate 15,217,820, forward strand.
ATAATAGCATTTCTGGGATTGCCCTTATGCTATAACAATTTTGCTTATCACGCCTTGTTTTACCTTTTAGTAACAACCCCTCTCCCCTCTCTCTACCCTGAAGGTTTTTTTTTTCTCATTAGTTCCAGAAACTTTTATAGACATTCCATCTGAATTCATATATGAATGATCATGTTTTCTGAAAATAACGACTTGTACCTTTCCAAACTAGATCCTTCCCCTACCTTTTTCTTAAGGATCTCTGGTAGCGTAGTGGTTATGAATCAGGCTGCGAACCGCAAGGTCAGCGGTTTGAAACTACCAGCTGTTCCGCGGGAGAAAGATGAGGCTTTCTGCTCCCGTAAAGATTTACAGCCTCAGAAACCCTGTACAGGGTCGCTATGAGTCGGAACTGACTCCACGGCACATAACCACCAACCACCACCTTTTTCTTGCCTTCTTAAGCTGCCCATATACAGTGTTGAATAAAAGTGTTGAGAGTGGACATTCTTGTCTTATATCTGCTCTTTGGGGAGAGCATTCAGTCTTCCATCATTGTGAATGTTGTGGTCAAGTGGACTCTGACTCATGGCAACCCATGTGTGTTAGAGTAGGAGTGTGCTCCTTAAGGTATTCATTGGTTGCTTTTTGGAAGTAAATCACCATGCCTATCCTCCAAAGTGTTTTTGAGTAGATTTGAACTTTCAACCATTTGGTTAGCGTCTGAGTGTTTTAGTCATTTGCACCACCTTGTGACTCCAAGTACGGTGGTAGCTATTGGTTTTTCAGAGATGTACTTTGTCAGGTTGAGGAAGTTCACTGAGAGTGTCTTTTTGCCTTTCAGAAATGAATCTTGGTAATGATGTAGTATGGTGAACTATATTGATTCATTTCATATGTTACACTTTCTGCATTTCTTAGGTAGACTGTAGTTTAGTTGTTCTGTATTTCTTATAAAACTTATTATTGGATATAATTTTCTAAAATGTTGTTTACAAATTTTGGTACATTCATCAGAGATAATTAATCTGTAGTTTTCTATCCTGAATTGTACCGATACCAAACAAAAACCTTTGCCTTTGTTTGGTATCAGTACAATGCTGGTCTCATAGAATAAGTTAGTAAGTATTCCTTCTTCTTTAATTTCTGCAAGAAATTGTATAGAATAGTTATGATTTTTTTTCCCTAAAGATAGGTTTTATGAACAAAAACATCTAGTCCTTTCCTTGTAGGAAAAAAAAAATGCTTTAACTACAAGTTTCACTTCTTTAATAAATATAAAAGTATCTGAACTATCTACTTTTTCTTGAGTAAGCTTTTAGCTATTTTGGTATTGAATTTTATATTTAAGAGGTATTTAAGAGGTACTTAAAGATTTACACCCTCGGAAACCCTGTACAGGGTCGCTATGGGTCAGACCCGACTCGATAGCACTCAACAACAACAACAACAACCTTACATAAACTGCATCATAATTTTTCTATTTTCATTAGCTATGTTAACATACGAGACCTGGTAGTATAGTGAGTTCCATGTTTGGCTGTTAACTGCAGGTTAGCAGTTCAAATCCACCAGTGGCTCCTGGAGAGATAGATAAGGCTTTCTGCTCCTGTAAACATTTACAGCCTCGGAAACCCTATATAGGGTCACTATGAATTGGAACCTACTCAACAGCATATCACCCCCCTTGCTGTAACGTAGGAGTATGGTGATTCTGTGGGATAGGCACTGGTCCGCTAAGTGCAGGGTTGGCAGTTCAAGCTCACTAGTTTCACAGAAAAAAGATGAGACTTTCTGCTACCCTGAAGATTTGTAGTCTAGGAAACCATACACAGGGGTCACTGTGAGTCAGAACTGACTCACACCACCATTGCAATTGTAATATTTTGTTTAAGGCAGATATTGATCTGCATGGATTCATATATTCAGAGTAGAATCTACACCGAAAGCAGAATGTGTGCTATAATGTGAAACAATTCCACACAGTCGTGGTGCAGAAGGGTGGTGTTGGATGGCCAAAGGTAATACTGTGTTGCAAGCTTACTTTGTAGGACTGAAATGAATGTTTTGTGTATCACCTTAGGGTGTGATGAGGTGCTCTGATGGTGTAATGGGCAAGCACTTGGCTGCTAACCTACAGATCAGTGGTTCAGACCTCTCTGCTGTGTGGGAGAAAGATATAGTTGGCTTCTATAAAGATTGCAGTCTTGGAAAACCTATATGACAATTCTACTCTGTCAAACTTGACTTGGCAGCACTGGGGTATAATTAATGCCTGTGCTCTGTGTTATTGTTGTTGAATGCCTTGGAGTGAATTTCAACTCGGCAACACCGCATGATAAAGCAGAACTGCCCCACAGAGTCTCCCTGGTTGCATTCCCTACAATTGACTGAACTTTGGTTGTTTGTATCTTTCAAACATTTTCCCAAATCATTTAAGATATCAGATTTAGTGTCAATGTTGTTCATAATATTCTTTGAGTATCTGTAGGATCTGTAGTGATGTTGCATCTTTTATTCCTGATATTGGAAGCTTGTGTCCCTATATTTTCTTCCTGATTAGTCTGAGTCAAGTTTATAAATTGTATTGATATTCTTATCAAAACCAGCTTTGGTTTCATTGATTTGTTCTACTCTTTTTTTGTTGCTTACTGTTGCATTGATTCCTGCATTATCTTTAGTATTTCCTTTCTTCTATTTGTTTTGGGGTTAATATTTTCTCCTCTTTCTTATTTATTTATTTGTTTATTTTTAAGGTAGAAGTTGAGGTAATTCAACTGATTTAAAGCCTTTTTTTTTGTTTTTAACGTGGATGTTTATTGCTACGAATTTCCCTCAAAGTGCTGTTTATCAGCATCTCACGTATTTTTATATTTTCCTTTTTTTAAAAAATTTTTGTGCTATTGTTGTACATTTTACTACTGACTTAACAGTAAAACGTAGGTAAATCACTGAATACACTTTAAAAAAATTTTGTCTAAGGGAGCACAGTGGCTCTGTAGGATAAGAACTGGATCAAGAACCACAAGGTTACTTTATGCTCCCTCAGAGGTTGTTGTTGTTGGTAAGTACTGTTGAGTCAATTCTGACTCATACGGACCTTATATAGGGTTTCCAAGGAGCAGATGGTGGGTTTGAACTGCTGACCTTGTGGTTCACAGTTCAGTGCTATAGGATCAGTGCCATAGCAGAAGTCATCAGAAACACTATACAGGGTTTCTATGAGTCAGAACCAACTTGATGGCACTTAGCAACAACAGTTTTTGTCTAAGTAGTCAATATCAAAACACATTATTTTCTTAAATCTTATACATTCACCCTGTACCCAGTGCCCTTCATTGTGTAGGCCAGATTAATATTTGATATCATTTTTCCTTACATGAGGATTTAAAAAAAAAACACATTTGATCATGAATATCTCATTGTAATAAAGTCACTGTCATCTTCTCTTCACTTTTTAAAGGTATATTTATTGGGTATTGAATTCTGTATAAACAGTGTTTTTCTTTCAGTATTTTAAAGATGTTATTCAATTGACATGATGCTTTTCTTTTTATCTATTTTCTGACATCCTTACTTTTTTCCACATATATAATGTCTCAGGCTGTTCAAAAAATTTTCTATTTATAAGTGATTTTGAGCAATTTGGTTATCCTGTACCTTACTCTACAAATTTTTTATGTTTCTTGTATTTGGAGTTCATTGAGATTATTAGATTTTTTAGGTATATGATTTTTATCAAATTTGGAAAATTTCTCAAATGTTCTTTTGCTCCCCACTTTTAGGAACTCTTAAGTGTATATACCAGGGGGCTTCGAACTCTTAAGTGTATATACCAGGGGGCTTCAAATTTTATAAAAAATTGGAATGACAAGATAATGGAATATTTTCCATGAACTTTTTTGAAGCTCTCTTATATATTGAACTGATTGAAATTATCTTATAGTTCTAGGATATGTTTTATAATGCATACCTCATTGTCATTAA
>NW_006408524.1:15227975-15234168 GCF_000296735.1 Chrysochloris asiatica
CCAGAAGTTGGGATTTTATAGGGTGTAATTTGTAGCTTGGCTATATGACCACAACTGCTGTCTCTTTTGGGGTACTATATAGAGATAAAAAGCCCCTTCAAGGTAAAAGGTGGAACAAAACACAAAACAACAACAGCAAAAAACAGATTGAATAATACAGTCTATGACTGAAAAAAAAAAAAAAAAAAAAAGCCATAGCAAAATCTGGGTATGACTTTAATGCCCCTCTCTCAGCTGACTCAAGCTGTTCTGGAGACCATTCAGATTTAAGCAGTTCCTGTTGGCTCTTTCCCCTTTCTCAATTCTGGGCCCAGTGGTCTTTCCTGAGCAAATCTGTGCTCTGTGTAGTAGAACCCTTCAGGGTTGGGGAAAGGGTGCCTGTCCATTCGCTCAGGCACCCCTCTACTCATCAGAGTGGAGGTGCGCAGACAGTGAGAGACCAATGAACAGGAAAAAACTTCACACCTTTATCCCAGATGAAGGGTCAGACCTCTGCAGTGGGAGTGCCCCTCTGATCCTGCCCCTGCTCTGTCACGCCCAAGATGGCTGTTCTGGGACAGGACGGCAGTGACAGAATAGAAAATACTACATTTCTTGCTTCTGCTACAAATCCCACTAGCAGTAAGCCTTCAATTCTTATAAATATTCCTTTGTATGTAGTTCAGCATTCTGGGACTGTCCCCTGAACCTGCTTCATCCAGTATTCTGTGTTACTACTCTTGCTGTAAACATTCTTGAACATTGTTCTATAATGTAGATCATTATGGTATTGCTTTTAGTAGTTTCCAATACTACTTAGTAGTAGTATTATCCCACTTCTGAGACAAATGCTTCTATATCCAGTACTTGACATCCCACTGATGATTTTTTATAGTTTCCACTGTGTCCAGGATCAGGAATGATTTCTTGCATGTCTACACTTCATATACCCAGGAGACTGCTATGCTCTTCCTGTGTTTACCCCTCTCTTCACCCCCCCACCCATGCCCCGGGCTACAGGCTACAGCTGGACAGCTATTGAGGTAGATGACTGTGACATTCAAAGGGCTCACCCCATGTTTATATCAGCCTTCTTTGTTGATGGATATCCAGTGTCTTGAAAATGTTACTTTAAATACTTTTTAAAAAAGTATTTCAGGTGAGACAATAAATCTGATTCCTGCTGTTTTAATTTGGCCAGAAGCAGTTTTATTTTAGTTAATTTTCACTGCTTAATTAATTTACTTATTGGCATATGAAATGTTACCATGTTTCTAAGAACAATAGACAAAAAGTTAACTTCAGAAAAGTGACCTTGTACTCTTACTTCTCATACCCCATTCTCTCCACCTTCTTTCCACCCTGTAGGCTAGCAGTCTTCTTGGTGTACTGATTTATCCTTTTTGTACAAATAAGCATTAACATACTCATTTTTATTTCCCTTCCCTATCAATTTCTAGAGATGATAGGTGCGTATTTTTAGTCACTGAGGCTAGAATTTTTGAGAACCCCAGTTTTATGCAGGGGTTTCATCTCCAACTTTTCACTTTACTGCTGCCCTCTTGCTAAATTACAAACCTATAGTTGTAGTTTTACAATTCTCCTTAAAGAGTACCAGAAATTTACTAACACTGATTTTTTTTAGATGTGTTTTTTGTGTTTTTTCCCCTTGTTTGTTTTTTTATCACCTTCTTGTTTCTGCTTTCGGGGAAGTTCTTTTTATTTCTGAAAAATTGAGCCATAGATTTTTATAACATTTAGAAATATTTCATTTAGAAGTTTGGAGCGGAAGGATTTTCATGTTGATTTAGTTCACTAAACTTTGCTGGACAATGTACACATGCACTTATACAGATGGGCCACTGGCATACCATGTGCCTCTTGAGGAGAATTATGCAGAAAACATCTGATAAAGTCCATGAGGAATTAATATGAGTCAAGAGGCAATTTTTTTGGGCACAGGAAGCATTTAGATATTACCCCAAGGAAGTTTGCCATCCACAGTTTGAAAACTCAGTAATTAAAGTAGAAATGGTTGATGATAGCCAAGATGGGAGGGCATAGCTGCGGAATTTTTTAAATGTACCTTTTATATAAAACATGAGTGTTAATTTTATTTTCTGTCCTATACATTTTAGGCTATAATTCTAAAGAGACATAAAATTCAAAGATTAGGAGCATCTGAACTCAACTTTTGGGTAAGGTTTAAAATCTTTAGCATAATTTCTTAGAACCTTAATTTTGATTTACATAATCTAGATCCAAATAATATAGTTTAAAACTCCAATGATTTATATTTAGTGTAGCTTTCAAATTGCTACTTTTCTAAGTAAGGAAACAGTCATTAGCAAGGACTAGAGATCATTTCAGGTAATTAGCGCATTGATTTCAATGCTATGCTCAGGCCTTTCTTTACTTTTCATTCTGTCATATCCACATCACCTTACTCTTTAATTTATTTCTTATCACCTAGAGTTTCTCTTTTCAGCTTTATTAACATTCTCTTCTAAATAATACTGCTTTTTTAGTGTTTCCCCAACTTTCCTTTTTTCCCCTTCCTGTGGACTCTTGGTTTAGTGCTATAGGATCAGCACTGGACTGTGAACCACAAGGGCAGCAATTTAAACACACTATCTGCTCCTTAGAAACCCTATACAGGGTCGCTACGAGTTGGAACCAACTTGACAACACTTAACAACATCAACATACATCCTTTTCTGTCTATTCCCTTCTGTATCCAACTTTAGATTCTATTATTTTTGTCCTTGAAAACTTCTTACTTTAACTCAAACTGTTATATAATATTTGTTGGATTTCTTGCCAAATATCTAAATGAATGTTCATTTTTGCTCTATTTTTCATGCTTTTTTGTTTCCAGGTAAAATAAGTATATTATTAGGTCTGCAATGACTTTGTTAATAAGAGACATGAGTTCATTATTTTTCTCTTGAGTTTTTTATGTATTCCTTTTTTTAAATAACAAAAACTTGCCTTACTGAAGGTCTGTGTATCTACATATTATATATTGAGAGAGTAAAACTGGAAACAGTTAAGGTAAGATGAGGAGGTAGATTTGTACTCAGACCACAAGAGAACAAATGGAATGGGTGAGTTTTCCACAGCTGGTGGCATCCTCACATTACTTATGGGGAAACAAAGAGATTTATGTACTAAATTGTTGGATGACATGACTTCCAGTGTATGATTTTTTTTCACTTCAGAAAAATTTGCACAATATTTAAAAAAGTAAAATCACCTGAAAATTCAAAGTTTCTCTTTTGAAAGCAACTCAAAAGAAAATTAAATAGACAATTATCGTCTATAGAAAAATACAATAAATAGAACAGTGTTCTTGGACATTTAGAGAAGCTTTATTCAGAGGGAAACACTGCATTAAATATTTTCAGTTGTTGTTGCTAAGTGCATTCAAGTCAGTTCCAGTTGCTGAGGAGTGGTTGGTAGGTTTAAACTACCAACCTTATGATTATCAGTCCAATGCTTATTTTATAGACCACACCAGGATTGCATTTTCAGTAATACTCTGCAAAAAATATGAATCAACTAAGCTTTCAACTCAAGAATCCCAACACGTCAACAGTAACAAAAATCTAAAGAGTGAAAAGTTGAAACATAACCAAAGTTCAGCATATATTTCAAATTTTAAAACAGAGAAATTACTCCTGCTAATCACTTCACAACAACACCAACAATCATCTAAAAGGTGTAAAAAATAAACAGCAAACACAACAGGTTATTTATGTTAAATTTTTATGGAAGTAACCCAGAGGGAAGGAAAAGTAAATATGTATATATATACATATATATATTTTTTAACTTTTTATTGTGAATTGAGTGAAAGTAAAAAGCTAGGATCATCAGCCTTATTTTCAACCAATCACATGTTTACAAATGAACAAAGCAAAAATATTTGATGTACACATACAAAATATATATATATATCCATTTAAATGTCCAAAGGGCACATCTTGTAAGCCAGCCTCCTGCCCGTAGGCATGCAGCCTTTCTCAGTCCCTGGGCCTAGATTCAGCTGCTCTATCTCTCTGTGCCATCATCTCTGCTTACATCTCCACTGTTGCTGCTTTTCTGAGTAGGATCTCTTGCTCCACTCATGCACTTCTTCTTTCTTGATGGTCCTGGAGTCCTCTGTTACTGAAATGAAAGATTAACTACTCCCCCTTTTAGTTACACATCTTCTACAATTACAGTTGTGACAATGGCAATCAATCCTGATAACAGTTACTTACAATTAAATCATAAAATCCTATCAGCATCATCCCCAACTCCTCTTCACCAAGTCCATTTGGAAAAGAGGAGCACTCTTCTTTACCGCCCTCATTCTGAAACTAAGCATACTAATGAAAGCTTGTAAGCCAGCCACTTTGTGCCTTTATAGCGCCCCCTCCTCATTTTTGATAGCCCATATGTAAGTTGCACTGTCCCTGTCAGTCCAGTGCACTGAGAAAACAAGCTTGATCCTTCGTATGAAGAATCCTTCCATTTTGGTTGGAATTTTGAGTAATTGTATCCATAAGCAAAGGTCCAGTTCATCAAATTGCAGCAAAAAGTAAATACATATATTGTGTGAATGAACATCATCAAACAATATCATTAATATTACATGCAAATAAAATTTTGATGAAGATCATTCAAAAATTGCTGCAACAGTACATCGACAGGGAAGTATCAGAAATTCAAGATGGATTCAGAAAAGAATGCATAACGAGAGATATAATTGTTGACAATAGATGGATCTTGGCTGTAATCAGAGAATACCAGAAATATGTTTGGTGGTGGTGGTTATGTGCCGTGGAGTTAGTTCCAACTCATAGCGACCCTGTACAAGGTTTCTGAGGCTGTAAATCTTTATGGGAGCAGAAAGCCTCATCTTTCTCCTGTGGAACAGTTGGTAGTTTTGAACTGCTGACCTTGAGGTTCACATTCCAATTCGTAACCATGTTTACCTGTGCTTTATTGACTTTGCAAAGGCTTTAGACTGTATGAACTATGACAAGCTATGGATAATGTTGTGAAGAATGGGCATTCCAGAACAACTTGTTTGTGCTCCTGATGAACCTGTACATTTGTTTGACCAGATCAAAGGGATACTAAATAGTTTAAAATCAGGAAAGATGAGTGCCAGGGGTGTATTCTTTCACCACTTTTATTCAGTCTGGATGCAGAGCAAATAGTCTAAGAAGCTGGATGACAGGAAGAAGAACTTGACATCAGGATTGAAGGAGGATTCATTCACAACCAGTGATATGCAAGATGACACAACCTTGCTTTCTGGAAGTGAAAATGACTTAAAATATTTATTGATGAAGGTCAAAGTCTACAGCCTTCTGTATGGATTGCACCTCAAAGCAAAGAAAACAAAAATCCTAACCACTGGACCAATAAAAAAATATGACAAATGGAGAAAAGTTTGAAGTTGTCCAAAATTTTATTTTTCTTGGATCCACAATCAACACTAATGGAAGCAGCAATCAAGAACTCAAACAATGTGTTGTGTTAGGCAAAGTACTGCACAAGATCTCTTCAAAGTGTTCAAGAGCAAAGATGTCAGTTTGAGAAGGTGAGCCTGGCCCAAGTCATGGTTTCTTCAATAACCTCATGTACATGTGAGAGTTGGAAAATGAATAAGGAAGACCGCAAAAGAATTGATGCATTTGAGTTATAATGTTGGAGAAGAGTATTGAAGGTACTGTGAACTGCCAAAAGAACAAATAAATCTGTGTTGAAAAAAGTGCAGCCAGAATGCTCCTTAGAAGGCAGGATAGAGAGACTTTGCCTCTCATATTTGGGACATGTTATCTGGAGGTAGGTACGAATTCCTGGAGGAAGGACACCATGCTTGATAAAGTAGAGGGTCAGTGAAAAAGAGGAAGACCCACAATGGGATGGATTGGCACAGTGGCAACAGCAAGGAGCTCACAACTACTGTGAGGAGAGTGCATGACTGGGCAGTGTTTCTTTCTGTTGTGTATCAGGTCACTATGAGGTGGAATTGATTTGACACACTTAACAACACCAACAAGAGCAATAAATTTGCTTATTATCTACAAATTGTATGCATTCCTGGTGTGACACTGTAGGATAAGCACTGGGCCACAAGGTTGGTTTGAATTGCAAGTTTGGCAGTTAAAGCTCACCAGCCGCTTGTCAGAAACCCTATACAGTTAACTATGAGTTC
>NW_006408524.1:15236164-15254989 GCF_000296735.1 Chrysochloris asiatica
TACCATATGAACAAGAGCCAATGATACTCAGGGAGTGAGTGTGATAGAGGTGGTTATTGCCTTTATACTTATTCTCATTTGTCTTGCAGTATACTAGCCTTTTCCTTTTTGCTTATTATTTTCTTAACCCTCTCTTCTTCCCATGTTGCTTCTCCCTTCCTAGTTATTGTCCTGTCTCACAGAAGCAGTCCTTTCCTGAGATCAGTACTGAGCCTTCTGGACACGATGAAATCCCTGCGTTAGAGACCCTACGTCAATCTGCCAGGACTCTTTTCCCACTCAGGGTGGACTCTCTCTTTATGGGACTAGTTGAGCTTGCTCGGGCCTGGGCCCTTCAATTCCCTTTTCTCTCTCTTACATAGCTTTAATGGGCACATCTCTCTGCTGCAGAAACCTAGGTCAAGAACTGGAAATAGAATTCTTCTGGGTTTGGAGTTTCTTTTTCTACTTACGGGAAATTTGAAGGTCCTGCTTTGTGCTTTCTGTGTATGTGGTTCTGTTGTTCTGCTTGCTAATCTGCGTAATTTTATTGGGAAGGGTAAGGTCAGAGATTTAAATTTAAACTGCTTTAATTTTCCTCAGGTTACCCAAAAGCACAATTTGTCACTTTTTCCATCAAGGCTAACCAAAACACAAAATAAATTAACAATATCAACAACAACAACAACAAATCCAGAAATGCCTATATAAATTTTAGTCCCTATTTCTCATTACAAGGACAATGCAAGGTTTAAAATTTCAAAAGAAGAGTCATAGAATTATATTTCCATAAGAGTGGTAGAAGAAATTTTATTATCATGTTTTAGAAAAAAAGGATTTCCAGCTAAAATACAGTATTTGAAAACAAATACATAACCCCATTATCTTAGCAGAAATTGAAAAGAAATAACTTTTTATAATTGCCTCTAGGTTTTGGACATGTGGCACCCTAGTGTTGCTATGTAGTTTATATAGTAATTGTCACTTTTAATTCTTTTCATTTAAACAAAATTTTCTAAGAAAACCTCTTATCATTTTTTTAGACCTCAGTAACTCCATGGCACATAACAACAACAACTAAGATACTTTATATGATTAAAATGTTCCTGTCATATGATAGAATATTCTAATTTAGTAGTTTATAATTCTAGTACCTGACTGCTATCTATTTCATTTATTTTCTAGCTAATCCAAGGATGTATCTGGTGGTTTGGAACAATTATTTTGAAATTTTTGACATCTAAAATCTTTGGCGTTTCAGACCATGTAAGTACTTTTTAGTTAAAACACAACCGTTCCTATAAGTATGTAATTGTGTGAAAACAGTAAAATTATCTAGTGTAATCTCTTCATTTGATATAAAAGTTAAGTAAAAAAAAAAATTGCTACAAAATCATAGAAATGTTCATTAGACAAAAATATCATCAGCAAGTGAAACTACTGCTTCTTAGTATATCTCCCCTATGTTGTTGTTAAGTGCCATCGAGTCAGTTCCAACTCATAGCAACCCTGTGTAGGGTTTCTGAGGAACAGCTGGTGGATTTGAACCACCAAACTTGTGGTTCAACCTGACATTGCAGTCGAGTGCTTATCCTACAGTGCCACACCAGGACTCCATCTCCTACAAGTTGTTGTTGTTAAGTGCCGTGAAGTTGGTTCCGACCCATAGCGACCCTGTATGGGGTTCCCGAGGCTGTAAATCTTTACAGGAGCAGAAAGCCTCATCTTTCTCCCATGGAACTGTTGGTAGTATCAAACTGCTGACCTTGAGGTTAGCTTCCCAACTCGTAACCACTACGCTACCAGAGCTCCTTGTCTCCTATATAGGTCTGCACACTTTTTGAGGAAGTGTTTCCAGGAGTCAGAGAGTTCTGCACTCTTTGATTTATACCACGTGAAAACAGCAAGTGGTCCTGTTAAATGTTCTCAAGGTTGGGGAACAAAAAGAAATCTAAAAGGGAAAGACCAGGACTGAAGGGTGATGGGGTCAGGTTTCCCAAGGAAATTCTCATAGGGTAGCCTGAGCTACCCTGGAAGGATGCGAAGCGTAAGTGCATTGTTGCAATGTAAAGAATTTCTCGACACTCTACTTTCATGGCTGTTTTGCTCACCAATGCAGTTTCCATTGCTTGGACTTTCTTCATAATAAGCCCAGTGAGTGTGCTATGCCCTTGGAGACAGTCTATCCCTTTGGGGTCCCAAATGAAACAGTTGCCATAACCTTAGCCAACCACTCTGCTGTGAATTTGTGTTTGAGGTCCTCTAGACCTCACTGAAAAAGGGTCAATTTGGCTAAAAATGGTTGTTTCTACGGACAGCATCCCTTCCTGTGAACTTGTTGTAAAACTTCAATGATTTGCGAAGATGTCTACTTGAGTTTTGTTAAACATTTGATATTAGCCCTGACTAAAATAGTTTTTTTTCCATGGCACAAAAATTATTCTTTTCTTTGAAAACACCCTGAGGAGATGAATAAGACAAGTGTGTGACTGAGAGAACTTGTCCATAGCCATCCATTATTGGCAGAAAAATGCGTAAACATGTTTTGTTTGGAATAAACCCGTGAATGTATGAACTGGCGCTGTAGGGCTACTAACTCACAGGTTGCCAGTTCAAACTCATCAGTAGCTCATTGAGAGAAAGGTAAGACTGTCTGGTAGCCTAAGGATTTACAGTCTCAGACACCCTATAAAGGGTCACTATGAGTTGGAATCAGCTTGCTGGCAGAAAGTTTGATTGGGGTTTATGTATGAGTAGAACCCTAGTAGCAATACTTTTTAACTTGCCCCCTTGTGTATGTTATAAATGTTAATGCCTTGTCTTAGTCTGGGTTCTCTAGAAGAGCAAAGCCAGTGAAAAATATATTGACTTACATAGACAGCAATGTAATTCAAGGCAATGGCTATGCAATTGTGAAGAAATGGCTCACTCCATTGTGGGGGCTGACAAGTCCCAAAACCTGGGCTGGACAGTTGACCGACTATCTCTGCTGGCTCACGTGGTTGCAGGGACCGAGGAAACCAACGTCTGCACATCAGGTTATAGGCTAGCGGCCTCTGCTGGCTCATGGAGGTGCAGAAGGGCGAATCCAAAGTCTGCCAATCAGGAGGCAGGCTTATGTCTCAAGAACCAGAGGTCAGGCAATGAGAAGTACACAGAGTCGAGAAATAAAGGAAGATTCACCAGAACATCCTTTTATGTACTGGAGGCAGGCCACACCCACAAGGAAAATCTCTTCTCAACTGATTGGCAGCTCATACTAAATCACAAAATAATGTTTGCCAAACCACAAAAAAGAGCCATAGCCTAGTCAAGTTAACACATAACATTAGTTAGCAATTACATTCCTATGTAGTTGTTGTAAGTGCCGTCGAGTCAGTTCCGACCCATAGCAACCTTATATAGGGTTTCCTAGGAACAGATGGTGAGCTTGAACTGCCGACCTTGCAGTTCAAATGGCTTTGCCATCTGGCGCATTAACCCACAGCACCACACCTGAACTCCTATTATACCTGTGGCTATAAGCCACTTGATAGTGGGTTTTCTTTGGTATGTTACTGAGGCAGAATTGTTATTGTTGTGTACTGTCAAGTCGGTTCTGACTCATAGTGACCCTGTGTAGGATTTCCGAGGAGCCACTGGTGAATTTGAACCATTGAACCTGTGGTTCAAATCAACCTTTCAGTCCAGCACAATAACGCACAGTACCACACCAAGACTCCTTATTGTAGAGTGTGTTTTAAGTCAATTTCTTGAAATATAAAAGCAAGCAAATAAGTGCAAAGTAAAGGGTTTGGATATACACATTACATGATTGCCAAGAAACCTAGGAATATAAGCTGAAGAAAGGCAAATCTCCCCCAGAATAGTCAAATAAAAAGAGTCCTTTCTTCGGTTAGTCCCCTGAATTCAGACTTCTAGCTTCCTAACCTGTGAAAATATAAATTCCTTTTCCTTAAAGTAACCCACTTGCAGTATTTCTGTTATAGTAGCATTAGATTACTAAGATAAAATCTGGTGCCAGGGAGTAGGGTGATGCTTTAACAAATCACTATACTGTAGACGTGGTTTTGCAGTTGTGTAATGGATATGGAACTGGGAGGAATTATAAGGTCCCTAACAGTAAAAGCTTAGCTTGCCCTGAACACTAGTGTTAAAATTATGGACACCTAAGGCAATCCTACCAAGGATTCAGTGAGGAGAGCCTTAGAGAAAGTCTCGATTGTCTTCTTTTGTTAAGTGGCATTGAATTGGTCGTTGAATCGCTTCCAACCCATAGCAACCATGTATAGGGTTTCTAGGGAATGACTGGTGACCCTGAACTGCCCATCTTGTTGTTCAAACTGACTTTGCAGTCCAGCACACTAACCCACAGCACCACACATCTTAGATACATAATGGTGCCATTTGTAGATTATTTCCTACAAATGTGGGGACTAAATATGCCACTAGTGAGACTTTAAAATGATGAACATGTGATGGGACATTGGAGAGAAGATCATGCTTTTTTATGCAGTGGCAAAGAGCTTGTCTGAATTAAGTTCAAATATTTGGTGAAGGCAGAATTTGTAAGGAATGAACTTGACTATTTGGCCAAGGTGATTTCTAAGCAAGACTTTGGTGAGCTAAGAGTAGGAGGCTGCTGCCCAAAGCTGAGAGCAGAGTTTGCCATGCCAGTGGGCCTGGGAGATGGAGCTGAGTTCCTGGCTGTGGGACCCCTATCCAGATTCCAGAGAGCCTAGCCAACATCAAGGATCTTGAAAGCTGGTGTCCATTATCTCATATTTCCCTTCAGTCTCTCCCACTGATAGTGGAAATATCTACTTTGTGCCTGTTCCACCATTGTACTTTGGAAACAGAATATTTGTATTCTAGATTTTAGAGTGTCAATGGTGAAGATGAATTTCTCTGAAGGATAGAATATAACTAAAGTTTCACCTTTTTTGTTATAGACAATTCAGAAAATGAGATTTTTGGACTTGGAGATAAAGTATGATTTTGAGGATGATTTAATGGGTTTTGCATGTATGAAGGACATGTATTTTGGAAGTGGATTCCTGGTGTATCGCTGTGGCTTAATGTGCTGGACCGCAAGGTCAGTTTGAACAACAAGGTCAGCGGTTCAAGCTTATCAGCCACTCCTCAGAAACAGGGTCACTATAAGTCAAAACCTACCAACAGCACTTAATGACAGCAAAGGGTAGAATGTTATAGATTGAATAGCGTCCTTCAAAATTATGTATTTTAAATTCTAACCCCCCAGGAGTCCTGGTTTGGCTGTAGGATAAGCACTTGACTGCAAGGTTGGTTTGAACTTCAAGGTTGGCAGTTCAAACTCACTAGCTGCTCCGCAGAAACCCTATACAGGGTTGCTGTGGGATGGAACAGACTTAATGGCACTAAACAACAGCAGCAGCATATCTGTGGTTATTTACACTTAGCAATGAACTGGTATGTTACTGAGGCAATATTAGTATGTTGCTGTTGTTTAAGTACCGTGGAGTTAGGATATGTCTTATGTCATTCTTTTTAGAGATATAAAAGAACAGATTAAGAAAGCAAGCAAGCAAGGGGAAAATGCATGCCATTAAGGAATATAGGAATACTAGAAGGTGAAAAGAGACAAGATTTTTTCCCCAGAGTAGACAGAGGGAACTCTTACTTAGTGCTGGTATTTTAATATTATAATACCCTGAATTTGGGCTTCTAGCTACTCTAAGAAAATAAATTTCTGTTTGCTAAAGCCACCCATACGTGTTAGAAAAACAAAAGGGAAGAACATGGTCAGCATTTTTTCAATCTGAAAGCACTAAAGAAAAAAATTCAAGCCTCAACTTGCAATATTGAAGGATTCCATGGGCAAACTGTGGACTGGTGCAGAAGGCATCAAAAGAAGATGAAAGGAATACGCAGAGTCACTGTGCCAAAAAGAAATGGTCAATGTTCAACCATTTCAAGAACCAATGATACTGAAGGAAGAAATCCAAGGTGTACTGAAGGCATTGGCAAAGAACAAGGCCCCACTCTTTGAATTCTTCACCATTTCTGATATGAACAATTCCCCTCCCCCTCAACAATATTCACATTTCTCTGACAGTTCGATAATTCATTACAATGGCCACACAGAATTCACAGATCATACAATTTTATGTGTTTTATTAGGAAAGTAACTGGGCTACAACCTGGGATCAGTATCAACTTGAAAGTAAAAGGACACAACTCAGGAGACAGGATTGTTGTTCCGGTTGTTAAGAGTTACAGTTGAGTCAGTTCCAACTCATGGGTAGCAAAGTTAAGTACAATAGAACTTTGTACAACAAATGCACTACCCAGTCCTGTCCCCTCTTCACAATCATTTCAACGTTTCAGCCTATTATTGCAGCCACTGTGTCAATCAGTCTTGCTGTGGGTCTTCTACTTTTTTGCAGAACCTCTACTGGAACAAGCAAGACATCCTTCTCAAATGCATAGTTCGTCCTCAAAATGTGTCTACAGTAGTCTCATCATCCTTGTTTCGAAGGAATATTCTGACTGTGTTTGTTCCCAGACAGATTTATTCCTTTTTCTGGCAGTCCTTGGTGTAGTTAGTATTCTTTGCAAACACTGTAATTCAAAGACATCAATTGTTCATTGTCCAGTTTTGCATGCCCTAAGGCAATTGAAAATACTGTGGCTTGAGTTGGCTGCAGCTTACTCCTCAAAGTGACATCTTTGCTTTTAAACCCTTTAAAGAGGTCTTTTCCAGCAAATTTGCTCACTGCAAATCTGGATATAGTTGTTCAATCAGGATAGGTCCAGACCAAGCAGCTTCTTGGTCATGCCCCCATTCAGCCTTACACTTGGCCATGCCTGCTGCTGCTGCTGCTTGTGTAGGCCACTGCCTGCTTACACAAGTGTTACAGCTTTAGCTCCACTGATAACTTCCTGGAGACAATACACTCAGCCAACAAGGCTCCTACCAGAAGGCACACAGTTCTCTTGCTCAGTGGACTAGCAAACCCACTGCAGCCTTCTGCTAGTCACATGGGTCTTGACGCTTGGCCTGCTGCTGACGTTTCTCTGCAGCTGGACTCTGCTGTGCTTACTGCTAGTTCTCACTTCCTTCCGGGTTTCAGCTCTGTTTTCTGAATCTAGGTAGTTGTCAATACAGGGATTGTGCTCCACTCTAGCCAATTTTGATGGTAGTGAGGTCCCGCTTGAACTCTGTGGGACCAGTCCTTGAGTAAGCTTGGCTGACTGGCTATGTGTGTCCAACTCATAGGGATCCTATGTAGGGTTACTGAGGCTGTAAATCTTTATGGGAGCAGAAAGCCTCATCTTTCTCCCAAGGAGCGTCTAGTGTAGTGTAAGTGCTGTTTGTGCGGTTAGTAAACCAACAAACATATAACCCACTACACCATCAGGGCTACTCCTTGTCAATTTCAAGGCGTGGGCCTCACTCTAGGACCAGAAACTCACTGACTCCTCAGTAGTTCAAATCACTTAATTCGCGTAGTAATCCACCAATTCCCACAAAGTCATTTAATCCTATTGGGTAATTTTACATGCATAATTTGCATAGTAGGCTACTCAGTCTCTTGTAAGATTGTGTGGTCCAGCCAATCATTTTGGCAAAACTATAAACCCAAAGACAGAAAAGCCATATATTAGAGAAACTCTTTGTGTTGCAAATCCCTATTTAACGAATCAGTTCCGGGAATAGAAAACAATGCATGAATTTACTTTTGATTTTTTAGCACTTTGTATTTAAATATAAGCATATATGAGTGTATCGTGCAGTGTTGTTGTTGTTAAGTGCTGTTGAGTGAGTTCTGACTTGTAGTGATCCTGTATAGGGTTTCTAAGGAGCAGCTGGTGGATTAGCAGTCCAGGGTTGATCCTACAGCACCACACCAGAACTCATACAGTAGTATATGATACATTTACCTGTGTATTACTATTCAGGAGCTCAGGTAGCCTCGTAGGTTGCAAGTTGGGCTACTAACCACAAGGTCAGCATTTCAAATCTATCAGCCACTCCATGTGAAAAAGATAAGACTTTCTCCTCCTGTAAAGATTTATAGCCTCAGAAACCCTATACTGGGTGGCTATGAGTCAGGACCAACTCCACGGCATACAACCAGCACCATCACTACTATAGTACTACCCAATTTTAGAACCCTTTTCTTATGCTGAAATTACTTCAACTTCCATAAAGGATTTATAGTACTTACTCTTTAAAAGGCCAGGTCCAGTTATTATCTATTTTACACATCATCATGTTCAATAAAATTTCACAATGTAAGCATTTATTTTCCACTTGTTGCTAGCTTTGCACGGCGGTTTATTGGATTTATTTGTTGCTGTTGTTCCCTTTTATGTCTGATATATTTCTTTTCTTCCTTCCCTTTTATTGATCATAACTTTTTATTTTATAGAGTATACATTTCATAATCAACTTTATTTAGGTCTTCTGAGTTATTTATTGACCTGTTAACTTCGTCAGTGCTTTTGTTTCTTGTCTGGTTCTACATTATCAACTAGCTCTTTATAAATCCTAGCAAAAATAAACACACACACATCCTTGAGACTGTGCATGACCTATATGTGATAGCTATGAAAAAAACTTGCCATTACAGTTGTTTGGTAAACTTATTCTTAGTTACCAGGAATCCTCTACATTAGAAAAAATAACTCAATTCTAGGTTGTCCTTGGTAGGCAAGGAGAACCATGAGTAAATGAAACCTCGATGGACTGCCAGAAGAATGAACAAATCTGTCTTGGAAATACAGTCAGAATGCTCCTTAAAAGCAAGGATGCGGAGACTTTGTCTTATGTACTTTGGACATGCTATCAGCAGGGGCCAGTCTCTGGAGAAGGACATTATGCTCTTGGTAAAGTGGAGGTCAGCGAAAAAGTGTGAGACGTGCAACAAGATGGATCGACACAGTGACTGCAACAATGGACTGAAACATAACAATCGGGATGGCGAAGAACTGGGCAGGGTTTTGTTCTCTTCTACATAGACAGGGTGTGGCACGTAAGTTGTACCGAAGTTGAGTTGGAACTGATTTGACAGAACCTAATAACAATAGAAAAAAAAAAATCACCAACTTTGTAATAAAATGAGTTCTTCATGTAAAATAATATGAATTAAGGTTTTACATACCAAAACTTTCCTTTTCCTTCTGAGAAAGCAGTGGAAAATCATTGTTTTGCTACAGCTGTTAAGTGCTGTCAAGACAGTTCCGACTTCTAGTAACTCTTTTTAGAGTTTCTGAGGAACAGCTAGTGAGTTTGAACTATCAACCTTGTGGTTCAAACTGACCTTGTGGTCCAGTGCATATCCTACAGTATCACACCAGTTCATCAATAAACGGTAGAAAGCATTGATTCTACAAGTATAGGTTTATTTGGTAGCATTTATATTTATGGCAATGATGCTGTGGGTTAATGCACTAGACTGCAAAGTCGATTTGAACCCCAAGATTGGCAGTTCAAGCTCACCAGCCGCTCATGGGAAACCCTACACAGGGTCGCTATGGGTTGGAACTGACTCGAAGGCACTTAACAACAAGAAGTGAATCAAAGTAATATGTATAGTTATAATTCTTGTGAATTATATTTAAAGGTTTGAAGCAGTGTTTTAAATATATCATGAAGCACCAAACACTTTAATGAGTACATGAGATTTTATCAAAAAGACAATACATAAGAGTTTGTTCACAATTTACAGTATGAAAGGGTTTAAATTATTTTCTTTTTGAATTGACAAATAATCTGAATATACAATCTCCTGACTTAACTGAATTGTGGTTTCTGTTAAACAAATGTTGATTTTCGTTCACGCTTTACATTACCGCCATCTTTACTTAGGTTGTGTAACTTTGTCCACTTTTCATTTCTCTTGGCATGTCTTAGGTTCTCAATTATCATCACAGTTCTACACATAGCACTTTGGTTAATTGTGTTATTATTTTGTCTTCTTTGAGGGAAATCTATGTATCTTAGACTTAATGTGCTTAATTGTTGTTGTTGTTAAGTGCTGTCGAGTCGATTCTGACCCATAGCGACCCTGTACAGAGTTTCCAAGGCTGTAAATCTTTACGAAAGCAGAAAGCCTCATCTTTCTCCCATGGAGCAGCTGGTAGTTTCAAACTGCTGACTTAAGGTTCACAGCCCAATTCGTAACCACTACGCTACCAGAGCTCCTTAATGTGCTTAATAGACTCTATTAATAGTACTTCAGAATCAGTTATGACAGACTACATAGTTCTTTGGCATAGTGGCAGCAGCAATGGGCTCAATTGTAACAACCATTGTGAGGATGGCACAGGACCAGACAGTGTTTCATTCTATTGTGCACAGGGTTGCTATGAGTTGGAGCTGGCAACATAATTATTTATACAGTTTTAATCCATTTTACTTTATTCCAGATTCGCCTGAGTGACCTTATAGCAGCCAGAATCTTAAGATACACAGATTTTGATACCTTGATATACACCTGTGCTCCTGAATTTGACTTTATGGAAAAAGCGGTAGGAATGTTCTTCTATGTATCCTTCATAGGCACAGTTTTATTTATTTTTTTGCTTTTAATCTGACTCACAAAATATTTTATGCTATAACACCTAGTTAGATTACTCAGTCGTGCTTTACTCTAATCTTTGCTAATTTTCACTTTTTCCTACTGTTTTCTCATCTGAAAATTTAATGAAAATAGCTTCCTGTCTTAAAGAGTTTTTATGATCATTAAATGAGAGGATTCATGTCAAGTACTTAACACAGTGTATGAAACATGTTGTTGTGGTGGTTTCATGAAGTCCATTCTGTCTCACAGCACCCTTATAAGACAGAGCAGAAATAACTGTCTCATAGGCTTTCTAAGAAGATAATCACATCTCCATCCTGCAGAGGGGATGCTGGGTTTCAAGGCTACTAATCTTTACGGGATCAGAAAGCCTCAGCTTTCTCACATGCAGCCACTGGTGAATTGCAGCTGCTGACCTTGTGGCTAGCAGCTCAGTGCATAACCCACTGCACTACCAGGGCTCCTTTGAATAGGAAGATTGGAGCAGAATTGATACATTTGAATTAAGGTGTCAACAAACAATGTTGACTATACCACGGAACGAAGGCGTACAGGCAGCATGCTCCTCAGAAGTGAGGATGACAAGACTGCTTCTCACACACTTTGGAAATATCATCAGGACCAGTCCTTGGCGAAGGATGTCATGCTTGGGAAAGCAGAGGCTTAACGCAAAAGGAGAAGACCCTCAACGGGATGTAATGGACCAGTGACTGCAACAATGGGCTCGAATGTAACAGCGGCTGGAAGGACAGTGTACAAGCAGGCAGTGTCTTGTTCTGTTACGCACAGGGTCTCTAGTAGTTGAAACTGATTTGACAGCACCACACAACACAAGAGCACTTTTCTTCTTTTTTAGCTTTAGCGACACTAATAAAAATTTAGTTGCAACACAGGAAATTATGATGCAGGGCCCAGAAACCATAAACACACATTTAAAATAATATTATGTCAATAAAAAAGAGATAAAAGCAAAAAAAAAAAATAGAAATAACTAATTCTATGTTTAATAATATTGTTTGTATCATTAAATTTTATATAACTTTTTCTTATAATTTTGTGATTCTTGTATTAAAACCTAGAAGCTAGTAATGTATATGCTGCTAATGACCAAGGTAGTTTTACCTTTAAGAAGTTTCATTTTGACAGTCAATTTCACACAGATTTTTATTCATATGATGTAAAACTAACTTTTGTCAATATTTTCCTGTTTAAGACACCACTGAGATACACAAAGACATTTCTGCTTCCAGCTGTTATGATGGTCGCTTGTTTAATCTTTAAGAAGGTATTTACAATTTTTCTGTCTATTTTTTTTTTTTTTTGCTTGAAGATAAGGATTGTAATATAATAATATTAATACTTCAGAATTCTAGCTCAGTTTTAATATGAACTCTTCCCTTTCCTAAAAAATTTAATTTTTTATTCAGGTCTTTGGTTTTTTTAGAGTCCTAACATGGTGCTATAGGATAAGATCAGTTTGAACCATAAGTTCAGCAGTTCAAACTTACCAGTGGCTCCTCAGAAACCCTATATAGGGTCACTATGAATTGGAACTGACTTAACAGTACTTAACAACAACAACAGTAGTAGAAAAATATATTCTTATTCTTTTAGAAGATATGTATGAAGCACTACACTAGCACTTTGGGTACAATGGGACAAATAAGACATAGCCATTCCTGCCTAGAAACATAAGCAAATAATCATACAAATGACTATAAAATTGTAATTGTTACAGGTGCAATGAAAAAAAAGTACATGTCAACTTTGGTTACCTTTCAAATATAAACCACATCTTGAAAAGACTTGATCTATTTGGGTAGACATGTATATCAGACATTTGCATAACCGTATCTTTAAAATCATCCTGTACATTTTCATTATTTTCATAACAGAAGGATAAATAAAATGACACAACAGAAAAAAATTGTGTTGAAAATATTACAAGCAGATTTTCTTGGTCTTGAAGTAGTTTATCTAAAAGCCTAGCTAGAGACAACGGGTCCTCTTTGAACCATCTTTATTTATATTGTTTACAAATTGTCCTGTATTGAGTCAGTGTGTATTCACTTTAAAAAAAAAAAAAATGTATTGTGATCATCAGTTTTATACTCAACCAATCATATTTTGTTTCATTGCATTAATTACAATCCCTCCACGCTCCATAGGTTAACAGTATTTACCTCTATTCCTGTTTTGGGTGTTTTTTTTTTTGATGTACACAAAACACACATCAAATATATATCCATTTAAATGACCAAAGGGCACATTTTGCAAGCCAGCCTTCTGCAGGTCGCAATGAAAACAGTATTTCATTACCACCACACCACTTGTAAGCCTGCTGAAATAACAGTTTTCTATATTTAAAGTCAGATTGCATTTCTTACACTGTCTTCCATATATATATATATATATAGGAGTTCTGGTAGCGTAGTGGTTACGAATCGGGCTGCAAACCGCAAGATCAGCAATTCGAAACTACCAGCTGCTCTGTGGGAGAAAGATGAGGCTCACGTAAAGCTTTTCAGCCTCGGAAACCCTGTATAGGGTCGCTATGAGTCGGAACCCACTCCACGGCACATAACAACAATATATATATATATCCCCAATATCCTTTGTTCACAATGGTGGTGGTGTACCAACAAGTAGGTTCTGACCCATAGTGACCCTGTATAGGCTTTTTGAAGCTATAAATCTCTATGGGAGCAGAAAGCCTCATCTTTCTCCTATGGAGCAACTGGTAGATGCGAACTGCTGACCTTGCAGTTAGAAGCCCAGTTTGTAATCCACAATGCTACCAGGACTCCTTTGCATTCACAATACAATGTAAATAATTTGTGAATGAGAAAGAGAAGCCGTCTATATCTCTGTTGTTTTACCTGTGATCCAGCTCCCTCGGGCCCACTTAGAAAGAATCAAATAGCAGTTATGTGCAGAAATGGAAAAAATCCAAAAAACGTTTGCTGCTCTCTCTCCCCTTGGTCCTGCATAGCTCAGGAGGCAGCTTTCCCCGCTTGCCTGTTTCTCCACTAAGGGATAAATGAACTATTCTGTGGAGAGACATCCAGTGCAGTAAGAAGTAGTAGCTATGTCCCCTCTTGCTGTTTTAAAAAATAAGGATCGTATACATTACTAGCCCCCAAACCATGTACCTGTACTATCATGAACACATGTACACACACTCACATACATTTCTACCTCCTTTCTGCTTTAATGGAAACCCTTCATTCTTTATTGTCATACCACTCAAAGCTACTTTTAATTCAAGTTCACTAATTGTGAAAAAAAATCACATCTAGGAAGGAAAAAAAGGAGGCATATCAATAGTACGATTTTCCTATGACAATACTGAATCTTCAATGGATACACATGAATATATTTTATTAACGAAACCTTATCATTGGCATTTGCTCATATATCATCCTGGCATCTCACTTCTGCTACTTAATGCATAATAATTGCAGACAGTAACATTGAATTTAAATTCATATCATAGTCTGTGGAATTTCAAATATTCTTAAATCACCATGCTTTTGAATCAGTAAGAGAAGTAAGAAATTCTAAGTCTAGATATGATTTTAAGTAAGAGTTCAAATTTTTCAGTGTTTGTGAGTTATAAACCATATATCATGTGACATACAAAAATTTCAGATACCTTTAATTTTTAAAAAAAATTAATGGTTTAAGTTGCAGATAATTTCTGCTAAAGGTTCTTTGGCTAAATTTAGTCCCGAACTTCCCCTTCCACTCCTCCCATTTTCACACCCCACCCTCACCATTATCCAGTGGAGTCCTGGTGTGGCGCTGTGGGTAATGCACCAGTTTGAACTGCAAGGTCGGCGGTTCAAGTTCACCAGCTGCTCCTTGGAAACCCTACACAGGGTTGCTATGGGTCAGAATTGACTCTATGGCACTTAACAAGAACAACAACCATCATCCAGTACTTTTTGATGAGTGCTCATTAACCTTCTACAGGTTGAAAGAGCAATCAGCAAAGCAGCTAATGCCCATAAGTAATTTTATAACAATCGTGAGTTTTGAGTGAAGTGTGAATAGAGACATGTCCACACATCGAGGTGGCTGAATGAATGGATGGATAGGTAGATATTCTTACTTTGCGTGGAAGGCTAATATAAAATAATCTCTTATGCATGCGGATGAAGCCGTTTTATTATAGAAACCAACTATCTCTACACTGCCCCCAAGCCGCCCCCGCCAAAAAAACCTATTGTCATCAAGTCAATTCCAGCTCATCAGTGACCCCATGTAGGATTCCCGAAACTGTAAATCTTTACTGGGGCAGACAGCTTCACCTTTCTCCCAAGGAGCGATTGGTGAGTTTGAACCACCAACCTTGCATTAACCTGACTCACAGTACCACCAGGGCTCCTTATACCATCTCCACCCAATAAAAATATAAACTTAAAACACTAGTAAGGAATTGTGTACATATAAAACCTTAGAATTTTAGAGCTGAAACAGACCAGAAAGATCTACTCCAACACTTTTACCGTAAAGAAGAGAGCAAGTTATAACTTGTTTGTGGTAGAGCTGGTACTAGTACTAAGCTGTTCTTGGTTCCAGCAACTTTAACATTTAAAAAACCTTCTTTCTAGTGTGCTGTGTTTTATATTAATGAATCAGAATATTTTGAATGTTGCATAATTCCTTAGAAATTCCTTACATTGATTTGATTCCATTCACAGATCACTCGTGATGTTCAGTGTGCCTTATCTGCAAACACTTATCTAAGGTAATGATACCATAGCTGTTTTATTTAAAGATTATAGTAAATGATTCAATAATTTAATAAAATACTAATTTTTCAAATGCATGTATATTAAGCTTCAGGATTATGATGAAGAAAGGCATTATGAAGCAAACTTAGTTTTGTTAAAAATAAAGACTGTATTATTTTCATGTATCTGTTTTGTGCACTGTATTTGAACCTGTTTTGGAGACACTTATATTTTATACTGGCTCAGAGCTTAAAGTGATTCAGTGTAGTTTTAATATATCTCTAGAATTTAAAGTCAGCAATCAGAAATAAACTAAAGCTCGATTTTGGACATTCTTGTATTTGTTTTGTTTTTTTTTTTTACTTTTAGAGAAATTATAATTATTTTCCTGAATACTTATTAAATATTTTGTTCTACATTCTGAAAAAACTGTTTCATCACATATTTTACAATTTTAGTAAAATCACTAGAATTAAGGCATAAATAGATGACAATAAAATATAACATGACTCATAAATGACACATTGCTGCAGGACACAAGAAGTAAATCGTGGACAAAACTTCACGCTGAGGGAACACTTACCTCAAATTATATTTAATATTTATAGGTATGTCGTTTGATTTTTTTTAAATTTAGTGAACTTTATTTTATAGATCAATGTAGATTTACAGAAAAACTGGACATAGTACAGAGAGTTTCCATGAACCCCATATCCCATACTTGTGTTTTTAATAAACGTCATTGTATGAGTGCCATAAGAGCTAATATCTCATAGTGCATTTATTGGAAACAGTTCCAAACTACTGGGGATGGAAGGAAGACCTGTTCTACTTTCTTTCAATCAGATAGAGCTCAGGCAAATATGTCTGGTATTCTAAAAGATGTGTCTTCACAGCCCTGAAAACCATTCACATAAGAATGTTTGAAGGATTTGGGATAGTTAATTGAATAGTAGAAGGTTTGGGGTACATGGCAGCTGTCTTCAAATATTGGCGAGAGTAATATGGGAGAGAACAGACTTGAGTCAATGGGTAGACAATTTTGGGGTCAAAATGAAGAAGCTTTTCTAAATTATTACAGACCTGGAGTGACTGCGTGGTGTATGTATGGGCTGAGGGGTAGTTTAAATCATAAAAATAATGTATGTTTATAGTAATTCAGTAAAGTCAGGCAACGTAGAAATGTATCTAAAAGTGAGGGTAAAATCCCCTATCTTATACTTCTCAGTGATGTTAATTGTAAACACTTTTGTAAGTATCCTTCTAGAAAAGATATACGTAGACACAATATGTTTTTTAAAGAAATAATGAAATAACGGTATTCTTATTATTCTGCAACTTGTTAATTTTATTTCACTATATGTCTTGGGTGTCTGAATAACTCTCCCTTTGTAATGTTCATAGCAGTTCATCATGCTTGGCCTGGTGTATTTAACTACTCTTAAATCAATGGGCATTTATATTTTGTCATAACAACCAAGCTATGTGTAATGAGCATCCTTACACAGCTTTGTACGTTTGCTCTAGTATTTCTATAGTATAAAATACTTGAAATGAAACTGCTGGATTATAAAGAGTGAATATTTTGGCATGTAATAAATACTGAGAAATTAAAGTTATGAGAAAGTATCCATTACCCTGCAGCCCCTCCCCACCACCACGCCGGTGTTATTGAACTTTTAACTGTTTTCTATCGATTATGAAATCTAGTAACCATTTTTATAATTTTTCATTTACTGGTGAAGTTTTTGTCTGTAGCCTATTTTATATTCCTTCTTGACCTTTTAAAGTTGATTTGCAAGATTGTTAAATAGTATAGAAATTAATAGAATCAATTCATATTAAGTACTTAAAATGCTGATTATTATTGTTATAATTATTATACTTTAGCAAATTCCTTTTGTCCCCTGCAAGTCTAAAGAGAAACTAATTAATGTTCTTTTGGATTTGATATTGTCTGTTATGTTATATGGCATAACTTCTTCCATGATACTAGTTCATTTATTTATGGTTTTAACTTTAGAAAAAATTAAAATCTTTATGTACTCATATTTATCAGCTTTCTGCGGTTTTGTGTGTGTGTTCATTTTTTGCTGGAAACACTTTGTCATACCCAAATCATTAAAACATTTTAGTCATAATTTTCAAATTATTTTAAGTAGATCATTAATCATTTTTGCATTCATTTTGCGATGTGGTGTGAGATACAGAATGTATCTTTTTTTTTCATTCCAAATGGCATTGTTCTATACAATTATTATCTAATCATTGCCCCAATTATTTGGAATGTAAGTTTTTATCACATACTTGTAAATTTTCATATGTACCTCAGTCTGTTCCAGACTGTTTCTTTTGTTAACTTATTTCTGAGCATGAACCCCACTATTTCAATGTTTCCCTCTACCCCAACCCCACTTATTAACATCCTTCACATTTGCTTAAGTTTATCTACCCAAGTAAACCATGCACTAAATGTGTTTGGAATACTCCCTGCCCTCAGCCCCCAACTATAGTCTTTTTATTGAAAATGCTTCAGATTAATGCAAATGTCCAAATTCATATATTATCAATTTTTATGGTGTTCCAATAAATCTTTATACAGCTGAGTCTCCAATCCGGGAATATGGCATATCTCTGTTTACTAGCTGTGGGCCAGGAACTTGCCACTTTGTACCCCAGTTCCATCATAAGTAAGCAGTGGTAATAATAAAAAAAAACCCAAAACTTATCATATGTATTAATAGAATCAATTCATGTTAAAATGTTGATTATTATTGCTGTTATAATTATTATACGTTAATAAAACCTTATCCTCTTTTCCCCCTGCAAGCCTAAAAGAGAAGCTATTTAAGTTCTCCTGGATTTTATAGGGGCTTTTGTTATTATTTTTGGAAAAATTTTTTTAAACATTTGCTAATTTGTCACAGATACCTTATATGAATCTGTTGATTTTTATACATAAAGTGTATATCTAGTAATATCACCAAACTTTTTTTCATTTTTCCTAGTGTGGTGATTGATTTGCTAAATTTTCTAGGCAAGTATTCATACAAGGGGCCTTTAAATCATTCATGTAAAAATGGAATTTTTACATAAACTTTTTGAAGCCCTTTGTTATTTATGTCAAGTAATTATAACTAATATATTTATATCTCTTTCATTTTTCTTCTTACTGTATTGGCTAGAACTTCCAGAATATCATCGGATAATGACAGTAATTATGGGCTTTATCATTCATTCTTGTTTTACTTCTGACTCTAAGGTGAATACCATTGGAGGTTCATTTGCCTACTTGCTGTTAGTATGTAATTGTTGTTGTTATTGTTGTTAAGTGCCATCGAGTCAATTCCGACCCATAGTTGTCGGGGTTTTCCCTCGACATAGTTGTCACGAGTGTTTGGTTCACGAGGAGGGGAGATCCAGCGGCGATAGGGATAGCAAAAGAATACACAGACACACAGAAGAAGGGAGACAATGAGGCACCCCAGGGTGGATACATCACTGGTGGGCAGGCTTGGGACTACAGGCATCATGGC
>NW_006408524.1:15255678-15256922 GCF_000296735.1 Chrysochloris asiatica
TTCCTAGGAGCAGCTGGTGAGCTTAAACCCCAACCTTGCAGTTCAAACCGCTTTACAGCTTGGCGCATTAACCCACAGTGCCACACCAGTACTCCAATTGTTGTTGTTGTTGTTAGGTTCCAACAAGTTGGTATCGACTCATAGTGACCTTATGCACAGCAGAACGAAACACTACCTGATCCTGGGCCAACCTCATTATTGTTACCATGCTTGAGCTCATTGATGCTGCCACTTTGCCAATCCATCTCACTGGGAGTCTTCTTCTTTTTCTCTGACCCTCCAACTTACCCAACATGATATCCTTCACCTGTGACTGGTCCCTCCTGACAATATG
Organism: Chrysochloris asiatica; assembly: GCF_000296735.1. NCBI lineage: Eukaryota > Metazoa > Chordata > Mammalia > Afrosoricida > Chrysochloridae > Chrysochloris > Chrysochloris asiatica. The sequence continues at coordinate 15,256,013 of NW_006408524.1, forward strand.
TCTGAAGTATGAGAGATGAAGTTTGGCCGTTAGGTGCCCTCAAGTCGGTTCTGACTCACAATTCTGTGTGATCTCATTATGGTCATTCCAGCTCATTGAAGGTCTTCCTCTTTTACTGAACCTTCACTAATCGGGAGTGATGACCTTTTCTAGGAACTGGTCCCTTTGATTGTTGTTAATGCCGTCAAATCAGTTCCAACTCATAGGGATCCTTTATAGGGTTTCTGAAGTGTTGGTGAGTTTGCACTGCTGATCTTATGGTTCAAACCAAACTTGAGGTCGAAAATACAAGTGATGAAATCTTCTAAGGACATTCTGTCTGGACTTCTTCCAAGGCAGATTTATTTGTTTCCTGGCATACAATATAATTTGCAACACCACAATTCAAATGCATCCGTTTTTCTCCAGTCTTCCTTATTCATTGTCCAATTTTCACATGCATATGAGGTGACTGAAAATGCTATGGCTTGGATCAGGGGCACTTTAGTTCATAAACTGCAGTCTTTGCCCTTTGTGCTTTCTAGTTCTTGTTAAGATTTGTTAGAGGTTTTTCTATTTGGATTTTTTTTTTTCAAAGACCAGCATTTGATTTTATCTATCATATTTATGAGGGTTACTCTTCATTTCATTAATTTTTGCTTATATTTTTATCATGCTCTTTTTATGCTTTCTTTAACTATATTTTTGTTGTTTTCCCATGTTGAATGTCCAAATTCACATATTATCAATTTTTATGGTGTTCCAATAAATGCATTTAAAGATAAAACTTTTCCTATGAGTATTACAACATTGATGTACTGTTATGATGCTGTAGGATAAGCACAGGACTGCTAACTGCAGGGCTGGCAGTTTGAGTCCACTAGCTGCTCCAAAGGAAAATGGTAAGGATTTCTGCTCCCATAAAGATTTA
>NW_006408524.1:15269932-15270850 GCF_000296735.1 Chrysochloris asiatica
TGTCAGGTAGTTTCAGTGCCTCTTTTCCCTCAAAAGCTTTTTCTATTTCTGCCTCTTTGTTTGAGCTTCTCTGTCTTGTTTTCTCACATGAGCAGAAGTGTTCTGTTGCTTTCAAAGTATTGTGGTGTTACTGTATTGGTATTAAGTTGATGACTATAAGTTGGTGTGTTCTTAGGCACTCATCAACTATCTCCTGGTGAGCGTGATCAAAAGATGAGCTTGTGTGCCATTCTCTGCTGTTTGTGAAGTTCAGTTCATGGTGGATTTAGTTGAAGTTGGTTATTGGCTTTGATCCTGTGTATAGCAGCTGGTATGGACATAAGCCCAGTTGATGAGTATGGCTCTGTGGGTTCTCTGTTTACTCTTTTGTTAATGTCTTTTGATGCACACAATTGTCTAATTTGTTTTTTTTTTAAGTCTCAGTCTCAGTTTGTCTTCTGTTGTTTATGTGTTTTGCTTTTGTTTGATATAGTACATGTATTAGAGCCACTAAGTCTGTCCTTATTTTTTTCATTGATAATCTGTAGCGTTCCAGGTTTTACAGTTAGGTCTTTGATTCATTTTGAGTTCATTTTGGGATATAGTAGAAGATCCGGGTCCTGTTTCATTTTTCTGCAAATGGACATCCAGTTCATCATCACTGGCTGTGGTTTTCATTACTGTGGTTTACTAGGTTTTGAGATCAGGAAATGAGAGTTCCCTTACTTTATTCCTCTTCTTTCATAGTGCTTTGCTTATCCGGGGCTCCGTTCCTTTCCAAATAAAGTTAGTGATTAGTTTTTCCATTTTGTTGAAAACTGATGTTGAAATCTGGATCATAATGGCATTATTTCTGGAGACTGTATCGATGTTTTCACAGCATTAAATCTTCCATTTATGTAGGTCTCTTGGTTTCTTGCAATAATGTTTTGTAGTTTT
>NW_006408524.1:15271705-15273805 GCF_000296735.1 Chrysochloris asiatica
AGGAATGGGTGTTGGATTTTGTCAAATACTTCTCTGCATCAGTTGGTATGATCATGCGGTTATTTTCATTAATTTTATGTAGTAGATTATGTTGATTGTTTTCCTAATCTTGAAACATCTTTGTATACCTGGTATGAATCCCACTTGGTCATGATTTATTATTTTTGATATGTTACTGAATTCTATTGGCTTTGATTTTGTTGATAATTGTGTATCTCTGTTCATGAGTGATGTTGGCCTCTAATTTCTTTTTAGTGATGTCTTTGCCTGGTTTTGATATCTGGATTATGCTTGCTTTGTAAAATGAATTCAGTAGTTTTCCATCCTTTTCTGTGTTCTGGAAGAGTTTGAGTAGAAGTGGTGTCAGTTGTTCTCTGACTAGTAGAATTCGCCAGTGAAGCCATCTAGGCCCATTGGAAGGTTTTTAATGACCCCCATCAATTTCTTCTGTTACGGTTCTATTCAGATTTTCTGCTTCAGTCCATGTTAACATAAGTAAGTAATGGGTTTCTAGAAATTTCTCCATTTCTTCTAGATTTCCAAATCTTCATAGGATTCCGATAATATCCTTTTTATTTCCGTCAGTTCTGTGTGATGTCACCCATATAATTTTTTATTCATGTTATTTACATCTTGTCCTTTTCCTTCGTTAGATTTTCCAGTGATGTGTTAACTTCACTAATCCTTTCAAAGAGCCAACTTTCCAGTCTTGCTGATGCTTTCTGTTGGTTTTGTTTCATTTGTTTCTACTGCTATCTTTATTATTTCTTTTCTTTTGGTGAATACAAGCTTATTTTCTTCTGTTTTTCTAATTTGCTGGAGATGTTGGTTTAAGGTGTTGATTTTGGTTCTTTCTTCTTTTTTGATGTGTGTCATGATCCACACTATTGAAAGACTTGTGTAGTCAATAAAACACAGATAAACATCTTTCTGGCATTCTCTGATTTCAGCCAAGACCCATCTGACATTAGCAATGACAATCCCTTATTCCACGTCCTCTTCTGAAACTGGATTGAGCCTCTGGAATTTCTCCATCAATGTATGGTTGCGGCCATTTCTGTATTACCTTTAGTGAAACTTTACTCACATGGGATATCAATGACATTGTTCAGTGATTTCTGCATTCTGTTAGATCTCCTCTCTTTGAAAGGGGCACAAATATGGATCTCTTCCAGTCAGTTGGCCAGGTAATTGTCCTCCAAATTTCTTGGCATAGATGAGTGAGTGTCTCCAGTGCCACATTAGTTTGTTGAAAGATTTCAATTTGCATTCCATCTATTCCTGGTGAGTTGTTCTTTGCTAATGACTTCAGTGCACCTTAAACGTCTTCCTTCTGTATCATTGGCTCTTGATCATATGCTACCTCTTGAAATGTATGAACATCTACCTTTCTTTTCTTTTCTTTTCTTTTTTTTTTTAGTATATTGACTGTGTATTCCTTCTGTCTTCTTTTGATGCTTTTTGCATCATTCAATAGTGTCCCATAGAACCCTTCAATACTGCATGTTGAGGCTTGAAAATTTTTCTTCAGTTCCCTGAGCTTGAGAAATGCTGAGCATGTTCTTCCCTTTTTGTTATTTAACTGCAGGTCTTTGCTCATTTTGCTATAATATTTGACTTTGTCTTCTGGATCTGACATTTGAAATTTTCTGTTCAGCTCTGGTACCTCCCCTTTCTTACATTTGCTTTAGAATCTCTATGCTGGAGAGCAAGTTTCTGAATCTCTTCTGACATCCATTTTGGTCTTTTCCTTCTTTTCTGTCTTTTTAATGAACTTTTTTGCTTTCTTCCTGTGTGATGTTCTTGATGTCATCCAACAACTCTTCTGGTCTTCGATCTTTAGTCTCTAATATATCAAATCTGTTCTTCAAAAGATCTTTAAATTCAGTTGAGATATATTCAAGGCCATATTTTTTCTCTAATGTACTTGTTTTTAATTTTCTTCAGCATCAGCCTAAATTTGTATATGAGCAATTGATGGTCTGTTCCACTATCTGCCTCTTGTCTTGTTTTGGCTGATGATATGAGGCTTTTCCACTACCTCTTTCCACAGATGTAGTCAATTTGACTTCTATGTATTACATCTAATGAGGTTGTTGT
>NW_006408524.1:15274250-15279706 GCF_000296735.1 Chrysochloris asiatica
ATGGCTATGTGTTCCATTTCATTTTTTATAGTTTCCAATTTTCCTAGATTTATACTTCATACATTCCATGTTCTGCTTATTAATGGATATAAAACAACTATTTCTTTCCATTTTGAGTTGTGCCCCATCAGCAAATGAAGGTCCAGAAGGCTTTACTCCATTCACGTAATCACGGTCAACTCCACTTTGAGGAGGCAGATCTTCCCCTATCATAGTTTGAGTGCCTTCCAACCTAAGGGACTCATCTTCTGGCACTATATCTGACAAATCTTGTGATCTTCATCATGTTTCAATATTCAGTAATCTGGTGCTGACAGTTTTCCTCTGCTATTCATAACGTTTCCAGTGACTAAATATTCGGAAGTAGTCCGTCTCTCCTTCCTGGTCTGTGTTCATCTGGAAGCTCATCTGAAACCCATCCACCCTGGGTGACCCTATTAGTATTTAAAGTACTTGTGGCATAGCTTCCAGAATCACAGCAACACACAAGCCACCACAGTATGACAAACTGACAGATGAGTGGTGTCCGTAAACAAAATTAGGGAGGAGGGAAAAAGAAAAGAGAAAAATAAAACAGTAAAGAAAAAATTAAGTGAAGAAAAAAGGAATCAGAAGGGAGGAGAGACTGAATTTTGAAACAGAAGTAAAACATTTAAAAGGAAAGCTGAGAGAAAGGATAAAAACAAGGATAAGAAAAGAAAAGAAACAAAGGTTAAACCTGGGGTGGGGTGGGACTCAAAGAGGAGAAATCTGCTGTGGGCAGGTCACATGGTATGATTGGCACCTTCTGCCAACCAAGGAGCTCATGGGGTAGAGTGGAGTGTTGAGAGTTCCTGCTGGCTGAATATACAAGGAGTTCCTGCTCACCCAGAGGTGGCCAGTGAGAGGCAACTCTATAGCAGTGCACATTCACACGTCTCCAGCCAATGGGATAGGGCACTTAGCACCCTATCCATGAGGGTGTGTCTCTGACCTCAGGCAGAGCAGCTGCTGTGCAGGGTAAAAGTGGGTATCACAGTCCACTGGGTGGATGTCGATGGTGGTTGGCCTTGCTTCTGGTCACCAGAAAGGTGTGGGGAGAAAGGGAAGAATCCCATCTTTCTGGTTTCCAGCCATTGGTATGGGTCTTTGTGCTGTCTGGCCACTGTTCCGATGAAACCCTACTTGTTAAAGATCAAAATGTCTGTGCTGTGTCAGGTCAGTGGATGATTAAGCCACTCTGTTATTTCTCTAGCCACTTTTATTCAGCTTCTTCTCTTTTTCGTATTTAATTCACTTCTCTATACTTCCCTCTGAATGTCAGCATTCCGGGATTATCGTCCTTATCTGTTTCATTTGGTCTCTAGTGTCTTTCATGTAGAGGGTCCGGGTAACGCGTTTGCCTAGTTCATAATATTGCCGGATGTCCACTGTAAAACCTTTTTACAGACTAAAAGACCCAGTCTCTTCATTGGAACTGTAAAATTTACATGTGAGTCTCATGTAAGATCCATGAAGATAAGAACCATATCTGTGTCACTCAGAGCATAGTGCCTAATAGATTACGTATGCCGTAAAGATTCAGTGAACTGGGCAGCTTTGATGGGAACTAAAAATATTTATGTGCTCCAATAATTTTTCTTCTAGAAATGTATCCTCAGGAATACTCACATATACTTACCAAATATTATGTACAAGGATATTCATGCTGTTTATAATTGTGGAAAATGAAACCAGCTCAAAAATCTAACATTTCCGTAAATTGAATGTCATTAATAAATAGATAACATTTCTGTCCATTTATCTTTCCAAAGGTATAATCTTCAGGGATCAGTAAAACTCATTTTACCTTAAGCAAAAAATAGCTTAATAGGATGATTTTAAATTATACTTTAAAATTACTGTGATTGATTAGTAGCATGTCTAATCTTTTTTGTTTTCTATTTGTGTTCCTAAATTGTTTATAATGTTTTTTTTTTAATTTGAGAACAAATGAATGAAATTATATTTATGTAATCTTACTATAATGGACATTCAATAAATGGAGTATATTTTTGTTTTATTCCAGAAAACAGCTCCTTGACCATGGTGAGGTAAAGCTTTTATTTTAATCTCTTGTAGATTTGTGTATTAAATTCTAATTCAAGGAAAATTCACAAAGGAAAAACTTTGCTGCTGACATAACACCATCAGTACTGCTTGAGTTGTTCAGCACTGGTAATAAATTTCTTCTGGTTCTCTCACTCTTTAATCTGCTCTCAGTTTTGAATAGTTGTAAGGATTTGAAAGCCAGAAGACTTATTTATGACCATGAAATAGAATGAAATTGCCTTCATTCATTCACTCTTTCACTTTTTCAATAATAACCTCATTTGCTTTTACAGTACCCTAGCCCGCTGAGCTAATCAGGGCAGAGACCCAGGGTTTCATGGTGGGCTTCTTCCACTAAATGATCTGGATTATCTACCAGTAGTGACCAAATCATGGTGTAAGCATTATTCCTGTCCTCAAATAGGAATAATTTTTATGAAGAAGTCATGAAGCAAATATTGTGCATGCTAAATTATTTGGGGGGCAATACTGTAAGACAGAGAAAGACCAGTGTAGGTTGGAAATTCAGTTTCATAAAGGTTGGGAGTTTAAATAGATCTTAAGGGAAAGATACAATTTGCAAAAGGACAATTGAATCAATTTAACAGAATAGCTCATGATAATAATGAAAGTCTTTTGACTATTTTGTACCATGTACTGTGTTAAATAATTCTCATATAGTATTATTCCTGTTTTGCATATTAGGAAATTACATTAATTAGGTCATGCTAGCTGTTATATATATGTGGTGGCTCTGTAGGGCGCTCCGCGGGAGAAAGATGAGGCTTTCTACTCCCGTAAAGATTTACACCCTCGGAAACCCTGTACAGGGTCGCTATGGGTTGGAACTGACTCGACGGCACTTAACAACAACAACTGTAGGGCTAAGCATTACACTGTAATCCACAAGGTTGGTGGTTCAAACCTGGTAGCTGCTCAGCTTGGGAGAAAGATGAGGCTTTCTGCTCCCACAAAGATTTACAACATCTTTTTAACAGCTTCTTGTTGTTGTTAAGTGCCATCGAGTCAGTTCTAATGCATAGTAACCCTGTATAGGGTTTCTGAGACTTTAAATCTTTGATGGAGTAGAAAGGCTCATCTTTCTCCTGTGGATTAGCTGGCGGGCTAGAACCACAAGCCTTATTGTCCACAATCCAGTACTTATCAAACACTAACATTTCAGTGACAACTCACTGAAGTAAAGTTGAATTTTGTGATCACATAAATGTCAAACCAGGGGCAGGTGGTTCTCCAATAAGCAGTGGCTGAGGGACCCAGACCTATGGTTTTGCCATCATTCCTATGTGGGTTCCAGGGCTGATGAGCTTGCCTGCATCACTCAAGCAAAGGAGAAAGAACATGGAAGATCCGTGTACAGGAGGTTCTGTAAGGACTAGGCCTGGAAGAGGTGCACATCAGTCATAACCCAGTCCCATAACTGCCAGGGCAACTGGGAAATGTAGTCCAGCTGGGTGTCAGGAAGAAGCACAAAGGCATCTCTGCTAAGAAATAGACCTTAGATAAATTAATTTGCTTACCTAGGTCTCAGAGCTAATTTGTAGTGAAGCTTGGATTTGTACCCAAGCAGTAGGCTTTCTGCTCCCTCAAAGTTTTACAGCCTCAGAAACCTTATACATGGTCACTGTGAGTTACAACCAGCTCAACAGCACTTAACAAAAAGTACATTCCTAGTGCTCTCATATATTAGTCAACAAATACTGCTTATTCTATGCAAGACATTTTTTCTGAGTGATTTATATACATTAATAATTTTATACTTATTATAACCCCTTGAGATAGAAAATATTATTATCTATATTTTATAGATGAAGGATGGTGCCACTGAGAGATTAAGTCATTTGTTTACGGGCATAAAGCCAAGGTGTGTCCTTTGTGGGACTAACTAAAGGATGTTACATTTGTCCCGGCAGTCTAAGCGGAATCCCTGCTCTTAGTGATATGCTGCCTCACTCAGCTGCTACCTGATGTGAAAGACTCTTATGTCTTTCAGCCATGAATTGCACCAGTCAGTAAAATAGTGACCTAATGTTACTGTTTATTACACATTATATAAAACTTAAGAAATAGCAGCAGATGAGATTGAAAAAGAAAGCAAGTTCCAACTATGGAGGTTTTATATGCAAAGCTTCTAGACTTTATTATTAAGCAGGAGATAGCATGGTCCAATCTGAGTTTTAAATATTTAAGGTTAATAATAAAGCAGAGAGATTTTTAAAAGCCAAAGAAAGCACAAATCAAGGAGGCTGATAGAAAGCAATGATAGAAAATCTCTTGCTTTTGTTATAAACTAAAGAGACTGCTAAATTCTGAATCTATAGAAATGAGAGATTTAAATTTCTAACAACTGTAGGAGCCATAAACATTGCAGTGCAATGTGGTAAATGAAACTGATCCTCATCCAACTCCAACTTTGGACTCTCCCCTGATAAACCTCTCTTCTTCTGTAGTTTGCGAGACAGGGACTATTTCACTTTCAGGATATAGAATCTGAAAGGCATGAAATCTGAGAAGCAATACTCATTCTTCGGATGTGATATGATATTGAAAGGCTATAAATTCTTTTTTGTTTTCTGATTAGACAAGGATTCATTAGGATCATTTTGTCACCAGGGTGTGAGTTCTAGATTGCTTGACTTGTGCTAATCCTGTACTTCAGGAACACTTGGCACTTCAACTCGCTTTAACTAGAACCCTGGATTACCACCCGATTGGCATGTTATTTAAGCTCTTAGATTAAAGAATTCTGGTACAGTTTTCACTCATAATTCAATTTCTTTGTCTGGATTTATTTACCCAATTCAATTTGGAACTTTTGCTCCACTTTTCTATTTTATGAACTTAGAAGTCAGTGAAAGAGTACTTAGTAATCACAGGAAAGAAAATGAAGGGAAATAGCTATTAGCAATTTTTATTGCCAGAATGTCATTCTTTCTATAAGGGACTAGTGCCAAGATGAGCTGGGATAAATATTGAGAATATTTTCTCTTGAATTGCTCATTTGACCCATTCCTACCTCATTTTGTCCCTGACAGTTGTGTCTGTATGTTTGTACGTTTTTCTCTGATCCCTACAATTTATGTTATTTAATCACTTTATATATGATCCTCTGTGTTATCAGTCACTTGAATTTGTGTTTTCTGTTGCAAATACCATTTTTCTATTACTTGTAGTCAAGAGGTGTTTTATGACACACAGCTGGAAGCATCTTAATCAATATAGAAGGAGGGATAGAGCTTTAGAATTTAGGGGAAGGATGGGTTATTTTCAGAAAAAAAAATGAGTTATATATGTTAGGGCCTATATATTTCATGATTACCTCCAACTAGAGACTATGTTACATTGCAGAGTAGGAATTTGTTGTTGTT
>NW_006408524.1:15282771-15286931 GCF_000296735.1 Chrysochloris asiatica
TACTGGTCCTTTCTCTTTGTTCCCAACCTTTGCATTCCAATCACCAGTAATGATCAATACATCCTGAGTGCATGTTTGATCAATTTCAGATTGAAGAAGTTGGTCGAATTTTATTTCATCCTCACTGACTTTAGTGGTTGATTTGAATAATAGTATGTAAGGAGCTCTGGTAGTGTAGTGGTTACGAATTGGGCTGCGAACCTCAGGGCCAGCAGTTCGAAACTACCAGCTGTTCCGCGGAAGAAAGATGAGGCGTTCTGCTCCCGTAAAGATTTACAGCCTCGGAAACTCTGTATAGGGTCGCTATGAGTTTGATTCGACTCCATGGAACATAACAACAACAACAACAACATAGTATACTACTACAGTAGTTAAAGGCAAGAACTAGGGCAGAATCAGATCTGAGTTTGTACCACTTACAATGATGGTGACTAAGTTACATAACATCTTCTGGGGAAGACACTTAACAATAATATCTAGTTAATTTTAAATGTTTTCTATTTCTGGTGTTAAAAGTAACACATTTTAAAATTTAGAAAATGCAGAAAGGCTATCATTCAGAAATGACATACTCACATATATATGTGTGTATATATGTAATCTATAAATATATTATGAATGTGCTACATATATATATAATATTATTTTCTTTCCCTGTATGTGTGTACACGGAATTATATCAGTGCTGATACATAGTGTTTTATGCCTTGAGCACTTTTCCATGACATTAAATAATCTAATGTGTGATTTATTTTTGTGAGCTGTATCCCTGTAAAAATGCTCTATGTTGAGCACTCAAGTTTTCTATATTTGCTGTTTAAAAAAGTCACTTTCATGATTGTTTTATAGAAGCACCCATGTGCTTTATTTCCTTATGTTAAATTCCTAGACCTGGAATTGACAAATCAAAAATGTGGCTCTTCTCTAAAGTCTTGATAAATATTACTAAATTACACAAGGGTGTGAATTTATTATTCCAGTGTTTGTCTTGCTGCCTCTTCTCTAACAGTCATTATTTATTATCTGACAATTTGATAAATGAAAATGACATTTCATTATCTTTGACATTTATTTGAATATTAATAAATCTGAGTATGAATATTTAGTTGTCACTTCCTTTCTGTTACATGAATTATTGCCCTAATGATTTGTTCATTTTCCTAATCCTTGCTAGAAATTTTATTGGTATTTTAAGAACATGTGTGCTAGAAAAATCTTGTTGGAAACATATGCTCAGTGGAACCCCCCATTGATTACAATGAAATGTGCTACTAGTTAGTACAAATACATAAATAATTGTACTCTTTTAAAAATAATATGATTTATATTCTCATGATTTCTGTTGTGACAGATGGCATGCAAATTTGTGAAACATTCCATGTTTTAAATTTTTTATTTGGCTCACTTCACTTCCTTAAGGTCTTTGCTCAGATATCACCTTTCCAGTGAAGTCAGCCCTGGGGATGCCACTTTAAACCATAGAGCTCCCACATCTGGCCCACACCACACCCACTTGTCCCAGCTCCTTTCCTATCTCCAATTTCTTACCCATCATTCCTGTCATCTTCTAACAGACCATATAAAGGATTCATTTACTTATGGTCATCTAGTGTCTGTTCTCCTTAGTAAATATACTAAAATGTGAGGTTCTCAAGGGTAGAAATTGTTCCCTGTTGTTTTATTCACAGCTGTAGCCAAAGCTCCCAGAACAGTACGTGGCATATAGTTGGCATTATTTAAATCTTTGTTGAATGAATTAATGAACATTAATATGCACATTACGAAGCAAAAGATCCTTGTCCTAATCATATTAGTTTCACTTTGCTACCTTTAATACATTAAGTGAAAAATGTCATTTTGCTTTGTGTCTTTATAGCTGGTGTTTCACACATTGCAGTTGCTAGCGTTTACTGCCCTTGCCACTTTAATTATGAGACTGAAGCTGTTTTTGACACCTCACATGTGTATCATGGCTTCCCTGATCTGCTCCCGGCGGGTAAGGCATTCATTCTCCTTGCGTCACAACTAGGGTGACTATAGCCTACTTTACCAGGGCTTTGCTGAGTAATCCAGCATCTAAAATCACCAAATGTCTTTACTTAAAGGATTTCAAATGTTAGTTCAACGATCCACTATAGAGTAAGAAAAGCAACTGCAAATAGCTTTGAACATTATTCATAGAATTTAACTAATATTTCTAGTTATTCTAAACAAATTACTGTTGTTGTTAACTGCCATCCAGTCAGTTCTGCCTCATAATGACCCTGTATAGGGTTTCCAAGGAGCGGCTGGTGGGTTTCAGTAGCTTATCCTACAGCACCACACCGGTACTACTCATTAGTTCTCTTAAATCACCTCCATTTTAAGTAGTGAAGAGGTCATTTTCCCCAGTATTAGGATCCTACCCAGAGTTCAGGTCAGTGCCGGAACTTCCTGATCCATCCACAAGCGCTTCCTCAGTATCCCAGGAGGTGCAGTAACTCTCCAGGATGATCTTGTTTGGCTCAGTGAATACCTGAGAGGAGTCATCAGTTTTGAGGTTCCCCTAGTACAGCTACTAATTAGAAGAGCTAAACAAAGTAGCTAGAATACTGGGACTAACATACTATGGTGGTGGTGTTGTTAAGTGTCCTTGAGTTGATTCCAACTCATAGCAACCTTGTATAGGGTTTCTGAGGAGCAGCTGATAAGTAAGAACCACTGACATTGTAGTTCACACTGACTTTGTGGTCCAGTGCTTACCCTACAGTGCCACCCCAAAACTCCAGGGTACTCTAGAAACACCTTGTTTCATTTGGGTTAGGGGTGCGTTTTCTCAGGATATTATAATGACTGTTTTCTTGAGAGGCGCATACACATCAATTCAGTGGCCTTTGCCTGGCTAGTCAGGCTGTCCACAAAAGGCAGCCAAATGTTAAAAAATTTAGTTCCAGGTGTTTCAGAATTGCTCTTTAGTAATCTTAATTCGAGGCAGTAAGTCAGTACTTGTTGAAAGGTCAGGTGTTTCTTTCTTAATTCTGTGGCGGAGAGAAGGCTCCAGTTTTAACCTGCAGTCCTAAAATATTTGCTGTTTTTAAATCATAGGTGATAATTCCATGTATTAATGTAATTCTTTTATCAAATGGTAATATAGTTTAATTCTCAAGGTGATAATTTTTTATTAACCTTAAAGAACTTCTAACAAGTTAAAAATTTTTAAATAAATGGTTTATAAATGAATTATAAATAAATGGTTTCTTTCATTTCAGCTCTTTGGCTGGCTTTTTTGCAGAGTTCGTTTTGAGAATGTTATCTTTGGCATTCTAACAGTGATGTCGATACAAGGATTTATAAACCTCCATAATCAATGGAGCATAATAGGAGAATTTAATAATTTTCCTCAGGAAGAACTTATACACTGGATCAAATACAATACCAGACCAGGTAATTGGCCATTTAGTTATATTTGTAAACCCACATTTATATCTATTACATATTTATACATGATACACTCCCAGAGGGTTCTATGATGCATGCGCACAGATCGCCTTGAAATTTAAAGGGACAGCTTCCACTTAAAACCGAATAGCAGTGAAAAATGGCCACAGCCATCCCAGAACTGTTTATCATTAGGAAAAAGACCTAAATGGGGTATGGAGCAGGACAGACAGGAAATAGGCCAAAAATTAAATCCCGAGTTGCATCATAACGACCAACAGTGACATCTTGAAATTTCTTAGGACAAAAAGTGAAAAGGGAAGCCCATCTCCTGATCACATCTACCTGGAGGCAATCAGAAAGCATAAAAAATACCCAAATATACATCCATTAAGTATTAAGGCCACAGATAACTCCCGAATATGCCCAAAACACAGAAACAGATGACCATATCAGCTCATGTCCAGAAAACGAGATAAAGTGACTGAAGCAAATGAGCTGGAAGTAGACCTACACTCCATACTGGAAGATGGGCAGGCTTTGGAAATGCCTGGAAAGGAATTCAGAAAAATGATTATAAAACGTGTCAAAACACTATACAATGGAGTTGAGAAAAATAAGGAAGAAGTCAGCTGATATGAAATGAGGGGAATAGCACAAGAAGACCCAAACTTGTACCCATTTGACCTAGCCTCGATGGCTTGATATTCAGAACTCAACTAGAGGAAAATTACCAAAATATA
>NW_006408524.1:15287056-15289495 GCF_000296735.1 Chrysochloris asiatica
ATTCACATAAAATATCAATGCTATCCCCTCTATACACAGGGTAGATAGGGATGGGCATCTTAGACATTGGCTACCTAAAATGAAGGGGCGAAAAGGCATGAAGTGACTGGCTTACAAGCTTCCAAGAAGGAGTTTAGTTTAAGAGTATGGGGGTGGGAGGGGACTAATTGGAGAAAAAGTCCCCACTGAATAGTTTTCATCTTGTCTAGATGAGTCTGGCTAAAAAAGATGGGGATAAGATTTGTATGATTCAATAGTGAATAATTGTTATCATGACTAATTGCAACTGTCACAATTGTGAAGGTACAAGTTTTGTAACAAAAACAGGGGAGTGGTTAATCTTACAGTCCAGAAACAGAGGACCTTAGGACCATCAAAGGAGAAGAGCACACGCAGAATGCAGGACCTTATCCAGAAAAGCAGCGATGCCAGAAACAGAGGCAGAGATGGGGTCATGGAGAGTGGGAGCGGCTGAGGACTCTAGATTCATGGGAAGACAGGGACTAAGAGCTGGTGACCAGGAGGCAGACTTGCAGAATGTCCCCTTTGGTGGTGTAAATTATTATATGTGCCTGAGTGTTTTGTTTGTTTAAAAAAAAAAAAAATCTCAAGTGAATAGATAGAAATACTGTTAACTGATGGCACATGGAGGGGATTATAATAATTGTAATGAAAAAAGATGTATGATTTGTTGAATGTAAAACTGATGATCTGCCCTGTAAACTTTTACTCAATCCACAATAAAAATGTTAAAAAACAAAACAAAACAAGTTAGCGTATAATTAAGAACCGATGGTACTGAAGGAAGAAGTCCAAATTGCACTGAAAACATTGGCGAGAAACAAAGTTCCAGGAATTGATGGAATACAAATTGAAATCTTTCAACACACTGATGAGGCACTCATTCATCTATGCCAAGACATTTAGAAGGTAGCTACCTGGCCAACCAATTGGAAGAGATCCATATCTGTGCCCATTCCAGAGAGAGGTGACCCAACGTAATGCGAAAATCATTGACCAGTATCATTAATATTACATGCAAGTAAAATTTTGCTGAAGATAAATTTTAAATGGCTGCAACAGTATATTGACAGGGAACTACCAGAAATTCAAGTCAGAATCAGAGGAGGACATGGAATGAGGGATATCATTGCTGATGTCAGTTGGATCTTGGCTCAAAGCAGAGAATGCTGAAAGATGTTTACTTATGTGTTATTGACTATGCAAAGGCTTTTGACTGTGTGGATCATGACAAGTTATGGCTAACATTGTGAAGAATAGGTATTCCAGAACACTTAATTGTATTTATGAAGAACCTGTAAATAGACCAGAATGTAGAAGAGAACAAAGGAATATTAAATGGTGTAAAATCAGAAAAGTTGTGCTCCAGGGCTATATTCCTTCACCATATTTATTCAGTCTGTATGCTGAGCAAATAATCTGAGGAGCTGGATTATATGAAGAAAAACATGGCATCAAGATTGGAGGAAGACTCACTGCCAACCTGTAATATGCAGATGATACAGCCTTGTTTGTTGGAAGTGAAGAGGACTTAAAATACAAGAAGGGGAATGGAATTGTACAAAAGGAGGGAGGTTGGCAGAAGAATGATGAAGACACGGGAAGGTGTGCAAAGGCTAAAGGGGATAGAGGTAAAAAGGGACATATGCACAAACTTGGAACAACTATGTTCTGCAGGTAGATACATGGACAGAAACATGGGCTGAATGTGTATAGAAGGAAGAGTGTTTATCCTACAAATATATGTGTTTAAAAGAGAATATTGGTATGGGACATTTATCTTTACTGCAAAATCAACTAGGAGTGTGGTGGAGCATACAGTGGGCAAAATGATGAAAACTTCTTAGATATTATCAAACATCTTAAGGCAATGATTGGTGGGCCTGGGGTTTAGGACCATAATCTCAGGGGACACCATGGTCAATTGGTATAACATAGTCCACAAAGACAATGTTCTACATCCTACTTTGGTGAGTAGCATCCGTGATATTAAAAGCTCATGCGTGGCCACATACAGTGCAGCAATTGGTTTCTCCATGTGCAGAAGAAAGAAGAGTGATGAGAATTGAAGAGGCTTGGAATCAATCAATCCAATGTGAACATCTGTCTGTGCACACATTAGAAGGTCCCAGACAGAGCTGCAATGAATGTGGAGCAAAACTAAAAATTGTTTTTAAAAAAAGCTTACAGGTCAGAAAGAAACTGGAGAAACCTGAAACTATAGCCTTTGACTACCCTTCAGGTCTGCAAGGGAACTCACCCTCATGGCTCAACTTTCAGCCAAGCAGTAGATTAGTATTGTTGTTGTTGTTGTTAGGTGCCATCGAGTCGGTACCAACCCATAGCAACCTTATGCACAGCAGAACGAAACATTGTCCAATCCTGGGCCAACATCACTATTGTTGCCACGCTTGAGTC
>NW_006408524.1:15292965-15301606 GCF_000296735.1 Chrysochloris asiatica
ATCACGGTCAACTCTGCTTTGTGGAGGCAGCTCTTCCCCAGTCACATTTTGAGTGCCTCCCAACTTGAGGAGCTCATTTTCTGGCACTCTATCTGACAGTGTTTCTCTGCTATTCATAAGGTTTTCAGTGACTAAATAGTCAGAAGTAGTTCGTCATTCCTTCTTCCTAGTCTGTCTTCATCTGGAAGCTCATCTGAAACATGTCCACCATGGGTGACCCTGCTGGTATTTAAAATACCAGTGGCATAGCTTTCAGAATCACATCAACTCACAAGCCACCACAGTGCGACAAACTGACAGACGAGTAGTGGAGTAGATAAGTATATAGAGTATATCAGCATATAGACAAGTATATTCATTCACTCTGAGTGATGGAACAGTCAATCATGGAAAATCAAAAGGGCAACATGTACCTAAAAAGCAAGTTGAGAAGGGGTGGGAAGATGGATGGACTGGAAATAAGAAACCACAGGGAGGACGTAGGATGACTTGTTGCAGGGAGAGGACTGCAATCCTTGAGAAGAAACCAAATGTATGATTTATAGAATGCAAAACTGATGATCTTGTCTGTAAGCCTTCACTCAATCCACAATAAAAAGTTTAAAATGCTTACTGTTGAAGATCGAAGACCACAAGTTTAAGTATGGATTGCACATCAGTGTCATGAAAACAGAAACCCTTGCAAGTGGATCAATAAATAACATCATGATAAATAGAGAAAATATTTAATTTATCAAAGAATTGAAATTTACTTGGCTTTACAACCAACATTCATGGAAGCAGCAGTCAAGAAATTAATCAACGTATTGCATTAGGCAAATCTTCTTCAAAAGATTTCTTTAAAATTTTTCAAGAGCAACAGTATCAGTTTGAGGACTAAGGTGCGCTTGACCCAAGCCATAGTATTTTCAGTAGCCTCATATGCATGTGAAAGTTGGGCAGCACATAAGGAAGACTGTAGAAGCATTGATGCATTTGAGTTATGGTGTTGGAACAGAATATTAAAAGTACCATGGACTGCCAGAAGAACAAACAAATCTATGTTGGAAGTACAGTCAGAATGTTTTATAGAAGACAGGATGGCAAGACTTCATCTCATAATTGGAACATGTTATCATGAGGGAACAGTTCTTGGAGAAGGACATCATGCTAATTAAAGTAGAGGGTCATTAAAAAAGAAGAGAGGTAAGATGGCAGAATAGCAATGTGAAGTGCATAGTACTTGTCTCCAGTAGGACTTCGCTTCCAACCTCGGGGCAGCAGCAACAGTCACTGAGTGCAAAGCACCCAGGGTAGCTGGCCAAAATGCCGAATATCAAAATCTTCAGCGGCAGCTCCCACCAGGATTTATCTCAGAAAATTGCTGATCGCCTGGGCCTGGAGCTAGGCAAGGTGGTGACTAAGAAATTTAGCAACCAGGAGACCTGCGTGGAAATCGGTGAGAGTGTGCATGGAGAAGATGTCTACATCGTTCAGAGTGGCTGTGGAGAAATCAACGACCACCTCATGGAGCTGTTGATCATGATTAATGCCTGCAAGATTGCTTCAGCCAGTCGGGTCACTGCAGTCATCCCCTGTTTCCCCTATGCCAAGAAGGATAAGAGCCGGGCTCCAATCTCAGCCAAGCTTGTCGCAAATATGCTGTCTGTAGCAGGTGCAGATCATATCATCACCATGGATCTACATGCCTCTCAAATTCAGGGCTTTTTTGATATCCCAGTGGACAATTTGTATGCTGAGCCAGCTGTCCTGAAGTGGATAAAGGAGAATATCTTGAGTGGAGGAACTGCACAATTGTCTCCCCCGATGCTGGTGGAGCTAAGAGCGTGACCTCCATTGCAGACCGGTTGAATGTGCACTTTGCCTTCATTCATAAAGAA
Source organism: Chrysochloris asiatica (assembly GCF_000296735.1). Lineage (NCBI taxonomy): Eukaryota > Metazoa > Chordata > Mammalia > Afrosoricida > Chrysochloridae > Chrysochloris > Chrysochloris asiatica. The sequence continues at coordinate 15,294,846 of NW_006408524.1, forward strand.
CGGAAAGAAAGCTAATGAAGTGGACTGCATGGTGTTCATGGGAGATGTGAAGGATCGAGTGGCCATCCTTGTGGACGACATGGCCGACACGTGTGGCACAATCTGTCATGCAGCTGACAAACTTCTCTCAGCTGGAGGCACCAGAGTTTATGCTGTCTTGACTCACGGAATTTTTTCTGGCCCGGCCATCTCTCGCATCAACAATGCATGCTTTGAAGCAGTAGTGGTCACCAATACCATACCTCAAGATGATAAGATGAAGCATTGCTCCAAAATACAGGTGATTGACATTTCCACGATCCTTGCAGAAGCCATCAGGAGAACATACAACGTGGAATCGGTTTCCTACCTTTTCAGCCATGTCCCTTTGTAACAATCACTTCAGAGGCTTTGGAAAAAGAAACATCACCCCACCCTTTGTTTTTCCCTTGGTATTTGACAAAAACTTCTGCAGAAGACCCAGCTTGCTCCAGTGTAGCTTTCCGCATCCCACACCCGGTATTTTACAGTTTATCCTAATTTGGGGAGAGACAGCTTAAAATTGCTGGCATCTCCAACCTGCATTGTCTCATTCTGGCTTCCTTGTTGATTTGGGGAGCCTTGCAGCTTTAACTCTAGCTCAGCTACTACAAGTGTTCCAGCTTGGAGGGTGTCATGTGGAGCTGTTTGAAGGTGACTGGGGAAGCTTAGATTGCTTTGCATGTGAATACTTCAGGGGTTTTGGGTGTTGTTCAGAACAACTAGCAACCAAGTCAACTCAGTACATATTCCCCTTGTGGTATGTCACACACCCATGTGTCACAAGTTTACTTATGTCTATGGCAAATTGCTGCAAGAGCCCTAGGCAACTCCCAACTTAGTTCTCCTGGTTGCTGTCCACCTCCGCCTCCCCCATCCCAATAAGGCTGGAGCCAGCAGCTTTCAACTTGAGCAGCCATTGGCGGGGAGGCGGGGTGTGGTGGGGGGTATGGGGCGGTGGGGTGGGGGGCGTCCACAGGTCATGAGGGAAGGCAGCACGGTATCTGCCAGGCTTCTTGGGAGAGAAAACTGGATCCTTCACCATCTGTTCAAAACTGTGTATCTTGAATTAGCCTTTGTGTCTGTCCCATTTCGATTTGACTTTGCCTTCCACCATCTTGACCTTTTCCTGGCCAAATAATCCTCTTGGGTGCAAATGATTATGTCCCATAGTCTTATAGAAAGCCAGCTCGCTCCCTGCTGTGTAATGTGTAGCACAGTACATGACTTTGCTGTAACTTAATCTTCCTTGGCTGCTGCCATCTTGATTTGAGATGATTTTGTGGCGCCATTTGATAATTTAAATCTTTTCATCATCTTTCCATGGATCCGATTAACTTCTCAAATGACATGAAATTTCTGTTAAAAATATTGATGTCACTGTCTCCTGTCAAGGAAACTAATAAAGTGTTTGTATGAATGTGGAAAAAAAAAAAAAAAAAAGGAGACCCTCCCCAATGAGATGGATTGGCATGGTGGTAGCAGTAATGGGCTCAAGCATAACAATTGTGAGGATGGTAGCAGCACCCAGCAGTGTTTCGTTTTATTGTGCATAGAATTGCTTTGAGTTGGAGCTGACTAGATAAGGAGCTCTGGTAGCGTAGTTGTTACTAATCAGGCTGCGAACCGCAAGGTCAGCAGTTCAAAACTACCAGCTGTTCCGCGGGAGAAAGATGAGACGTTCTGCTCCCATAAAGATTTACAGTCTCGGAAACCCTGTACAGGGTCGCTATGAGTCGGAACCGACTCCACAGCACATAACAACAACAGATGGCATTTAACAACAAATGAATATATGTTTATTAGATATTTAAATAACTTTCCATAAAGTAGGATTTTACGGTACTTTCTGGCGCAGTGGTTAAGCACTTAACTACTAAATGAAAGGTTGTTAGTTTGAACCTCCCAGCTGCTCTACGAAAAAGATGTTGCAATCTGCTTTTGTAAAGATTACAGGAGAACAGCAGTTCTCCTCTGCCCTGGGGGGTGACTTGAATAGGTTTGGGTTTGTGTGTGTGTGTGTTTTACAGTACTTTCTATAGTCTTATGTAAGACTTTTTGATGGAGTAATTTTCTGACAGTAATTCTTCATTGTGTTTTGTTTGAATTAACCTTTGGTCTCCTGGTTATGGTTTTCTCTGCTCTTTGGGTTGACAGACACAGTTTTATTAATTAGCCATCACTTGCTAAGGTAAATCTGTGTAAGATGCAACTCCAATATTTGGTCTTTGACACTCAAAGGCTGTGGTAGCAGTGTCTCATCATTGAAAGCTGCTGGTTTAATGAAAACCTTTAACTGATTCCCAAATGACTTTTGTCCTACAGGAGCAAGAAGTAAACACTCCCTTTACTTTCCTTTGCTTTACCTCAGTTATAGCTGGTTTTTCCAAAGCTTTAAAACGTACCTGCTTTTTAAATCTTTTCTTGCAACTTTCTCTGGTTCAGTCTTTTGTTTTAAAATCCTGGTAGAGAGGGCTTACATTTGGCAACTTCTTCTAAGATATACTCCAACCTCATTTTCAGCTGCCTCTCCTTCAGTCTTCTTGTAGATCTGTTTGGTTCTCTTTTTCACTCTTCTTCACATGGTCGCCAAATAATTGTTTAAAATGTCAGGAAGCCCTATGGTATGTGTAAAACTAATGGTTATGTTCCGGTTCACCAATTAGACTGTATATATTTTGGACACTGGTCTGATGCTGTGGGCTAATGCGCTGGACTGCAAAGTCGTTTGAACCACGAGGTCGGTGGTTCAAGCTCACCAGCTGCTCCTCAGAAGCCCTACGCAGTGTTGCTAGGGTTCGGAACCAACTCAATGGCACTTATCAACAACAACAAATATAAAAGCTGCAACCCTAAAAGGGGAAATGTATTCAGCCCACGTACTCACAGAACTCTGTGGAGTCCTTTGTTGTTAAGGTCCATCAAGTAGGTTCCTACTTCTAGCCAGCCTCTATAGAGTTTCCAAGGCTGTAAATCTTTGTGGAAGAAAAAAATCCTCATCTGCAAAGCAGCTGATGGGTTTGAACAGCATCACACCAGGATTCATATTGAGTTATAAGAGATACCTTTTCTAATGAATACCATAGACTTTAGTATATTCATAGAGAAATATTGTATTATTTTTATACAGTGTTCATATTTACTTCACTACTAGTGTGGCACTTTAGGATAAGCACTGAACTGCTAACCACAAGGCTGGCCATTCAAACCCACCAGCCACTTCTCAGAAACCCCATTGAAGGTCGCTGTGAGTTGGAACCAACTTGGCTTTACAACACTTATGAGCTTAAAGGCACTTAACAACAACAATAACAACCAAGAGGAAAGGAGAAGCCAGGCATGATTTCTCTGTCTGTCTTCCTTAAATGATGTCTCCTCAGTGAGTCTCGCTCTTGCTGGACAGGCATGCTTAATTTCCTCTGGAGGATCTTGGCCCTGGCTTTGGGTTCCTCTAACCCAACTTCACAACCTCTGCCCTTGACATTTTGAGTCAGGTATCCTTTGTTGTGGTGGTTGCCCTGTGCATTACAGAGGGTTTAGGAGGATCCCTGATCTCAGCCTATGACATGCCAGTAGCATATCCCTCCCAGAGTTTAACAATCGGAGTGTCTCCAGACACTGTACCCTGGGAAGCAGATCGCCTGGACTGAGAGCCACTATTCTAGCCTAACAACTTGTCATCATTAATTATGGAAACAGTGACAGGGATTCCTACTCACCTGACTGATGTATTTTCAAATTTAAGAGGTTTTCATGGAAAGAAACATTTAGAATGTTTAGTTATATTTGAAAGTAAAAACAACATCCCTTGTTCTTATTAATAAATTTATTGAGCTGTTTAAAATGATAATAGCCTTCAGGATCATATAATTACTTATTACAGAAAAGTGCCAGAAAGTAAACATTTGGTCTTTTGGTCTTCTAAGAGACAAACCTGTAACTGAAGGCAAATAGTGTATGTTATTATCCCTAGCTGTCATTACTCTATATATCTGTCTATTATATAATGTCAAATGGAAACTTAATTATGAATATTTAAAGACAACCTGGGGGAAGAAAACATTTCATTACCCTAACATTAGAAATCATTTAGAAAGATATGCCATGAGATTTGCTCTTTATACCAGTGTATAAAGAGCTCTCTATTCCTGGTATTTATAATGATTAGAATGAGATCTAAATTTTTGTGGTTCTTTCTAGTCCTCTATACCTTGTGGTACTGGCTCTCAGCATAGTGTTTGAATGTGTCAGGATGTTGAAAGGCACTAAAACTATGATGACTCGGGAAGTGCTACCTCCTCAAAGTAGAGTTGACTGTGATGATGCAAATGGAATAAAGCTTCTGGGACCTTTATTTGCTGATGGGGCACAACTCAAATGAGGACAAACAGCTGCAAACATCCATTAGTAATTGAAACATGAAATGTACACAGTATGAATCTTGGAAAATTAGAAATTTCAAAAATGAAATGGAATGCATAAACATCGATATCCTAGACATTGTTGTTAAGTGCCGTCAAGTCAATTCCAACCCATGGTAACCCTGTATAGGGTTTCCAAGGAGCAGCTGGTGAGCTTGAATCACTGACCTTGCCATCTGTTGCATTAACCCACAGCGCCGCACCAGGACTCCATCCTAGGCATTAATGAGCTGAAATATACTGGTATTGGCCATTTTTAATCTGACAATCACATGGTTCACTATACCAGAAATAACAAATTCAAGAGGAATGGCATAATATTCATCATCGAAAAGAACATTTCAAGTTCTATCTTGAAGTAGAATGCTGTCTGTGATAAGCTACTATCCACATGTAGCTACAAATAAGACCAGTTAATACCACTATTATCCTAATTTATGCACCAACCACTAAAATGCAAAATTCTACCAACTTCTTCAGTCTGAAATTGATCAAACAAGCCATCCAGATATACTGATAATTACTGGTGATTGGGATGCAAAGCTTGGAAACAGAGAGGAAGGATGAGTAGTTGGAAACTATGGCCTTGGTAATAGAAATAATACCAGAGATTGCATGATAGAATTTTGCAAGACCAATGACTACTTCATTGAAAATACCTTTTCTTAACAGCATAAAGTATGATGATATGCATGGACTTCACAAGTGGAATACACAGAAATCAAATAGACTACATCTGTGGAAAGAGACAGTGGAAAAGCTCCATATCATTAGCCAAAACAAGGACAGGGGCAGACTGTGGAACAGATCATCAATTGCTTATATGCAAGTTCAGATTGAAGCTGAAGAAGATTAAAGCAAGTCCATAGAGGCAAAATATGATCTTGAACACATCTGAATTTAGAGATCATCCCAAGAACAAATTTGATGCATTACACACTATTGACTGAAGACCAGAAGATCTGTGGGATGACATCAAGAACGTCATACAGGAAGAAAACAAAAGGTCATTAAGAAGACAAGAAAGAAGCAAAAGGTCAAAATAGATATCAGAAGAGACATGGAAACTTGATCTCCAGTGTACAGATATTAACACAAATGGAAGAAATGAGGACATAACAGTGCTCCACAGAAAATGTCAAAGGGCAGCTCAAGAAGACAAAGTCAAATATAATGAAATATGCAAAGACATGGAGTGAGAAAGCCCAAAGGGAAGAACATGCTCGGCATTTCTCAAGCTGAAAGAACTGAGGGGAAAAATTCAAGCTTCAACTTGTAATACTGAAGGATTCTATGGGGAAAATATTGAGTGATGCAGACAACATCAAAACAAGATGGAAAGAATACACAGAGTCATTGTACCAAAAACAAAAGGTTGATGTTCAACCATTTTAAGAGGTAGCATATGATCAGGAGCCAATGATACGGAAGGAAGAAGTCCAAGGTGCACTGAAAGCATTGGCAAAGCACCAGGATTTTATAGAATACAAATTGAAACTTTTCAGCAAACTGATGCAGTACTAGAGGCACTCAGTCATCTGTGCCAAGAAATTTGGAAGACAGCTACCTGGCAAACTGATTTAAAGAGATCCATATTTGTGCCCATTCCAAGGAAAAGGTGGCCCAATGAAATGTGGAAATCATTGACCAATATCATTAATATCACCTGCAAGTAAAATTTTGCTAAAGATAATTTAACAATCGTTGAGACAGTACATTGACAGAGAACTCAGGATTCAGATCAAAGACCACAGCCTTTGGTATGGATTGCACCTTAATGTAAAAAGAAAAAAATAAAAAATCTTACAACAGGAGCAATAAATACCATCATGATCAATGGAGAAAACATTGGAATTGTCAAAGACTTCATTTTGTTTGAATCCACCATCAACACTCTTGAAGCAGCAGTCAAGAAATCAAACAATGTATTGTTGTTGGTAGGTATCGTTGAGTTGGTACTAACTCATATCGACCCTATGCACTGCCTGGCCCTATGCCAACCTCACAATCTTTGCTACGCCTGATCCTATTGTTGCCACCACTGTGCCAATTCATCCCATTGGGAGTCTTCCACTTTTCCTTTGACCCTCCATTTTACCAAACATGATATCCTTCACCAGGGACTGATCCTCCTGACAATATGTCCAAAGTATGAGAGATGATGTTTGGCCATCCTGGCTTCCAAGGAGCACTCTGGCTGTACTTCTTTCAACACAGATCTGGGTGTTCTTTTGGCAGTCCATGGGACTTTCAGTATTCTCCTCCAACACCATAACTCAAATGCATCAATTCTTCTATTCTCTGTCCAACTTTCACATGCAT
>NW_006408524.1:15302324-15305442 GCF_000296735.1 Chrysochloris asiatica
ACTTGAACCTATGGAAATTCTCTGTCAATGTTACAGCTGTTTTTATATTATCTTTAGTAGCATTTTACTTGCATAGGATATCGATGATTTCCACATTCTGTTGGGTCCCCTCTTTTTGGAATGGGCACAAATATGGATCTTTTCAGTAGTTGTCCTCCAAGTTTCTTGGCGTAGATGAGTGAATGTCTCCAGTGCCACATCAGTTTGTTGAAGATTTCTAGTTGTGTTCTATCTATTCCCAGTGTGTTGCTCTTAGTCAATGTTTTCAATGCATCATGGACTTCTTCCTTCTGTATCATTGGCTCTTGATCATATGCTACCTCTTTAATTGGTTGAACATTGATTATTTCTTTTTGATACGGTGACTGTGTATCCTTCCATCTTCTTTTGATGCTTTTTACATCATTCAATATTTTCCCCATGTTGATCTAGTTAAGTGCCTTTGAATCAGTTACAACTCATAGTGACCATGTGTAGGGTTTCCAGGGAGCAGCTGGTGAGCTTGAACTGCCAACTTTTTGGTTCAAACCAACCTTGCAGTCCAGCTCATTAGCCCACTGTGCCACACCAGGACTCCATTTTCCCCCAAAAGAATCTTTCAGTATTGCAAATCAAGGCTTGAATTTTTTCTTCAGTTCCCTCAGTTTGAGGAATACTGAGGTATTATTCCTTTTTCATTTTCTAACTCAACATTTTTACACATTTCATTATAATATTTGACTTTGTCTTTTCAAGATGACCTTTGAAAATTTCTGTTCAGCTCTTTTACTTCCTCATTTCTTCCATTTCCACTGGAGAGCAAGTTTCAGAGTCCCTTCTGACATCCATTTTGGTCTTTTCCTTCTTTCTTGTCTTTTTAATGACTTTTGCTTTCTTCCTGTATGGTGTCCCTGATGTCATCCCACAGCTCTTCTGGTCCTCAGTCTTTAGTGTCTAATGGATCAAATCTGTTCTTCAGATGATCTCTAAATTCAGGTGGGATATGTTCAAGGCTCTTGTGGACTTTAAAATTTTTTCTTCAACTTCAGCCTGAACTTGTGTATGAGCAATTGATGGTCAGTTCCACATGTATAAAATGCTGTATCTGCTGCCCAAGACCTCTTTAAGGTGTTCAAAAGCAAAGATGTCAGTTTCAGGACTAAAGCATACTTGATCCAAGCAATGGTATTTTCAGTAGTCTCATGTGCATGTGAAAATTGGACAATGAATAAGAAGAATTGATGCATTTGAATTATGGTGTTAGAGAAGAATATTAAGGTTACCATGAACTGCAATAAAAATAAACAAATCTGTGTTGGAAGAATTACAACCAGAATGTTCCTTAAAAGCCAACATGGCCTGACCTTGTCTCTCATACTCCAGATATGTTATCAGGAGGGAACAGTTGCTGGAGAAGGACATCATGCTTAGTAACATGGAAGAACAGTGAAAAATAGGGAGCCTTCCCCACCCCCACCCCCACCCGCCAATTAGATGGATTGGCACATTGGCAGCAACAGTGGACTTAAATGTAGCAGCAATTGTGAGGATGGCACAGGACCAGGGAGTGTTTCGTTCTGTTGGATATACGGTTGCTATGGGTCGGAACTGATTCAATGGCACCTAACAACAAAGAAACTATTATTAGAGTAGATCATTGTTAAGTGTTGAATGAATAAAAAGAATGATTTTTTAAAATATACTTATTTAAATTATTTAAATATACTTTGTCTTTCTTAATTTTTGTTCAAATATTATAGATTAGTTTAACTTTTGGTTGTCTTTGGAATGTTCTCATAAAGAAAATGGTCTTATTTTCCAGATGCTGTTTTTGCAGGCGCCATGCCCACAATGGCGAGCGTCAAACTTTCAACACTTCACCCCATTGTCAATCATCCGCATTATGAGGATGCAGACTTGAGGTGGGCAGTCAACTGAATATTTCACATCTCACTTGCTACAGGTTTTTAGGGATAGGAAAATGATGCAGACGTACACATGTATACACACAGATTTATTTGCTCTACTAGTCAAGCTGGAAGTAAAAAAAAATTCATAACCGCCCAGAAATTACAATATTTATTTCTCCATCTTGAGTAGACTTACTAAATCTCTGAAAACTCCTTTTTCTCAAAGTATAAAATGCATTACATATATATTACTAATCGTGCATATATGTGTATGTTTCAGTAAAACTCTTCAATAGCAGTCATAGGAGGTAGGCTGGATTTGGTCCAAGTTTCTATTTTGCCAGCCCAGCCCAGCCCAGCTGTACTCTGTAAGCCTTGATCTAAGCCACCAGTGTAGGCCCTACTGTTGCAACAGATAGAAAAATTACATGAGACTTTCTATATTATTTACTTTTATAGAAATTTAAGATGTTCTTTTGCTAGTTGATTGTGAGAACTCTAGTTTTCATTCAAATCTGGAAATTTTATTTTTTCTTAAATGATTGGCATTTAAAAATGATTTTGATCCTTTTAGTAACCTCTTCTCTTATTAGAAGTAAATTTGTAAGTTATTTCTAGTTTGATGTCTAGTTTTGAGGATTGAGTACAGTATGTTTGAAATCTGAAGTTACTTCTAATATGTAGGTGGATCAAGATTTTATCTGAATTCCCTTTAGTGACAAATCACCTGTCATAACACACACTTCACCCTGTTTCTCAAACTGTTATTAAGATGGCTTCTCTTGTTGGGTATATACGATAGAAGCCCACTCTATAAAGGTTTTATTTACTGTATATATTCAGTCTCAATTCATATGCTTCCCTAGCTTCTAAATATAAAATTGTCTACTAAAATTTATGTTTTTACTACATCCCACCTTTATATGGATTTATTCCATGAGCATGGTAATTATTTTGTGAATTCTATAAAGTACATTTTATATCCTAAGCTTACTACCCTGCTTCTCACTGTAACTCTAAACTAATACACATACTAACTAGATTTATATGGAAATTCCCAATTGCTGTAAATTTTACAGATGCAAAAAGAAAATAGGAATTAAGAAACTGCTATCTTGAAATAGTTTATGCTATTTTGAGTCATTTTGCAGAGTAAGTCCAAAAGTACTGCTGCTAGGGTTCCAGTTTATGTGTGCACAGGTTTATTTAAAAAAAAAAATTATATATAT
>NW_006408524.1:15305543-15306873 GCF_000296735.1 Chrysochloris asiatica
TAATGTCAGGCCAGAAAAATCACCTTAGATATATACGGTGACTGTATTTATGGACTCCTAAGGGGGCACTGCAAACCACAAGGTTCATGGTTCAAGCCTGCCAGCCACTCCATGTGAGAGAAAGATGAGGTTTTCTGCTCTTGAAAAGGTTTAAAAACCTCAGAAACCCTATAACCTAAATGACTTGAAGGCACTTAGGCACAACTAAGGGGTAATCTTAATCAGTTTTCTTGAAGGACATGGATCTCATTATGAAACAGTGTTAAGAAATTTGAAAACTGCATTTGTGAGTTAAAGTCTAGGAAAGTTGCACCAAAGAATTGTTTTCCATCATGACAATGCACCTGCTCATTCAAGGATAACAAGAACTGTCGCATGAGAATTTCCTTGGGAAATCTTACCACATTTGCCCTACAGCCCTGATCTTGCCCCTTCAGACTCCTTTTTGTTCCCCAAACTCAGAAAACATTTCTAAAGGGCACAATTTGAGTCCCTCAAGGACGCCAAGACTGCCATTTTGATGTGGTGTAAATACAAGAACACAGAATTCTTCTGGGAAGGAACTGAGAAATGGGAACACCACCTTCAAACGTGTGAAGACGTCGATGGTGAAACAGTGGCTTCACATTCTGAAGGTTTTGTGTAGTAAAGGTTTCTATGAGTTTATAGCAGTACGTTTAGACTTAATCTCATCTGTCAATATTTCATACAGTGAGTATCAAGACTTTAATTTGCTAGCAAATTGTCTTTAGTCCATTCTGTTCTTTATTTTAATCTGTTTGAATTTAAAGGGCCCGGACAAAAATAGTTTATTCTACATATAGTCGAAAATCCGCCAAAGAAGTGAGAGACAAACTGCTGGAATTACACGTAAATTACTACATTTTAGAAGAGGCATGGTGTGTTGTGAGAACTAAGTGAGTATGAAGTCTGTGATAGATGTATGATACAGTATCATTTTAAGTCAGCAGCATTTTCATCTATGACAGTAGTCCTAATTCTTTAAGAATTTTTATCCTAAATGAAACCACTTGCCATTGTGTTAACTCCAACTCACGGCCATTTGTGTTAGCCTAGAACTATACTCCGTAGGAATGTCAATGGCTGTTTTTACCCGTCCCCCCGCCCCGGGTGTACTAGAACTTCCAACCTTCTGGTTAGCAACCAAAGGCATTAATTTGTTTGCACCACCTAGGGAGTAATTTATTTTATAGCAACACAAGTTTTTGACCCCAGGGGTTGGTGTTTAGCTGAAGTAGGTAGAAGTTAGAAGTTGGGCTTATGGCTAGGCCTAGGACTTCATTTAGTGTTGGGATGTGGCTAGGACTAG
>NW_006408524.1:15307523-15315795 GCF_000296735.1 Chrysochloris asiatica
CTATGAGTAGGAACCGACTGGACGACATTTAACAACAATTTTCAGTCTTGTTTTACTTTGAATACTTGTATGTCTGTGTTGAGTTCTGGGTGATATTGGCATATATGGTACTCTCAGCTTGTCTGTTGCCCAAAGAACAAAGTACTTTTTTGTTAGATTCGTCTGGTTTTTATAAATTCTTTTAATTTCTGCGTATCTGACAATGTCCTTATTTCACCATCATAGATGATGGACAATTTTGCTGGATATATGAGTCTTGGTTTAGTCATTTTTTTTTCTTTCATAGTCTTATATATGTCATTCCATTGTCTTCTTGCTTGCATGGTTTCTGCTGAGGTTTCAAAAGTTCATGAAAAAAATGGAATTCAAAAATAATGAATTTTTTCTGTGAACTTTTTGAAGCCATTTTGATTATGACAGAGGAAACCCGCTCCAAAGAGTTTCCTAAACTGTAATCCTATGGAAGCAGATCACCAGGTGTTTTCTCTCACAGAGCAATTGGTGGATTTGAACCACCAACTTTTCAATTAGCAGCTGTGCCATCCAGACACCATAACCACAATATGTGGTGGTGGTGAAGTGCTGTCGAGTTGGTTCCAACCCACAGCAGCCCTGTAGAGGATTTCCAAGGAGCAACTGGTGAGCTTGAACCACCAACCTTTCAGTTCAAACCAATCTTGCAGTCCAGCACATTAACCCACAGCGCCACACCAGGCCTCCAACCTCAGTATAGAAAGACTGAGAAAGTAAGACAATGCCAAGCGTTTGCCAGGATGTAGAGTAATGGGAATGGAAAATGGTAGCCATTTTGGAAAATGAAGTTTGTTTTATAAAGTTAAATATACACTTCCCTAATAGAAATCAAAATGTTTGTCCACAAAAAGCCGTGCCCATGAAAGTTCAGCACTGCATTGTTTACAATTGTCAAAGCTTCAAAATATCTTAAATGTTCATCTGCTTGTGAATGGATAAACAAATTGTGGTCTCTCCATAGAATGACTACTTTCAGCAATAAAAACAAAACGACTTAATTACAATGATAGTTTCAGGAATTACAACTAAGGCATGAATCTCAAAATCAAGTTAAGATAAAAATAGACTCATTGCTGTCAAGTTGATTCTGACTCCTAATGACCCTGTAGTACAGAGTTGTTGCTAAGTGCCGTCAACTTGGTTCCAACCCAGAGGGACCCTGTGTAGGGTTCCCGAGGAGTGGCTGGTGAGCTTGAACTGCCGACCTTGCAGTTCAAACCGATTTTGCAGTCCAGCGCATGAACCCACAGCGCCACAGCAGGAGTCAGTAGGATAGAGTAGAACTGCTCAGTTGGGATTCCTTTATGGAAGCAGACTGCTACAACTTTCTCAAGCAGTGCAGCTGATGTCTTCCAACTGCCAACCTTTCTGTAAGCAGACAGGTGCTGTAACTACTGCACCACTATGCTGCTGAGTAATTTTCAGCTATGGGAGGGTCCCAGCTGGTGTGGCTTCTTTACCCAATGAAGAAGACACTAAGATTAGGAAGGTGAAGAGTAGTCTTTAGTGACAGCATACAAGAAAGGAACTCAAAGGCACAAAAGCTAAGATCAAGTCCCTTCAGTAGCGGGTTACTTTCATCTTTATAAGCCTTCAAACAGGGAGGTCATATGGATACATAGGATTCCAAAGAATTGTTCACATTTTTGGAGCTAATTAACTTGGTGTAGGTGCAGTTGGGAGAGTAATGTTAGGACTACCAAGGGCTAGAGCTGTTATTTGAATAGGAACATCAAAAAGTTACCATGGGAGACAGTGTGCAAAACTGTGATTGCACAGCTGAACTGAATGGGCTGTAAGTATTTCTCATTAGTTTTACTTCGTTTATATTTCAAGCTGGCTTCTGTTAGCTACTAGAGTTTCCTCTTTCCCTGAAATGGTATTGTATAGGATACTGTAAGGAATGTAAGGAGGGAGCTGAGAGAAAGCCTATACAGATTGCTATGAGTCAGAATGGACTTAGATAGCATTTAACAACAACAACAACAATAACAATGTGTATACTGGGTGGGTTATATGTTGGGCTACTAACCACAAGGTCAGCTGTTTGAATCCACCAGTTTCTGTGTAGGAGAAAGATGAGGCTTTCTGTTCCCGAAGCGATTTCAGACACCCTATACAGGATCACTCTGACTCAGAACTGACCCAATAACACATGCAGTGCAGCAATGTGGACTTCCAGGGCAAGGTGACTAATTAGGAGACTCACTGAGTCTTCTGCAACAGGGACTCTAGAGACCAATGAAACAGCTATGGTGGTGATCCAGAAACACTGAGCTCCAGAGGAAAGAATAGAGAGGTGGGGTGACATTTCTAAAGTATTGAAGAGCAGAGATGTCAGCTTGAGGACTAAGGTGCACCTGACCCAAGCCATGGTATTGTCAATAACCTCACATGCATGCAAAAGCTGGACAGTGAATAAGGAATGCCATAGAAGAATTGATGCATTTGAGTTATGGTGTTGGAGGAGAATATTGAAAGTGCCATGGGCTGCCAAAAGAACCAACAGGTCCGTTTTGGAAGAAATGCAGCTAGAGTGCTCCTTGGAGGCCAGGATGGCCAAACTTCGTCTCTCATACTTTGGATATATTATTAGGAGGGACCAGTCGCTGGGGAAAGATATCATGTTTGGTAAGGTGGAGGGTCAGAGAAAGAGAGGAAGACCCCAGCGAGATAGATTGGCCAAGTGCAGCATTGGTGGACTCAAGCCTGGCAACAGTAGTGAGGTTGGCCCAGGATTGGGCAGTGTTTCATTCTGCTGTGCATAAGGTCGCTATGGGTTGGTACTGACTTGATGGCACCTAACAACAACAACAACAGGAGAGGAAGCGGAACAGGAGCAGTGAGAGAGGAGACAGAGGCAGGCTGTGGGCTGGACTGATGCCGCGCAGCTGTCTTGATCTCACGTGTGGTACTGCTGGTGGTGGTGGTGTGCCGTGGAGTCGGTTCCAACTCATAGCAAACCTGCATAGGATTTCTGAGACTGTGAATTTGTACGGAAGCAGAAAGCCTCTTCTTTCTCCCGTGGAACCACTGACCTTGAGGTTAGCAAACCAACTAGTAACCTCTTCTATACCACAGTTCCTTGATCTTTCACAAGTGGCTGTCAATTGACCTAGAAACTTAACTCTTTACTCCTGTTGTTGTTAAGTTCCCATAAGTAAGTCATAGAGATCCTGTCTAGGGTTTCTGAGGAGTGGCTGGTGGGTTTGAACCACCAATCTTATAGTTCAAACCCATTTTGTGGTCCAGTCCTGTATCCTGCAGTACCAAACCAGGATTCCTACACGTCTAAATTATATATATGCCCAAATATTATATGTATACACCTAATGTGTGATTTTAATTACATGAAGTTCTAGAAAAGGCAAAACTCTCATGACAGAAAGGAGAAGAGTGGTTGCCTGGAGCCAGGTTGGGGAAACGGACGGCATAAAGCAATTTATTGGGATGATAGAGATATTCTGTATTGTGCCTGGTTATAGTGGTGCTTACACAACTATATACACATGCCCATGCTTATCAAACTTCATGCATGAATTAGAATTAGAAACCAGTTTTGCTGAACTTCTTCCCTTGAATGACTCTCATGCTGGGCTATTCTGTAGTAAGAAATACTGTCTCATTCATGGCTACTCATGGAACCACCATGTAAGTGTTGACAATAGAAGTGACATACGGCCTCTCTTTCCTGCCTTGGACTATTTGTTTCCATGCTTCTCCAGACTTCTCTGACTAATTGATTCATTAGAAATTACTTTAACTTTCTATGCAGTTTGTCATTGTACTACTAGCAGATCTATTGTTTGAATGATGATGCCACTTAAGTCAAAGAAGTATTTCATTGTAGAAGTGAATTGTTCAGTATGTTTCTTAAAGAATTCTAATAATGCAGGATCAGTACATGAGGGGGCTTTATATTTCAATACCATTGTCCTTCAGTTCCATTTTTCTATGAGCTTTTGTAAGTTGCCTCATATATTGAACCTTTATTATTAGAAAATGTCTTATTATTTGGTTCAGTAATACGTGAAAATAAAGCATACTTAATTTTATTTATATTGTTCTTGTTCATTTTTATTATTCACTTATTTCTAAATGTTGACTTGGTGTCTTTATAAATAGTTTAAAATCTTGACTTATGAATTAACTCTTAAAATCTAAGTGATATCTTATAATTTATAGATTTCTACTAGATATGAGTCAGTATCAACTCGATGGCACCTAACAACAACAACAACTAGATATGAATGCATTGCTAATATATATGTATCTGTTTTTTTGTTTTGTTTTGTTTTGTGTTTTAAGGCCTGGTTGCAGTATGCTTGAAATTTGGGATGTGGAAGATCCTTCCAATGCAGCTAACCCTCCCCTGTGTAGCATCTTGCTTAAGGATGGGAGGCCTTACTTCACCACGGTGTTTCAGAATAGTATGTACAGAGTGCTGAAGGTTAATGGAGTATGAGACCATCCATTAATTATACTGTGGTACAAAGAAGTACGTCGAAAGCAAGCACTTTTTTGCTTATTTATAATAAAATCACAAGCTTTAATGAGGGATGCCCACAAAGAAGATAATAAAAATCAGTTTAAATTTGTATGATTACTAAAAAGTAAATTACCTCATTGTTTTCCATTAAATGTCAACCTTATTAAACTTGTCATATAAATGATAAAATTATTTTATAAACTTAAGCAAGTGTTCATCTTCAAGTTTTCAAGAAAATGTATGTAAATTTGGGGTTAAACATAATCAGAGAAGAAAATTAAGTTAAATTCATCAAATGAGGTTTTGTTTAAGATTTTGTATCTTGAATGAAGCAGCAAAGGCCTTTTCATCTTGATAGCCCTGTATGAACTGCACATAGTCTGTCTCCTGGTCTCCATCTTTGAAATACTATGTAGTTGTAATTCCTCATTTGATGTTGGTTTAGGATGAGGAAGGATACATTTTGTACACCCTCTTTATAAAACATAACCAACAATAATGCTTTGAAAGTGGTAAATAGTTATCTATAACATAAGGCATTGTTGCTAAATACAAAGATAAACACTCTTTTGTCTGCTGGATAAATGCGGAATACACTAAATTTGTGATATTTTAATGTATATCGACTTTAAATGAATCATCTCAGATTTGTAATAATTCCTTTGTATTCTTGAACTGAGATGGTAGATGACTTAAATTCCATAGACTGAGTCATTTATAATAGGTAGAAGATTATATACAGAACAACTAAGCTAATTTTCACCTTTATAGTTGTAAAATATTTTAATACAGGATGCATCTCAACTAAGAAAGCGTTCTACATTTTATCATTTTCAAGTCATTAGTTTTGATGTAAGTATGGGGCATAGGTGGAAGTCAAGACATAACACTAAATTCTTATAAAAATAAAACATTCTGGATGATGTTTTCATAGGAAATATTTTCTATAAGCTTGTAGAATCCCACAAAGAAGAGCTTATTAATAGTAAAATGTTCAATGGAAATATATTTTTATTGATTTCTGTACATAAAAAACAAAAAAACTATTTTCAATTTTTATAGTTACAAGTACACAGGAAGCTAAAAAAGTATGTCACATTTTCTTTATTTTACCATTTTCAAATAATTTTAGTGTAAGTGTGGGTAGAGGTGAGACATCTAACATTCATTAAAATTAAGCTAATATTTTTGATAAATTCTCATAGGAAGCATATAAGAGAAGCTGGTAGAAGTCAACCATAAAAGGAAAGAACTGTCTGAGCTAATAAAATGTTCCATGCAAATGTAACATGTCTTTGTGGATATGATCTTTTCATATGCTGTGTGGGTTTAATACTTTTACCAGGTTTACAAGCCTTTGAAGACTTTCTGAGTGTTCCCTGTGTTCTCTGTCTTTCCTCATCCTTTATCAATCCTACGTTTTCCAACTGAAGTAGTTCGGATATGAAGGGAGAAATCACATGCCGGAAATTATGCTTCAGGCTGTCTAAAACAGTTTATCATTTGCCTTGTGCCATATGCAGTATGCCATATTTAATATTCAATGTCTAGTGTTCAAATCTCAAGTAATGTCTCAGCTGTTCAAATGAGAATGGTCCAGTGACCATAATTTCATGGCTGAACACTGTCTACTCTGTAAATTGTTTATGTAAAACATTTCCTAAAGTGTAATTAGAGATTTAATCCTGACCGTCTGTCATAAAGCACTGCCGTTGAACCCATTCCAACTTACAGGGATGCAGTAGACTTGCTCCTTAGGGAGCAGACAGCATCAACTTTCTTCCTCAGAGCAGCTAGTGGATTTGAACTGTTGACCTTTCAGTTTGTAGCCCAATGCCTATCCCATGGTGCCTTCAGGGTTCCTTTTTATAGGGCATGTTGTTGTTGCTCATTCGTTGCCACTGAGTCGGTTCCGACTCATAGCGACCCCAGTTAAGGTTTCCAAGGAGTGCTGATGGGTTTGAACTTTCAGCGTTTTGCTTAGCAGTCCAGTGCTGATCCTACAGCTCCACCCCAGGAGCTCCTATGGTGCAGAGGTAGCAACATGATTACATTTCCAGCAATTTTGGGCCACATGTAAACCATAGAGGTTTATACATTATCCAGTAGAACCTTGGTGGTGGTGGTGGTGGTGGCTGTGTGCCGTGGAGTCGGTTCCAACTCATAGTGACCCTGTACAGGGTTTCCAAGGCTGTACATCTTTACGGGAGCAGAAAGCCTCATCCTTCTCACACGGAACATCTGGTAGTTTCGAACTGCTGACCTTGAGGTTTGCAGCCCGATTCGTAACCACTACACCACCAGAGTTCCTTCCAGGACTCCTATAGTTTAGAAAATATTATTCAGTAAATTCATCAAGTCTTCTCAAAAAGGGGAGAGGATAAAACAGAGAATAAAGATCACTCTTTAGAAAGTGCTTTTAAAACAGGAGAAATGTTAAGGAAATTTTCAAAAGGACAAGTAAGCATAAAACTTTCTACACAAAAAATAAATTAATGGTTGTTGTTGTTGTTAAGTGCCGTCGAGTCAGTTCTGACCCATAGCGACCCTGAACAGCGTTTCCAAGGCTGTAAATCTTTACGGGAGCAGAAAGCCTCATCTTTCTCCCACAGGGCAGCAGGTAGGTTCGAACTGCTAACCTTGAGATCCAGGTCCTTAAATGAGAAAAGCAAAACTGTAAACATTTTAGAATGAAGTAGGAAAATAAAACAACCACAATATGATAATATTTCATACCCACTGACTGACAAGAACTGGAACCAACAGGAAGCAAAAAGAATGCTCATGAAATTAAAGTAGGAGTATAAATTGGTACGACCACCTTGGAAGATAATGCGTCATTACGTAATCAACATCCTGGCATCAGGCATTCCCTGCCACCAAGAACTCTATCTGCAGAAATACTTGTTGAAAAGTACTCGGGAAAGCAATAGCATGTTCCTGGGAGCATTGTGTGTGTACCTATGGGGAGGTGGCACTGAGAACAACCCAAATGTCCACCAATTGAGTGGATGAATGATAAATCAGAGACTTTTTATACCATTGACCATTTATTGTCTATCATTGAAAAATGGTCTATACTGACTTGCATCAGCAAGGCTGAATTTCCAATATAATGTTAAGGGAGAAAAACTAAATTAGCAAAGGGTTTGTGTGGGTGTGCACGTGTGTGGCCTTGAGTACGTTATGACACACAGCGACTCTGTAACAGAAGGAAGCGCTGCTTGCTCCTGCCGCATCCTCACAATCATTGTTAAGTTTGAACCCATTGCTGCAGCCACTGTGTCAGTCCTTCTCATTGGGAGTCTACCTCTTTTTCACTGACTTGCTACTGTGCCAAGCATGAGATCCTTTCTCCAGGGACAGGTCCGTCCTGATAGCATGTCCAAAGTACACGAGAGGAAGTCTTTCTCATCATCCTTGCTTCTAAAGAATACTCTGGCTGAACTTCTTCCAAGACAGATTTGTGTTGCAAAACATTAAAAGTGTAAACACAATAAGTGAGAAATCCAGGCTGGGGAGCCCCTGGAGAAGTGGCAGCGTTCCAGGAAGGGCCTGTGCCTCAGCAGGATGGTTTCCTTTTGTAACTGGGTGGTGAGTCCATAGTGTGTGTCTTAGTTCTCTCGTGCTGCTATGACAGAAAGCCCACAAGCAGATGGCTTTCACAAACAAATTGATTCTCTCACAGTTTAAAAGCCTAAGACTTTACCTATGCTTATGGAGGTTACTGTTGTTGTTAGGTGCCATCAA
>NW_006408524.1:15316865-15318555 GCF_000296735.1 Chrysochloris asiatica
TTTGCTGATCCTACAGTGAGTAACTGAGCTGCTAATAGTCAGAAGCAATGGCTCGGAAAGGAAGCTGTCAGCCCTCCAGGTTCTGGTCCCATTCACAGTCCTAGACCCACGTCAGATTTCAACTCCCTCAATGGGAAAAGTCCATTTTAGAATGGTGGAGCTTGGGCAGTCAGAATTGTAGCACAGTGTCTGATTCCTTGCATTTTGTAAAGTGGTAAGCACTGAGATTTAGTCATACAATTACTCTAAGTCTGTTTTTTGTTTTGATTTGTTTCAATGAACACTATGTTAGACTCACCTTACTCATTGTTGTTGTTGTTGTTGTTGCTAAGCATCGTGGAGTCAGTTCCGACCCATAGTGATGCTGTATAGAGTTTCCGAGGCTATAAATCTTTATGGGAGCAGAAAGCCTCATCTTTTTCCCACAGAGCAGCTGGTATGTTCGAACTACTAACCTTGACGTAAGCAGTTCAGTTCATGATCTATTACTCTACTAGGGTTCCTTACTTATAATGAAAAGAAAAATAATGCTAATCTGAAATATGATTTTTGGTTTATTCCCCATACTTAATTAAATGATTTACTGTATTATAAAGACTTTAAAATAACCAGGTTGCAAAAGGTTTACTTTGTATAGCCTTAGTGCCACCTGCTGGCCAGGAAATATTATAACATGTGTCATGAATATTTAACCAGTTGCTGTCCAATCAATTCAGACCCATGGGGACCCCAAGTGTCTCAGAGTGGAACTGTCATCAATAGGGTTTCCAGTGACTGACTTTCTGGAAACAGATCACCAAACCTTTCTTCCAAAGCATCACTTGATGGACTTGAAACGCCAATCTTTTGGTTATCAACTGGCACAGTAACTATTTACACTACCCAGGGACTCCAGAAAATGACTTCTTATTGTTAAGTGCCATCGACTTGGTTCCGACTAGTAGCAACCCTGTATGGGGTTTTCGAGGAGCAGCTGATGGGCTTGAACTGCCAATCTTGCAGTTCAAACTGACCTCACGGTCCAATGCATTAACCTTCAGTGCCACATTACTACTCACCTACAAAAAGTAGTAAGGTGCTGGTTTATATATGTTGTTGTTACTAAGTGCATCGAGTCAGTTCCAACTCATAATGACCCTGTGTCAATCCATTTTATTAGGGAGACTTCCTCTTTTTCGCTGACTCTCCATTTTACCAAGCATGATGTTCTTCTCCTGGGACTTGTCCCTCCTGATAACATGTCTAAAATATGTGAGACAAAGTTTCCCCATCCTGGCATTTAAGGAGCATTATGGCTGCACTTCTTTCAAGATAGATTTGACCTTGGTGATAGAAATGATGCTGGAGCTCACACAATAAAATTTTGCAAGACCAATGACTTCTTCATTGCAAATACCTTTTTTAAACAACATAAAAGGTGACTATACACATGGGATCAAATTAACACATCTGTTGGATGTTGGAGAAGCTCAATTCCATCAGACAAAACAAGGTCAGGGGCTGGCTGTGAAACAGACACAGCAAGTTCTAGCTGAGGCTGAAATAATTTAAAAAAAGACCACTAGAGTCAAACTATGACTGAGTATTGTTGTTCAGTGCAGTCAAGTTACTTCCAACCCATAACACCCCTGTACAGGGTTTCTGAGGAGTAGCTGGTGAGTTTGAACTGCTGACAGTGAGGTTCAAACCA
>NW_006408524.1:15322429-15338412 GCF_000296735.1 Chrysochloris asiatica
GCTAAAGTGGAAGAAATGAAGAAATAAAAGAGATGTATAGAAAATTGCAAAGGGCAGCTCAAGAAATCAAGTGGAGTATTCTAATGAAATGTGCAAAAGCCTGAAGCTAGAAAATCAAAAGGGAAGAACACACTCAGCATTTTCCAAGGTGAAAGAACTAAAGAAAAATTCAAGACTCAACTTGCAAGATGGAAGAATTTTATGGGAAAAATAATGAATAAAACAGGAAGGATCAAAATAAGGTGGAAGGAATACACAGAGTGCTGTACCAAGAAAGAATTGGTCAATGTCCAATCATCTCAAGAGGTATACCATATGAACAAAAGCCAATGGTATTAAAGGAAGACGTCCAAGTAGCACTGAAGATATTGGTGAAAAACAAGGCTCCATGGACTGATGGAATACCAATTGAAATGTTTCCACAAACTGATGCAATACTGGAGGTGTTCACTCATCTACGTCAAAGTATTTGGAAGATGGCTGACCCAGCAGTTAGAAGAGATCCATATTTGTGTCCATTCAAAGAAGGGTGACCCAACAGAATACAGAAATCATTGAACAATATCATTAATATCACATGAAAGTAAAATTTGGCTGAAGATAATTAAAAAATAGTTGCTGCATTGCATTGACTGGGAGCTGTGTGTCAGACATTCAAGCAGGATTCAAAAGAGTACATAGAACTTGGAAAAGCATTGCTGACATCAAATGGTCTTGGATGAAATCAGACAATACCAGAAAGATGCTTACTTGTGCTTATTGACTATGTAAAGGCATTCACTGTGTGGATCATAACAAACTATGAATGACATTGTGAAGAATGTGTATTCCAGAACACTTAGTTGTGTTAATAAGGGACCTGTACTTAGACCAAGAAGCAGTCATTAAAACAGTACAAGGGGATACTGAATGATTCAAAATTCAGAAAGGAAAGGTGTTGTATCTTTTAGCTATATTTATTCAATTTGTATGCTGAGCAAATAATCTGAGAAGTTGGATTATATGAAAAAGAACATGGTACCAGGATTGGAGGAAAACTCCCTAACAACCTGCAATATGCAGATGATACAACCTTGCTTGCTGAAAGTAAAGAAGATTTTATATACTTACTGATGAAGATCAAAGACTACAGCATTCAGTATGGATTGTACCTCAATGTAAAGAAAACAAAAGTCCTCACAACTGGATGAATAAATAACATTATGGTAAACTGAGAAAAGATTGAAGTTTTCAAATATTTCATTTTGCTTGGGTCCACAATCAATGCTCATGGAAGTAGCAATCAAGAAATCAAATGATGTACAGCATTAGGCAAATCTGCACAAGATCTTTAAAATTTAAAAGGCAAAGCTGTCTCTTTAAGAAATACCTGACTCAAGCCATGGTATTTTCAATAGCTTCATATGCATGTGAAAGTTGGACAATGAATAAGGATGGCCATAGATGAATCAATGCATTTGAATTATGGTGTTGGAGAAGAATATTGAAGGTACCATGGACCACCAAAAAAACAAACAAATCTGTCTTGGAAATTCAATCAGAATACTCCTTAGAAGTCAGGATAGAGAGACTTTATCTCTTGTACTTTGCACATTATCATTAATATCACCTGCAAGTAAAATTTGGCAGAACAGACCAGTACCTGGAGAAGAACAGCATGCTTGGAAAGGTGGCGGGTCATTGAACAAGGGGAAGACCACCAATGAGATAGATTGACACAGTGGCAGCAACACTGGGCTCTAACAACAGCTGTGAGGTGGCAGAAGACTGCGCACTGTTTCATTCTGTTGTGAACAGGGTTGCTATGAGTCAGATCCAACTCAATGGCATCTAAAAACAACAAAGACTTGGAGTTAGAAATCCAAAAGGGAAGAACACACTTGGCATTTATCAACTGAAAAAATTGAAAAAAAAAAAAAAATGCAAGTCTTGAATTGCAGTGTGCCAAATATTGAACAACACCTGTGCAACAAAAGAATTGGTTGCGGTCTAACCATATCAGGAGGTGACAGATGATCAATAGTCAGTGGAATTGTAGGAAGAAGTCCAAGCTGCACAGAATGCATTGGTGAAAAGCACAACTCCAATGAAATGTTTCCACAGTTAATGGAATACTCGAGCTGCTCACCTTTGCTAAGAAATTTGAAATACAGATACCTGGCTAACCAACTGGAAGAGGCCCATTGTCATGCCTATTCCAAAGAAAGGTGATCCAATAGAATGTGAGAATTATCAAACAATATCATTAATATCTCATACAAGATATTTTAAGAAGCTCTGGTAGTGTAGTGGTTACGAATCGGGCTGCGAGCCACAAGGTCAGCAGTTTGAAACTACCAGCTGCTCCGCGGGAGAAAGATGAGGCTTTCTGCTCCAGTAACGATTTATAGCCTTGGAAACCCTGTTCAGGGTCGCTATGGGTCTGAACCAACTCGAAGGCACTTAACAACAACAACATGAGATATTTTTGCTGACATCAACAGGAAACTTTGAGAAATTCAAGCTAAATTCAGAAGAGGTCATAGAATGAGGGGTATTGTTGCTGATATCAAATGGATCTTTGCTGAAATCAGAGTATATTAGAAAGATTTCCCCCTGTATTTTATTTAAAGCCATTTGGCTGTGTCGATCAGAACACACTATGGATTACATTCCAAAGAATGGGAATTATCTGTGCACAAGAAGAACTGAGAACAGAACAAGTGGAGGGCATGATTTCAATTCAAGAAGGGTATGTGCAGGGTTATACCCTTTTGTTATGCTGATTTAATCTGCATGCTGAGCAAATGTGAAGCTAATCTCCATGAAAAAGAGCACAGCATTGGGACTGAAGGAAGACTCATTAACAACATGCAATACACAAATGATACAATCATGCCTGCTGAAAGTGAATAGGACTTAGAGCACTTGGTGATGAAAATCAAAGACTACAGTCTTCAGTATGGATTACACAAAAAAATCTTACAACTGAACCAATAAATAACATCATGACAAATGGAGAAAACACTGAAGTTGTCAAGGATTATATTTTGCTTGAATCCACAATCAATGTCCATGGAAGCAGCAATGTGTTGCAATAGATCAATTCAAAGTGTTAAAAAGCAAAGATGTCACTTTGAAGACTAAAGTGCAGCTGACTAAATCCTGTTGGCTAAAGGTGCACAGAGGGGATTGTAATCATTACAATGATTTGCTGATTGTAAAAATGGTGATCTGCCCTGTAAGCCTTTACTCACTCAATATGCAATAAAAGCTTTTAAAATAATAATAATAAAGTGCACCTGACTCAGGCTATGGTATTGTCAATCACTTCAGAAGCATGCAAAAGATGACCTATGAATAAAGAAATGATGTTTTAAATTTATGAGATTAGCAAAGAATATTGAACATACCATGCATTGCCAGAAGAATGCACAGATCAGTCTTGGAACCAGTACAGTCAGGATGCTCCTAGGAATCAAAGATGACAAGACTTCATCTCATGTGCTTTGGACATGTTGTGAGAAGGGACCAGTCCCTGTGGAAGGACATCATGCTAAAATGTCAGCTGCAACCATGGGCTCAAGCATAGCTCTGGACCGTGCTTAGTTCTGTTGAATCTAGAGTGGTTATGAGTTGAAACTGACTGGAGAACAACTAAAAAGACCACCACCACCTCAAACATGATGGTTGGATGAGAAAAGTGAGGCAATGCATGCGAAGCATCTGAAGTAACTGTTCAATAGTTGGTGTTTCTTTGTTGTTACTGAAGTACAGTAGTTGATTGTTGCTGATGAAGTAGGATTTCTATCCTTCACTCACTAGCTTGTTCATCCTTTAGGGATTCTCTGTCCCCTCTAGAGTCGATTATCAATATTTTGCTATGCCAATTTGGGGAAGCTTTACTACTGTGTTGTTTTTTTTCTAATGAGGGTTAATTTAGATCTTTAATTTCAAAAAGTCATTATATTAGAAAGAGAAAATGCACACAGCTTACATCTATGAATACACAATTTATTCTGCACAATAGCTGGTTGCTACAGTGTAATGGGAACATTTGATTTTCCATCTTAAAATAATTTTTAATTTAATCGTATAAAATAAAAATCCCAACTTAACTTCCAGGTATAAAATCAGAAACCCAATAACCCCAGGCATCCAAAGTAGCTTGATTTCTGACTAACTTGTCATCAGTGAAAGCAAATTGAACAAGATCAAGCACTGCTTCACAACTGGAAATGAATCCAAATACCATCAAGAGAGCTGATGTGCTGGGTACAAATTTTACCTAATGTCAGAGTCTTGTTTTATGAAGGATGGAGGAGGGTGGTTGTGGTTCTGTTTACTTTTAGAGGGAGTTTGCAAAGGTTAGTCTATGTTCCTGGATTTGTAGATGATTTAACCTTGAGGGTCAGAAAGAAACCAAAGAGTAAACACAGACAAAGACTTGTGACTTGCTCACTTAAAAGTGATTCTACTGCTCCTTCTCCTACCTCCCACTCCTCCTACCTGAAGAACAGTGAACATAGGGGGAGGGATAGTGAGCACAAAAGAGAGGGATGGGCTGGTTGGCTACAAGACAGACAGTAGTTGTCTGGGCCACCCATGTTGGAGCAGCTTGACAAAACCTCCTATTAGTAGAGTTGGGAAGAGTCATGATGCATACATTGATAGTAGGAGATGTGGATTATGAGACAGACCAAGCTCTCAGCTTATTCTCCAAGGTGGGACTTTAACCCACCTTACCACCTTTTTTAAGGTTTGTGGTGGTTCAGATAGTTTGTGCTGAACTAATAAACTCAAGGTTGGCAGTTTGAACCTGCCAGAGGTACAAGTGAAGACAAAGCTTTGTGATCTGCTTTTGTTAAGATTATCAACTAAGTCAACCCACTGCCATTAAGATTACAGACAAGAAAAGACAAGAGTCTACTCTGTAACACATGATGTAACCATGAGTTAGACTTGATTCCATGGCAACTAACAACAGCTTTCCTATACTCCACTCCCTGTATTTACCTACCATAATAGGTGAGTTTCTCTATTATTTCACCTCCACCATTCAAGGAAAAAAGCAAACTTCAATTTCATACTTCACTTAACATTATTTTCTTATCTTAAGTGACTTATGTGAGGGGGCTTCAAAAGTTGATGGAAAAGTCCCATTATCTTTCATTTACACTTTTGCAGGAACTTTTTTTTTTTCATGTTTTATTGTGAATTATGTGATCGTTTACAAGGGAGAACATTAATTTTACATTCATCCTATCATATATCGTTTCATTGTTGTGGTTACAATCCCCTCCAAGCATCATCAACCAACCAAAGGGTATACACTACAAGCCTGCCCCCCAGTCGTCAGCACACAGCCCCTCTCCCTCTCTGGGTCTAAAGTCCCCAGACACTCCATCTCTCCATGTCACCGTCTTGGGGGCATCACTGCTTCTCTGGGTAGGGTCCCGCTCTCCGCTCTTCTCCCTTGATGGTCCCAGGGACCTCTACTCTTAGACTGAAAAGTTAATCACTCCCCTCCTTTTGCTACAAAACATCTACCTTTACATTTCCAACTCTCACAATCAGTCCTGATAACAACTATTCATTATTGTAACACAAGAGACCTATCCACATTACATTTCACCAGCCCTGCCTAGACAGATTGGATACTACTCAATGGAGATTCTACCTTCCTTCACACCCTCTGGATCTAGGAACCCTCTTGAAAGTTTGTAAACCAGTCAATTCTTACCTTTGTAGCCCCCTCCCCCACCCCCCCCATTTTGGGTAGCCAATGTCCAAGTAGCCCATCCCTGTCTACTCTGTGTATGAAAGGGGTAGGAATGATCCTTGTTGTAAAGATTTATTCCCTCTTTTGAGCTACTTGCAGGAACTTTTTGAAGCTCCATCAAAATTACATATTCACACCCATGTTGTTAAGTGCCATTGAGTCAGTTCCGCCCCATAGCGACCCTGTAATAGGGTTTCCTAGGAGGAGCTATTGAGCTTGAACCACTGACCTTTCCGTCCAAACGGCTTTGCAGTCTGGCGCATTAACCCACAGCGCCACACCAGGACTCCATTCACACCCATACTCATATGAAATTATATTCTTTGATGAATATCTTCATATTTTTGAATCGTCTCACACACACACCAACCCCATACTCATATTCAGCATGTCCACAACCCCTCCTAAAGCAGAAACAATGCTATTGTAATGCTAGAGGCAGAGCCTTCAGTGAGAAGACAGTTTTTCATTAGAATCACTCATCCAGGAAAACTAATATATTCATTATAGTTAAGGCAAGAAGTTTAGGGTTATTGTACAACTATTTTCTTAGCTTTTTGAGGTGACATCAGAAATTAGAAGATCAATGTGAGAGTACACCAAAAGTATAATTTTCTTTTTGTTTTTTTGTTCTTTTGTTATTTTTACAAAATCACCTGTTTTGATCTCCAGGTCAGTATAAGCCAGAATTTCTGTTTCTGCCTTAGGTGTGACTGACATAGATGTGCATCCCAGGATCAACAACACTTTAGTCCCTGTTGTTCTTTTCCAACCTTAACTTTCCTTCTTATTGTTGTTAAGTGTTGTCAAGAGCGTTCTAACTCATAGTGACTCTGTGTAGGGTTTCTGAGGCTGGAAAGCTTTACAGACACAGAAAGTCTCCTCTGCCTCCCATAGAGCAGCTGGTGGGCTCCAATAGCTGACCTCATGCTTAGCAGCCCGGTGCTTATACTACAACATGGTTTTAGGGGTTTAAAACCTGTCTTAATGGGGACTGTGGCAAACTACAAGTGCTCACCCTCATCTGCAGGTGAGCAGCTTTTTTCAGCACCTCTGCATGTTTGCTTTTCATTGTTCCTAGATTCTGTCAAGTCTATTGTGACTCAGGAGGGCTCATTATGCAAAGTCAAACTGCTCTGAGAGGGAAGCAGATTCC
Organism: Chrysochloris asiatica; assembly: GCF_000296735.1. Lineage (NCBI taxonomy): Eukaryota > Metazoa > Chordata > Mammalia > Afrosoricida > Chrysochloridae > Chrysochloris > Chrysochloris asiatica. Next base: position 15,329,347 of record NW_006408524.1, read on the forward strand.
CCAGAGCTATTTTTTAAGGTATCTTTGCATGTGTTTGAACTGTCAACCTTTCTAGGTTTAACCTTTGCACCACCCAAGGTTCCTCAAAGCATTCCTTTATGGGAAAGCATTTTTTCTTTGCATTCTCAAGACCTAGCTCAGTGTCTGGAGTACTGTCAAGTCAGCCCCCAACAGAATGAAACACTGCCCAGCCTTAGGCCATCCCCGTGACTGGTTGCAGACCTGACCATTGTGAGCCATAAGGTTTTCACTGGCTGATTCTCAGAAGTAAATTGCCAGGTCTTTCTTCCTAGTCTATCTCAGTCTGGAAGTAGCAAGTCTCAACTGACAGGCAACTTTTTAAATACTTTAAAAGAAACAAACTTTATGTTGTGAATTGAGTGAAGGTTTACAAAACAGATCATTTTTCCACTCAACAATGCATACCATGTCACCTCAATGTAATATCACTTCTTCCTCTTCCTTTCTCTGTTTCCTGTTTCCATTCCTCCTTCTTTTCCTAACCCTTCTGAATTTGGTCTTTGATGCTTTTGATATCCAGTGTTGATTATTCTAACATGTGCATGCTTAATTTCCAGATCTGAAGGGAGACCTAGGGCCATAGTCTCTGGGGTTCCACCAGTCTCTATGGGACTAGTAAACCCTGTCTTTTGTTTAATCATGGAGTCCTGGTGTGCTGTGGATTAATGCACCAGACTACAAAGCCGTTTGAACTGAAAGGTGGGCAGTTCAAGCTCACCAGCCACTCCTAGGAAACCCTATACAAGGTCACTATGGGTCGGAACTGACTCAATGGCACTTAACAATAACAACAACAACAATCATAAATACTTGGTAAATGTTTTCAGAATGGATTTCTCTTTACAAACAAATCCTACATGCATTGTTTCCACAGAGAACCAGAACTGGAGACATAAAGGAAATCAATGGAGTCTTGAAATTAAAAGGAAAAGGTGATGGAACATATTACAATACTTCTTTTATGGAATCAGTTTTTTTATGACCCTTATTTTTCTTTTCTGTTTGCAGCTATTCTTTCCTTGCCTGACCAGCAGAATATCTGTCTTGCAGACAACTCACTCTCCTTGCATAGATGATCTCAAAGGGCTTTTTGACTCTGAAAAGCCCATGACCTTCTAATGATACCTTGAGTTTAAAGTAGCAGTTTAAATTAGAAAGAAAAAGTTAAATGGGCTGAAGCTTTCAGATTCAGATAGGAAATATGTGAGCTATAGAATTCTAGAAAAATCTGTCTCCACAGGAAATGTTTGAAGTTAGATAGTGAAAATATTTTTTAAGGAAAACTGAAATTGACTGGGCAGTAAACAGACGATGCAGCATCATTTGAAATGCAAGGAATTTTTCCTTCTGTGTATTTTCAAGATACTTCCTCCAGAAGCTGAAAACAACTACTGTTGTTAAGGTAACTTTGACCTGTGACATCCTACAATGTCTCGGAATAAAGCATACTCCTTTGGGTTTTCAGTGGCTAATATTTTGGAATTTCTTTTGAGGTACCTCTGGGGAGATACAAACCTCCAACTTTCCAGTTAGCAGCTGAGTGTGTTGTAACTGGTTACACCATTCAGGATCTCCAGGAAGCTTAAGTTGGGTGGTGGTGTTGGTTATGTGCCGTGGAGTCGGTTCTGACTCATAGTGACCCTGAATAGGGCTTCTGGGGCTGTAAATCTTTATGGGAATAGAAAGCCTCATCTTTTACCGGCAGAACTGCTGGTAGTTTCAAACTGCTGACCTTGAGGTTAGCAGCCCAATTCGTAACCACTATGCTACCAGAGCTCCTTCTTAAGTTGGGAGTTTTTGAATAACACACTTTAGACCCTGAACTCAACACAGTTTGACCCAGGAAGTACTTTCCAAGCCACTTTTTACGTGGCTGATGACAGAAAGGAGTAGTGGCAGATACAGAGTGTAGAAACAAAGACGCCGACTAAAGACCATGGCAGACTGTTGTGTTGTTGTTGCTGTGTTTTTGTCCTATGGTTTCTCTCTTTCAGCAGTGAATATGGTGAAATAAGCCTGGCTCTAGAGTCATGATGATCTGGGTTCGAGCTACGGCTCTACCACTCATTAGCGGTGTGACCTTAGGCAATGGACTGAATCTATTTGTGCATCCTGACTATCCCACCAGGTGGCTCTGGAGATTAAATGCAATATGTCTGTATCAGAAAGCCTGACTTAAAGTAGGTGCTGAATAAATAGCTCGATGTCTCCTGAGAGAGTCGTTACCACTATGCCTCCAGTAATCTGAAAAATAGATGTGATGTTTTGAAGGTAAAGGAGCCAATTAGAATTTATGACTGATGGCATGAAGACATCATAAAAGTAATGTAATGACATAGCATTATATGGGAAAGAAAATTTTAATAACATTTAAAAATGCTATAATGACAGTAGAAAATTCTACACCCACTACCTATTCATTAGGACAAATGAGTAGGAACTTCAGTTTTCAATGGACTTGACATTTTAACACCCATCAACCAATCTACTCTTCCTAGGTGCTACGATCAGTGAAATGGAAAAATGAATCACCAATCTTTCTTTTTTAATCAAGAAAGAAAACCTCCCCCTCCTCTTTGCCTTTTGGCAGCCATTTCCTGCTAATCCTCCCATAATGTTTCTTCAATTGTCCTTCTCTTTGTTATTCAAAGACACAGTTCTCCTCGTTCACTCCCCCTTTTTTCATACAAGGACAATGGGAGTGACTTCTTACCTTGCACCCTTACCTCCAGCTCTTCCCTCACACCGTCAGTCCTTCTCCTTACCACAAATTACTCTTCTTAAACACTGGTTTTCACACACTAGGCCACTCTCCTACTGAGAACTTTTCATGGTTCCTACTGTTCTCAGGACTACTATCTAGACCCAGCATGAGTACCTTCCATAATAGAATTCCAATCTACTCTCCCACTTTCATTTCTCATCTCTCCCCACTACAAACTAGTTCAGAATACTCTTTGCTCTGTCATCTGAACACATCATATTTGGCTTACACTATGCACTCTGTTTTCTCCAACTTTTTGACTATCAAATTCCTACTCCCATTCCAAGGTCCAGCTCAAATCCCTCCACTTTGAAGCCTTTCTTGACCACCAATGTGAACTTTTCCCTGAACTACTGGGACACTTATTGCTCCACACACATTGACCACTGTACTTCCGTGTTAACTTTATAGGCATTATCTTACCACTGGTATGAAATCTTCAAAGACTCGAGGTCACAACAAGTTCATATATTGCCTATGTTTTTGCTTATTGGGGATCCATTTCCACACCAAAGGATCTGACAGATACTATTGGCAGCCTATAGACCACTGAAATGAAACACAGACGCTGCCTCTGGAGAATCCTTAGCAATACATACAGTAGAATATTTTTCTTTATAATTTGAAGCTTGATAACTTTGCAATGACTAAAAATGGTCCTGACATGAAAAATAATATGCAGTTTAAATCTTCATGTGATATGAATGCCATGATGTACAGGAAAGGAAAGGAGATGAGCCATTCAATCTGGAAACGAGACCATTCTGTTGAATGAGGGGGGAATGTGAGTATAATGCCTACATTGTTGTTGTTAGCTAGCACTGAGTCAGCCCCTGACTCATGGTGATCCATGAACAATGGGATCGGACCACTGTGATCCAGACTTTTTACTGGCTGATTTTTGGAAACAGATCTCTGGGCTTTTCTTCTTAGCCCACTGAACCCTATTCTACATCATAATAATATACAAGCCTCCAATGGCAGGAAGGTGGTTGCTATACTACAGGCACATTGACAGGGAATCAAACCTAGGTTTCCTTCATAGAAGGTAAGAATCCCACCACTGAGCCATCAGTACCTTTATAATGCCTATTTGTTGCCAAGTGCCAACAAATCAGTTCTGAACCACAGGGACCTCAAGGAGCAGTTGGTGAGTTAGAACTGCTGATTTTGCAGTTCAAACCTACTATGTGTTGGTTACAAATGATTTTGCTCAAGCTAACATTGTCATAAACTACATACATTTTTTTTTTTTCTACAATGTGTGTCTAATCATTCTCAGCTATACTTTTATTACCTTCATAATGTTTTGAGTTAAAGAGCCTCTCTGGTGCCTGAGATAGAAGATTCCACTCTACGAATGCAAGCATTGTTCCAGTGCCCAAGAGAGAGATTGACTGGAAAGTTCATCTCTTTCTAAGTCTTCAGGTGGTTGTGCTACTAAAGGTCTTTCAATCCCAGAGAGTAGATGTGAATTAACTCATAACCAAATGCAGTAAATACCTCATGATTGCTTACAACTACAAAATGGTGTACTATAGGTTTTTTCTAATGCCAGAGGATCATCAGTTCAATAGAGAGAAAAACAGGACCATCTATTTCTAGAGTGTTAAGCCCTGCAGTTTATTATTTTAGTAGACAATGTACATAGGCATCAACTTCCAATGAGAAACGTAATAATAGAAGATATTAGAATGTTCCTTTTCATGAAGCTGTCCTTGGAAATTGTACGATAAATTGTACCATTTTGCTCTCTCACATGACTAAAGTAGATGCTCAAGAACAGAAGGACAGGACAGGCATAGAAAAAGCAGGTAAGGCGATTCAGGTAGGACCAGCAATCCATAAGTGACCATCAATTTCAGGTGAACGCCTAGACTAAATCTGAACATGAGCTAAAAACAGACTCTTTAAGGCATGATGCCAGTGATGTGTGATCAAAGAAAGGTGAGTTCGAAGAACATTGGAAACCAAGTCAACATTCATAGTGAAAATAGACAGGCAGATACAGCTAGAAATACTAATGATGGGAAACCATCATTTCCAGGCCAACTGCATGCCTACAAATATTATGTACCATATATAACTTACCTCATGAAAAACCATATTAAGTTGTACAGATGAGAAAAATGGGTCTTAGAGATGCCAAGTCCCTTTCCTACAGCCGCCTAATTACAAAGGGGTGAAGCTGGGAGTTTGGCTCTTAACTATCTGATCCACTGATACAATCAAACAGATCCAAACTGCCCAAGATAGAAATGTAAGTGAAGTCGGAACTGGAAATATAGAAAATAAGAAGTCTGAGAGTTCTAATTTTGTCCTTAGGGACAAGTGGTAGAGGAAATAAAGGAAAAGGGATAAAGGCACTCTCCTTTTTGCAAAAGAAAATAAAATAGCTTCTTGAAGTCAAAGAACTGACATACCGAAGATCGTCTTAAGAATTACAAGAATTGCTGACCAAACCAGTTACCCATCTACTCTCAATCCAGTCCTTCTCAGGCTTGGGGTAGAACTGAGTATCCAGGGCAGGGCTGAACCTTGGGAATGAAAGACCAGTGTCCACTGGTGCCAGTGATGGAGAAAGAAAGGAAAACAAACAATACTAGGAGCTCATGTGCTACAGCAAGATCCTGGGTTCATCTAGATGTTCTAGTCCCACAATCAGAAGAATTGATCAATCTTCCCTTAGAAGCTTCTTATTGTGACCCTGCTTACTCGAGAGACCTTCCATGCTCTGCCCAGCCTATGGGAATCCTCTATTAGATCTACTCACTCATTGGACACATATTGATCAAAAGTCTATAGTGTCAAGGCTTTGAAGTATTTCCTGTTTTCTTGTTTACAAGAGCCAAATTTACTGGAATTTAAAATTCTCTCGAGGTGATCCAATTCCCATTGCAGGCATTCTGTGACAGCGTGCAGTGTGTTTGAGACTCTGTAAAAATTCTGAGGGCTGTCAAGCTGATCCTGGCAAGATGATGAATGCCATGTTCTGCCAGATGGGGCAGGTGCTCAATTTAGAACATGTAGGTGAATGACTGATAGGACATCTTGCCGAAACCTCTCAGATGCATTTTACAAAGTTCCCCAAGTATGTAACAAACTTTGAAAATGACATAAAATTGCCTTGGCTAAACTTACATGTAGGCTGACTGCAAATGCTTTTTTGTTGCAGCTCAAGGATTTTCAGGGCCTTTGATTCACATAGGAAGGAAAAGGTTTGTGAGGGAATACAAGAATGTCAGGGAAGCAGTCCCAGCCTTGCACTTGGGTGTAATGCAGCCCAGAGGAGCTCAGGAAGCTTACGCTTAAGTGATGTCTGAATGCAAAAGTAAAAATGAGGGATTTTCAAATGCATATTTGGTTGCCTGCTACACAGCTGAGAAAATTCCTATCAGAACTGCCACTAGGAATACAATTTGAATCAGATTCACCATCTAAATTTCTGCACCATGACTAATGATTTTAAATTGCCTAGAAAGACACGTGACTTCTTTGTGCCTGGGTTTTTACCTGTCTCTGACGTGGAGAAGACACTGTGGGACCACTTCTGCCAGTTCAACAAGGCTCACATTTGCAAAATATTGATCCCCTCAAGGACAAGGAGGCTGACTGCAGTATAGTTCTAATCGACGTGTGATGCATCAAGCATGGTTTTTTGTTGCTGTTATTGTTAAGCGCCATTGAATAGATTCTGACTCACAGGGACCCTGTCTGGGACTGTTGGTGTGGCACTGTAGGATCAGCACTGGACTTCAAACCATAAGGTCAGCAGTTCAAACTTACCAGCTGCTCATCAGAAACCTTATTCTATTAGGGTTGCTGTTAGTCCAAACCGTCTCAACAACAACAACAACAACAACAACAACATGGAGTTTCTGAAGAGTGGCTGGTGAGTTTGAATCACCAACCTTGCAGTTCAAGTGACCTTGCAGTCCAGTGCTTATCCTACAGAGGCACACCAGGACTCAAAAGTACTGACCTTCATACCTAGAATCTAACAGTTAATTTTAAGGCCTGGTCAGGCAATTGAAACAAACACATGACCACCATATTCCTGCTATGGGCTAGAAATGGTGCTAGGAACCCAAGGGTGCAGGAACAAACCCTCTGTCCTCACAGCACCTCAAAGAGGACACAGACGTATAAACCAGCAGGTACAGCAAGGCAATGTTGATAGTTGCAGCCAGGTAGCTTTCCAGGACGTGGATATGAAAATGAGATACTGAGTCCTCAGGATTCCTGGGAGACTGAAGTCATCAGTATGAAGTTGAGTTCCATGTAATCACCTCTCCAGGGAAAACAGAAGTTAGATTCCTGTAGCTTTCCCAAACTTGCACATATCCAACATTCTTAAAAGCCTTTCTTAAGAGGGAATTATGTTGTGGTTGTTAAGTGCCTTCAAGTTGATTCTGACTCATAGTGACCCTGCATAGGGTTGCCGAGGAGCTGCTGGTGGGTTTGAAGTGCCCACCTTGTGGTTTGCAAAGGAGATGCAAATTATACATGTTGTTGTTAAGTTCCATGGAGTCAATTCTAACTCATAGTGACCCTGTATAGGTTCCTAAGGAGCGGCTAGTAGGTTTGAACCACAGAATTCAGTAATTAATAGGTGCAAAATGAACTGCCAGCACTTGTCTGTCAGTTTGTCATACTGTGGTGGTCTAGATGTTGCTATGGTGCTAGAATCTGTGTCACTGGTATTTGGTGGACAGGTCTTAGAGGAACTTCCAGACGAAGATAGACTAAGAAAGGCCTGGTTATCTAATTTGAAAAGTAGTCAATGAAAATCCGAACAGAATGTAGTCCAAAATTAGTACTGGAAGATAAGCCCCATAGGCTGGACTTGAGCATGCCAGCAAACATGAGATGGTACAGGACTGGAAAATGTTTCATTCTGTTGTACATGAGGCCACCATCAGTTAAAGATGACACAATGGCAACTAACAACAACAACAAAATTTACTGAGCCTGCCATTAATAGCCAACGTGAACTAAGCCTTCTATAGCTCTAGCTCATGCACATGCACTGCTTAAGGCCGAAAACAAATACAAAAAGCAACGCCTAAGGACGTTGAAAGGCAGTAAAAGAAGGCAGGTTCGGATGGGGATGGTATGCCATTGAGTCTGTTCCAACTCATAGTGACCCTGTAGAGGGTTTCCAAGGCTATAAATCTGCATAGGAGCAGAAAACCTCATCTTTCTCTCCCAGAGTGGCTGTTGGACCTTGCGGTTAGCACTCAGCACATAATCCACTACGCCTCTGTGCTCCTTGGCAGGTTGAGAGAAAAGTCAAAACCTGAAGAGAGACCAGCAACAGGATGAGAATTCTGGGTTATTTGGCCTCTTTCTGTCGCAGCTTTGATGCAAAGGTGACCCCAGTTCTGGACTGTGTAACAAGTGCCCACATCAGAACTCTGGCACCCCCATTTCTGACCACAACAAGGAAGGAGGCCCCTGTAGGCTGAAAACTGTGGGACCCACCCCAAGATGCTTCCTCCCTCGACTCATTTTATCTCTCCTGTAGAATCAGCACTGATAAGTTAGTGGTTACGTTTCATGCTGCTAACCTCAGGGTCAGAAGTTCAAAACTACCAGCTGTTCCACGGGAGAAAGATGAGACTTTCTGCTCCTGTAAAGATTTACAGCTTCGGAAACCCTGTACAGGGTCACTATGAATTGGAACCGACTCCACAGCACATAACCACCACCAGGATCAGCACTGCTAACCTGCTAACCACAAGATCAGCGATTCAAATCCACAGGCCTCTCCTCAGAAACCCTATACTGGGTTGCTTTGCGTCAGAACTGACTTGACAACACTTCTCAACAATGTTTAAGCCACGGGCAGCTATAGTCTAGAGCTGCATGACTATGGAAATATAGTACAAGCAGCGAAAACATTGACAGAAAATTCTGCCTTTCTCATCAAAGGATCTGACTAAAGAGGTCCCTATAGCCCAAAGAGTATGAGAGAAATCCTCATTATTGTTTTCTCTCTCTGCTTGCAACAGATAGAATTGCATCTTCCAAAAAGGGTCAAAAGAAGTCCCAGTATGGCGCTGTGGGTTAATGCGCTGGACTGAAACGTCAGTTTGAACCTCAAGGTCAGTGTTTCAAGCTCACCAGCTGCTCCTTCAAAACCTATGCAGGGTTGCTATGGGTCAGAAACTACTCCACAGTGCTTAACAACAACAGCAATCCCCTGTTCCTGTTTGGAAGGCTTTCTTTTGTAATGCTAATGCACCTTAGTCCTCAAACTGACATCTTTGCTCTTAAAC
>NW_006408524.1:15338882-15353871 GCF_000296735.1 Chrysochloris asiatica
GATTATTTGCTCAACGTACAGACTGAACAACTATGGTGAAAGAATACAGTCCTGGCACACAGCTTTCCTGATTTTAAACCATGCAGTATCCCCTTGTTCTGTTCGAATGACTACTTCCTGGTCTATGGACAAGTTCCTTATGAGCACAATCGAATGTTCCAGAATACTCATACTTCACAATGTTGTCCATAGCTTGTCATGATCTCCACAGTGAAAGCCTTTGCATAGTCAATAAAGCCCAGGTAAACACCTTTCTGGTATGCTTTGCTTTCAGCCATGTTCCATGTCCTCTTCTGAATCTGGCTTGAATTTCTGGCAGTTCTCTTGATTTACTGTTGCAATCATTTTTGAATTATTGTCAACAAAATTTTACTTGCATGGGATATTAATGATGTTGTTTGATAATTTCTACAACCCACTGGATAACCTCTCTTTGGAATGGGTACAAAAATGCATCTATCAGTGGGCCAGGTAGCTGTCTTCCAAATTTCTTGGCATAGATGAGTGATGCCTCTTGCACTGCATTAGCTTTTGGAAAGATTTCTGTGTGTATTCCACCAATTCCTGGAGCTTTGGGTGTTGGCAATACCTTCAGTACAGCTTGCACTTCTTTCTTCAGTACAGTTGGCTCTTGCTTATATACTACCTGTGGAAATGGTTGAACATTGAACATACAAAGCACAGGCTTTGTACCAAAAAGAAATGGTCTGAACCTTCCATCTTCTTTTTTTTTTTTTTTCTTTTTCTTTTTTAAAATTTTTATTGTTAATTCAGTGATAGTTTACATGGGAGAACATCAGTTTTATACTTATCCTATCATATTTCATTTCATTGCAATGGTTGCAATCCCCTCCATGCATCATCATTCAATAGCATTTACCTCGATTCCCTCTGGTTTTCTTGTCTTTTTGTTTTGTTTTTGGATGTACACCAAAACACTCAGGAATATATAATCATTCAAACAACCAAAGGGCATACCCTGCAAGCCTGCCTCCCCAGCCGTCAGTACAGAACCCCTCTCCCTCCATGAGTCTAGAGTCCCCAGCTGCTCCCTCTCTCTGAGTCATCATCTCTGCCTCCATCTCTGGCATCACTGCTTCTCTGAGTAGGGTCCCACACTCTGATCTTGCTCGTCTCCCTTTATGGTCCCAGGGTCCTCCGCTCCTGGACTGCAAGACCAATGACTCTCCTCCCATCTTCTTTTAATGCTTTTGCATCATTCAATATTTTGCCTGTGGAATCCTTCAATAATGCAAGTCAAGGTTTAATTTTTTTTTCTTCTGTTCTTTCAGCTTGAGAAATGCTGAGCATGTTCTTCTCTTTTAATTATCCAACTCCAGGTCTTTGTTCATTTCATTATAATACTGTACTTTGTCTTCTTGATCTGTCCTTTGAAACTTTCTGTTTAGTTATTTGACTTTCTCATTTCTTCCATTTGTTTTAGCATCTCTGCACAGCAGAGCAAGTTTCAGAGTTGCTTTTGACATCCATTTTTGTCTTTTCTTTCTTTCCTGTCTTTTTAATGATCTTTTGCTTTCTTCCTGTGTGATTGATGTCATTGATGTCATGATGAATGATGGATGTCATTCTACAGCTCTTCTGTACTTTGGGAATTAGTGTGTAACACATCTACCCTGTTCTTGAGATGGTCTCTAAATTCAGGTGAGATATGTTCTAGGTCATATTTTGTCTCACATGGACTTGTCTTAATTGTCTTCAGCATCAGCTTGTATTTGTAAATAAGGGATTGATGGTCTGTTCCACAGTGGGCCCCTGGCCTTGTTTTGGTTGATAATATGGAGCTTTTCAAATGTCAATAAGATTCTTGTGTATTCTATCTGATGAGGTCCATTTGTAGAATCGTCTATTATGCTGTTTTAAAAAGGTATTTGCAATAAGTCAGTAGTTTTACAAAATTCTGTCGTGCAATCTCCAACATCATTTCTATCACCAAAGACACGTTTTCCAACTACCGAGTCTTCCTTTTGTTTTCAACATTCTCATTCCAATCACCAGTCATGATAAATACATCTTGATTGCATATTTGATCAATTTCTGATTGAAGAAATTTGTAGAGTTCTTCAATTTCATCATTACTGGCTTTTGTGGTTGGTACATAAATTTGAATAATAGTGGCATTGACTGTAAACATCATTAATAATCTGAACACAGAATGTATGAAATATGAATCTAGGAAAATTGGAAGTTGTCAAAAATGAAATGGAACACATAAATATTGATATCCTAGGCATTAGTGAGCTAAAATTGAATGGCATTGACCATTTTGAATTTGATGATCATATGTTTACTATGTCGGAATGACAAATTCAAGAGGGATGACATAGCATTCATCACTAAAAAAAGCACTTCAAGATCTATCTTGAAGTACAATGCTATCTGTGGTAGAATCTGTCAGACAACATAGAGTTAGAGTAATTAAGTCATTGTGGTATTGACTAAAGGACAGACATCTATAAGTTAACAGAACGAAATAGAGTCCAGCAATAGATTCATATAGATAAGGCCAGTTGTTTTATTAGAAAGGCAACTCAATGGAGGCCCCAAACCCACTGCCACTGAGTCAATTCCAACTCATCAGGATCCTATAGAACAGGGTGGAGTTGACCCCTAGGGTTTCCAAAGCTGCAAATCTCTACAGAAGCAAACGCCACCTCTTTTCTCACAAATTCAGTGAAGAAAGGGTGCTATTTAAAAGAAATCAATTCAAAATGAGTCACCACCCAAAATATACAGTGTTAAAATAGAAAGTTAAGTGGGGGGAGAAATCATTGTGACATTTGTTACCCCAAACAATCTTACATGTGCACAAAAAGCATGAAAAAATTTGACAAATTGGACTTTATTAAAAATTAAACCTTTTCTCTGTGAAAGGCATTGTCAAGAAAATGAAAAGAAAAGCCACCCCAAACCCAAACCAAGCCCAATGCTGTCAAGTTAATTCCAACCCACAGTGGCCCTGTTGAGTGGAGTAGAGCTGTGCCCACAGGTATCCAAGGCCATACATCTACACAGACACACACTGCTACATCTTTCTCCCTTGAAGTAGCTGCTGGCCTTGAACCACCAACCTTTTGGTTAGCAGCTGAGTGGTTAACCATTGTGCCACCAGGACTCTAAAAAGTCACACAGTAGCAAAGATTACTTTTAAATCATACATCTGTCAAAAAGACTTGCATTAAAAATACACAAGAGAATTATCCAGAGACCCTACCCAGAGAAGCAGTGATGCCTGAGATGGAGGCAGAGATGATGACATGGAGAGATGGAACAGCTGGGGACTTTAGACACAGAGAGGGAGACGGGCTGTGTGCTGACGACCAGGGAGAAGGCTTGCAGGGTATACCCTTTGGTTGGTTGATGATGCATGGAGGGGATTCTAACCATGGCAATGAAATGATATATGATAAGATGAATGTAAAACTAATGTTCTCCCATGTAAACTATCACATAATTCACAATAAAACATTTTAAAAAACACAAAATACAAGAAATATAAAATACAACAATAAGCAAATAAACAACCCAATTAAAAAAAAAAAACAGACAAATATTTGCACAGGTACTTCACCCAAAATACACGTATGTCAAATAAGGTGAACAGATGATCAACATCATCCTTGTTGTTGTTAGATGCCAGAGAGATGATTTCAGCTCACAGTGACCCATGTGACAGAGAACTGCCTCATAGGATTTTGTAAGGCTTTAATCATTATAAGAGCAAATCTAGGTCTTTTCCCTGTAGAGCCACTGGGTGGATTTGAACTCTCAGATCGTAGCCAAGCACTTAAACCATTGCACCACCATTAGTCATTGTTGCTGTTGTTGTGTGCTATCAGTTCCAACTCACAGCCACACTGTATAGGTTTCTGAGAGCAGCTGGAGAGTTTGAACTGCCGACCTTGTGTTTACCAGTCCAGTGCTTATCCTAAAGTGACATAAGAGTCATTAGAGAAATGACAATGATAATACAATGTGCTAGTGAGGATCAAAGCAAAAGGAGACAACTTGGAAAATGATAGAAAGCCAAGTCCTTATCTTAAATTTGACCCAAAGGGGGTGTGTCAGGTGTGGTCTAAGGAAGTGAAACTTAAGCAGAAAAGCCAAAAAACCAAGTCGAATTTAGTATGAACAGGTCCCAAGTAAGCAACTACAGAACGTCTCCAAGTACAAGTTGTCATACTAGGGACAAAGCAACAGCAAGCTGGACCCATGTGAAAGGTCTTATACATGGCAACCAGGATGGGACTACCTAGGTTTCATGGGCTGAAGTCTTACTGATCACTTTTAAATGGTGCGCATTCATCTCTCATACTTGGGACATTTTATCAAGAGGGACTCATCCCTAGAGAAGGACAACATGCTTGGAATAGTGGAGCGTCAATGGAAACGATGAAGACCCCCAACCCGGTGGATAGGCATAGTGACAGCAACAGTGGGCTCAGACATAACAACAGTTGCGAGGATGGTGCAGGCCCAGGCAGTGTTTCGTTCTGTTTTGCATAGGGTCACTATGAGTTAGACCTGACTCAATGGCACCTAACAACAGCTACAGCCTGAGGCCTCTTCTAGGAGCCCCTTCTCCCTGTGCAGATAGGCTGCCAGCAGGCCCGCTCTCAGTCTTCGGGCTCTGAGATTCAGGGAACATACTGCCATGTTGCTCTATGGAAGTCACTCCGACTGTATCTCCATCCTCCTTAAGGGACTAGCCACTGTGGCTATCACAGGTTCTGTAAGGCTGACTCTTCCTTGCTGTCATTTCCTGGACTATCAAAAGGCCAATTTGTAGCTACCCAGTTTGCTGCCGCAGCATCCTAATTACCCTTCACCTGGTTTCTAACAAGGCCATAGCTATTTTGCCACACAGCGGCTCAACAGTTGTAGTTTTTAACTGGCCCTCCCAGCCATGCCCTTTACAATTTCCCATTATAAAGACTCCATTGCTGTCTCATAACCCAGTCTCTCAACTGCTCTTACTCCCTTCTACCTCCCCCATGGATTATGTCCCATATGATTTCCCAGTGATAAAATCTTCTTCCTTTTCTTTAAGTAATAAGATGGGCCTAATAGGAGGATCTGCAAAATGTTCAGGGGAAATTCCATTATCTTCTAATTCCACTTTTCCATGATCTTTTTGAAGCTGCCTCTTAGCAAAACCTTCACTGCTGAAGAGAGTGAAGATTCCCTTCTGTTGTCCCTAGCCCACCTCTTGGAGGTCAGTGCCTAGGACCAAGAAAGACTTGTATATTTCTTTTATTATTGCAAAAAATACAGACAATCTAACATTTGCCAATTCACTTTACAAAACATCTGTCACTAGTACAATTCAATGAAACCAATTACATCAATCATGTTATATATACAACCATCACCCAATATCTAGTGTGCTGTTTTTCATCACCATAAACAAAAACTCAATGCATGCTAGACAAATATTTCCCTCTTTTCCTTTTGCTCCCACACCAGAGACTCTCTATTTTCTTAAGAAGAATAACTTAGGAAATTCTATCACAGGCGGTGGTCTCAAGTATCCCTGCTCGGCACCCCCTCTAACAGCACACAGAACTGGCTGGTTATTACAGACAATATCGCTTTGTTCCCGGGGCATCAGAGCAGGTGGATGGAAGACACAGCAACCACTGCCAGGCAGGAATCATGCCCACCCAAGCTTTGGGTAGGACTGCTGTGCTCTGTGAAGACCAGACAACCTTCAGAAAGCGGGACCCTGCCACGTTTGCCAGCCACAGGGAGCAGGCTTGTTCTTACACATCTGTGAGACACCCTCCCTAAAGTCCCCAAAATACTGACAAGGAACTTACCCGTGGAGAAGAATGTGAAGGTCTACACCTGAGAATGTAGCCAACAAGGCAGTGAATTTAAATTTCAATTGGTTCGGTTCTGTTCATTTGCATCCAAGAGTCCAGTAGCCTTGGGAAGATAAGATGAGGACACTAACAATCAGTTACAAAATATTGTCAAGGCAGTTCCAACTCATGACACTGCATAGGGTTTCCAAGGAGTGGCTGGTGAGTTTGAACTGCTGACCTCATGGTTAACAGTCTAGTGATTATCCTACAGCGCCACCCCAGGACTCCAAGATCAATAACTCCCATTTATTCAGCACTTATTGCAGGCTAGGCACTATGCCTATATTCTAATAGATTATTTTATTTAGTCCTTACCATAATCCTGAAATGTGGACAGTTGAGAAATGAAGAGATTAAGGCCCAAAAGTCTGATGGTGTGTGACAGAAAGTGTCAGAGTTTGTGGGACTTGGTGCAAGGGGAAAGGAACTTTAACCTCAGACTCAATCTAGAAGTTTCTCTTCCTCCTAAAAGACTGGATTCTGTGAAATCAGACCTTGGCCTACCTGGTGACAGGTATGTGTTACATCAGTGTCTCCACCTCTCTCTGACACACACTCATTTCATCTGCCTGCGCTCTGGAAATCTCTAGTGAAGGTTCCCCAAATGGTGTTCCAAAGACACTATTAATTGGTAATTAAACAAAAGTGTGCTGTGGGTTAATGAGCCAGACTGCAAAGCCGTTTGAACTGTAAGGTCGGCGGTTCAAGCTCACCAGCTTCTCCACAGAAACCCTATACAGGGTGGCTATCAGTTGGAACTGATTCAACGGAGCTTAACAACAACAACAAACAAAAGAGGCTCCACAATTGGAAAATGCAGGCTAAACAATGTTAACTAAGATTTTTGTTTGTTAGTTTATTTTGTTTTTACCCTAGGACTTCATAGAACCTTTAATAAACTGAAGTGAGTAGTGAATTACCAGGAGGCGGGATTAAGAGGAATGTAGACTTTGCTAAATTTATTTGAATAATGAAAACTTTTCTTTGGAAAACACTGATATTGAAACTACCAGCCGCTCCGCGGGAGAAAGATGAGGCGGTCTGCTCCCGTAAATATTTACAGCCTCGGAAACCCTGTGTAGGGTCGTTATGAGACGGAAACGACTCCATGGCACATAACAACAACAAAATGCTTTTTAAACTATAAGGCAGGTTAACCACCACACACACATAAATGTTTCTTCTCTGCCTCTTTCTCCTCCTCCTCCTCCACAGGATAAGAATACCTTGATTAAAGGAAACCTAGAAAAAAATGTGTGTGTGTGGAAGGGTGTGGGGGAAGCAGGGCAGCACATTTACATAGAATACCATGCATAAAATGGGTTTGGGTGTGATGCTGTAGGATAAGCACTAGACCTCAAGGACGTTGGAACACCTGTTCAAACTCACCAGCTGCTCCTTGGGAACCCTATACAGTATCACTATGAATCGGAACCGACTCGATGGAACTTAGCAACAATAGAAAAAAAATATACTAACAATAATTCTTTAAATTGGTCTTTGATACTATAACAGGCAAAGATAAGCTGGTTTTCATCTTTTAAAAGTATATTTAATCAAATGAATACTTAGTAAACATTTGTTGAAAATTCATTATGTATACTTCAGAAATTTAAAAGTGACTTATTTTTTACAGTGACACTGGTTCAAGGTCACCAGCTACTCATTGGAAACCCTATATAGGGTCGCTATGAGTCGGAATTGACTCGATGGCACTTAACAACAGCTACCACAGCAAGGCGCTCTGGCACCAGAGTGGTTAAGAGTCAGGCTGCTAACCTCACAGTCAGCAGTTCAAGACTGCGGGAGAAAGTTGAGGCTTTCTGCTCCCATAAAGATTTACAGCCTCTGAAACGCTATACAGGGTCACTATGAGTCAGAACCGACTCCACCGCACACCACCACCACCTCACTTAACAATAATAACAACTGCATTCTGTCCTCCAGAGGGCGCCATACACATGGTTGTTGTTAGTGCCAACTAGTAGATTCAGACTCATAGTGACCCTGTACAGGGTTTCTAGGGAGCAGCTGTTGAGTTTGAACTGCACACCTCCTGGTTCTAACCCACCTTGCTGTCCTGTCCTGTGCTTACCCTGCAGGGACCACACGGGGACTCCTTCCACACATGGTATTCAATGTAAATGTACTCCTCCCCTCCCCCCCACACAAACATTTCCCTCTGGTTGAAGTACCACAACCTTATAGCTCTGAGTTCATTACAACTAAACAAATGATATTTATATACTGTATGCTTTTAAAAACATATATCTTTGGAATATTTAGAATTTTACATGAATGTTCACTTTAGAACAGAAGCTAGATTAAAAGATCAGACGGCATTCAGGACACACTCTTTGTTTTTTTCTGTAGATGTAGCCAGAGGCTGAGCATAATTCATCAGAGACAAGCAGTACTGAGCAGGCAGGCTGTGTAGCACCCACCTATCTACCTTTGCATTACTTCCTGTGTTCCATTCCAAGAACATTCCAAGTCAACCGGCTCTTCAGAGACGGCTTCAGGGGAACACCAAGGCTGGCAGCAGGCCTGTACCTCTCAGTGCCAGGAGCCTGGCGCACAGGAAGACCAGCATGCTACAGAGCCAGGATGTTCTGCCCAGCCCCAGCATGGAGGAACTGCCAAGACGATGAAGGTCCAGTCAGGCAGAGTCACTTCTGACTCATAGCACCCTTGTATAGGGTTTCTGAGGAATGACTAGTGGGTTTGAATCACCGACCTTGTGAATAGCAGTCCAGTGCTTATTCTATAGTACCACACCAGGCAGAGGACTTGAGTCATTCTTCTCTAGTCCCAGGACCTAAGACATTTGCCTGGTTCATACTGCATTGGATGAAATCAGCTGATTCCCCAGGTCTACTGGGAAATTCCTGAATGATCTTACACAGTTACTTCACTTGGAAGTCGTCTGTGTAACAAATCAGTCCAAACTTAATGGCATACATCAACAAAAGGCATCTATTATTATTATCTTTCACTGTTCTGGGAATTGACTGGAGTCAGCTTGGAAGTTCTTGCCTAGGAGCTTCATGCATTTACAGACAGACTGTTAGCTGGAAGGCTTCTTCATTAATATGACTGGCACCTGGTCTGAAAGACCTAACCAGTTGGGGGTTAGAGCACCTAGGGCTCCTTGGGCACCTATCACTGAGAGACCAGTGGACAGCTTCAGCGTGTCCAGATATCTCTCCTGAAGACCTAGGCATCATAGGTACATGTCCCCAAACAGCAATAACACAACGACAACCATTGTTACGCATCTTGTTCTCCCCACTGCTGAGCTTAGTGTTTTGCAAGTAGTTGCTGCACATGAATGTTGTCATGAAATTTAAGAAAATTAAAGTTAAATTGTCTTTTTGTCATTAAACATTAAATGTTGTTGTGAAGTGCTGTGAAGTCGGTTCTGACTCATAGCAACCCTGTATAGGGTTTTCAAGGAGCAGCTGGTGAGTTTTCATTGTCATCCTTGTGGTTCAAACACAACTAATGGTCCAGTGCTTTAGCTCACAGCGCCACATCAGGACTCCGGAACGTTAAGTACAATTGTGATTTTTACTCTACTTGAAAAAATGAGGGCAAGAGGAAAAGGAGGTCCTGACATCGCTTCTTTTGCCATAATTATGACCATTAATTATTGTTGTTGTTAAGTGCTGTCAAGTAGGTTGTGACTCATAGCGACCCTGCATAGGGTTTCCAAGGAACAGCTGGGGAGTTTGAAACACCGACGTTGCAGTTCAAAGCAACCTCGTGGTACAGTGATTATTCTACAGCACCACACCAAGACTCCAACCATTAATTATGCTCGTATTAATTAGAACTTGTGGTTGCAAATACTTTTCTGAAAAAACAAGCCTCATGAGCAGGCTTAACCAGAAGAGAGACATGCAGGTGTCTCAGGCAGTAGAGTGCTGGAATACAGCTGAACCTCAGCGAAGGAATCATTATTGTTGGGAAAGCAGAAGTCTCCCAGATTTTCTCATTCTGCCACCACCATCTGTCCTGAGTCTCCTGTGCAGTAGGTATCCTTAGGTTCAATTTAACCTTTGTTGTAGGTCCAATTTCCTGGAAGAGACAATGGAGTCTTGGGGTGGTGCTGTGGGTTAAGGTGCCGGACTGCAAGGTGGGTTGGAACTTAAAGGTTTGGAGGCTCAACAATATCAACAACAACAAAGTGATTGGTGGTGGTGGTTATGTGCTGTGGAGTCAGTTCTGACTCATAGTGACTCTGTACAGGGTTTCCAAGGCTGGAAATCAGGAGCAGAAAGCCTCAGCTTTCTCCCACGGAACAGCTGATAGTTTCAAACTGCTGACCTTGTGGTTCGCAGCCCAATTTGTAACCACTATGCTACCAGAGTTCCTTAACAAAGTGATTGGCCCTGTATAAGTCAATACCCACTTACCAGGGGCTAAGGGTCAAGTCATGTAAAACAGCATGACTGTTGACTCCTGGAAGCAAGAGGAGGAAGAGGGTGAAGGGAAGGCATGGGCATATGGGAAGGGATGGGGGAGGGGGGCTGAAATGGAGAGACACTACAAAAAGCGGCTTCTACAATTTATTTATTCATACATTTTCTTGCTTTACTAGGAGTCATGGAATTAACTGTGCCCCCGTTGCCCACCCCTCCAAAAAATATGTATCAGCTTGGCTAAACCATGATTCTCAGTAGTTAGGTAGTTAGGTTATTGTTTGTTGTTAAGTGCCGTTGAGTTCGTCCTAACCCATAGCGACTCAGTATAGGATTTCCAAGAAGTGGCTGATGAGATTGAACCACCAACTTTATGGTTCAAAAGGACCTTGTGGTCCTGGGCTTAACCTACAGCGCCACACCAGATGGTTACATAATGATGTAATTTGGCAGTTATGCAGCCTTCCCACATAATGTGATCTGATGTGAACAACCAATCAATTGTAAGGGGATTTGAGCCACAGCCCTGATCCAATGTAAGGAAAATGTCCCTGGGGAGTGGCCTGCACCACTTTCATTTTACAAGAGCTAAAAAAAAGGAGAGAGACGTAAGCAGAGAAAGAGGAACCTTAGTACAACCGAAAAAGAAAAGTCAGGAGCGGAGAACATCCTAGGGACATGGAATCCTTGTGCTGAGGACTCCCAGACTCAAAGGAAGATTGATGCCAAGACACATGGAGATCGCCAAGGAATGCTGGGACACAGATGTTGAAAAGAGGCAATGTCGTTCTCTCAGAGCCCACACAGACAGAAAGCTTTCATCTGGAGCCCATGTCCTGGATTCAGACTTCCAGCCTTCCAAGTGGTGAGAGAACACATTTCTGATTGCTGAAGTCACTCACCTGTGGTAGTTCTGCTATAGCAGCACTAGAGAACTGAGACAAGGTTTGAATCATCTTTATTTTCAGATCAAGAATACTGGGAATGGTTATGTGATGTCAAGTCGGTTCCAAATCATAGTGACCCTATATAGGGTTTCTGAGGCTGCAAATCTTTACAGGAGCAGAAAACCTCATATTTCTGTCATAGAGTGGCTGGCAGATTTGAACTACTGACCTTGGATTTAGCAGCCCAACAGGTAACCCATTACCTCACCAGGGCTCCTTTCAAGAACACTGTTTAACTCATAATGAGCACTCAATGCATGTTGGATTCATGAATGAAAGTTCTTATTGTCAGATTCTTTAACAAGACCACAGATGCTCTGGCCATGGGTACAGGCTTTGAGAGATTTATAATAATCTGCACATTTAATGGGGTTGGTCCTTTCAGGTCCATCTTGATAGTTCAAAATATAATTTTACAAAAATCACACGTTATATAGTGCGAAGGTACAATTCTCCAATGTAATTTCTTCTCCTTAATTAAATGTCACAAAATAAAATTTAAGTGGGATTCTAATTGCTTGTAATAAATGGCTAAAAAGAATACATAGAGTAATAGGAAGTCTAAGGATATAGGATTTGAATATATAGATGCTGCTAATATGGGTTTAATACCAGCGATGCTTGTCTTAGAATCTATGGGACTGAGACACACTGGAGCTTTCAGAACACTTATTTATTTGAAAGGAAAAAGAAAAAGGCTTAGGGGTGTGTTATGAGAAGATTGAGGGCAAGAGGAAACCAAGCAGTGAAAATCTAGCCATCAGAACTAGCCTTTCTCAGGGATAATCAAAAGAATATCCCTATCTCATTTTAATCGAAGGATCATAGATTTTTTGAGTTGTAAAAGACTGTGAGAATCATATATTTCATCCACTCACAGTAACACTGAGTGACCTGGCCAAAGTTAACAACTGACCTGTAAGGTCCAGGGTTCAGAGTGCCCAAATGAGAGTCTAAGTGGAAATGTACAAATGGCCTGTGGGAAGTGCTCACTCCCTGTACCCCACCCCACTCAACCCTTCTACCTCTCAGTATTACCTTTGTGCTTTCAAAGGAGAAATTCTCTGCCAGAAGGGCTTTCATTTTTTACAATAGTGCTATGGCTTCAGGACATGTGCTCTACAAACAGAGCTGAATTAAAGCGTATGAGGGCCCTTAAACTCAGAATCTGTGAAGCCCCCCCCCTGCTTATTCATGTATTCACATAGGATGATGAGATACGTATCTACATACATGTACATACATATGTGTGTCGTATATATCCATGATTCCGCTTCTTTTTAAATGTCACAGTGGGTTAAGCATCAAGCTGCTAACCAAAAAGTCAGTGGTTCAAACCCACCAGCTGCTCCTTGAGAGAACGATAAAGCTGTCTGCTCCCGTCAAGATTCCCAGCCTTGGAAGCTGCTCCTAGCTCAATGCTGTCTTATAGGGTCACTGTGACTTACAATCGACTAAATGCCATCGGGATAATATTAATGATTAAATTAAAAACTGACGTGTCATTTTAATGAGATGAGATGAATTGGATTCTAAAAATTTTGGTGGATACAGGGCACTGATTTTCACTAGGTGCTGCGGGTTAATGCACTGGACTGCAAGGTTGGTTTGAACCGCAAGGTCAGCAATTCAAATGCACCAGCTGCTCCTCGAAACCCCTAAACAGGGTCGCTATGGGTCAGAACGCACTCGACGGCACTTACCAACAACCAGTATTTTCTACCAAAAGAATATTCTACATATTCTATAGCAAAGAAGACAAGGTAATGAATTGAGTTGTTTTGACAATGTAAAATTTTGTTGATCTCCCACACACACAAAATTGACTTTCACCAATTTTGTTTTAAAAGGCTCATACTTCAGTTTTGATGCTTATTTCATAATAAATGCTGTAATTGCAAATGAACAAATAAAAAGATGTCATAAAAGAAAATTTAATAATTAGAAACTCACTCATATTACAACAAATTACTCTATTTTTCTGTAGATAGGTCTTTAATTTGTAACATTCTAATTAAAAACGTTTCTTTCAATTCTTTGCTCTTGCAAATTCTTTGGTGATTTTGTCACAATTAAGCTGCTGAATATTTGCTTCCACACATAATGATAATGAATCAAGTCTTCTTGAATCCTTTTATGCTGATGGTTTTTGAGTCTCCTTAGGGATGAAAATGAGCGTTCTATTATACAGTTTGTGGTCTTTAGAGTTAGAAACGTGCATAAAGACATTTCAACATTGGGAAATACGCATTGTATTGTAACTTCTACTATGGAATCACACATACGCACATGAGTGAAGTTTGTTTTTCCTGAATGCTTAAACTTAGTTCTAGTGTAAGCATGAAATTGTCACACTTCTTAAAGATTTGCATTTAAGTCATTGGGATGAGTCTGCACCAATTTCTTGGATGCTTTTGTGCATTCTTCATTGGGTACATCACATTGTTTAAGAAGAAAAATCTAGAACTTCACACATTTCCACTCTTCTTTTCATCCAAGATTCAAGGATACCATGATGGTGTCGTCTGTATGTTGTTGTGCAAACTTGGTCTCTGATACCAGATACTTCTGGAGCGCTTCCATCATTTCTGTGTTTCTTTATAATGCTTCTGTGACAGTGAGCTGCCTCATAATCAATCAGTATTTGGGAAAGCTTCTTTTATTATATAATTTTCAAAATTTCCAAAATCCCTTAAGTTTGGTAAATGCCCCGTTATTGACTAGTAGAGATCTACACATGTTTTAAAATTGACTTCTGAATCTTGGAGAGTTAGACTCATCTGATGAAAATGCTGCCCTTATTATTTCACTTAACCAATGTAAATACATACTCTGGTGTTTGCATTTTGTCGGTGATGTTTTCAACTTCTCTTCTGGTAACCCTGTTTTGTGACTGACCGTCAGCAGTATTTTCCAAGGCATCTAGAAGGAAAGTGTGTTATTTCAGAATGGCACTCAGTGCTACAGCCTGTGTTAGAAAGACACTGTCATATGTGATCATTGTCTAGCTATGTATTAAAAAACTTCATATCGGTGAGTATTATTGTTGCTTTTGGTAGTATTAGGTGCCGTTCAGTTGTCTCTGACTCATAGAACCGTATGTACCCTGTATATAACAGAATGAAATACTGCCTGGTCCTGCACAATCCTCACAATGGTTGTTGTGTTTGAGTCCATTGTTACAGCCATTGTGTCAATTCATCTCACTGGAGGATTCCTTCTTTTTCACTCTCTACTTTACCAAGCTCGATGTCTTTCTCCAGGTACTGGTCCCTCCTGAGAATATGTCCAAATACATTCTATGAAGTTGTGTCATCCTTGCTTCTACAGGGCATTCTGAACTGTACTTCGTCCAAGACAGATTTGTTTGTTCTTCTGGCACTCTCAATATTCTTCACCAACACCATAATTCGAATGCATCAACTATTTTTCTGCCTTTCTTATTCATTGTCCAGCTTTCACTTGCATATGAGGCATCTGAAAATATCATGGGTTGGGTCAGGTGTACCTTAGTTCTCAAAGTGACATGTCTGTGGCAGATTTGCTCAGTACATCATTTGATTTCTTGGTTGCTACTTCCATGAGTATTGATTGTGGAATCCAGTAAAATGAAATCCTTGATAGCTTCAGTCTTTTCTCTGTTTATCATGATGTTCTTTATTGGTCCAGTTGTGAGGATTTTTCTTTTCTTTACATTGAGTTCTAATCCACACGCTAGGCTGTATTCTTTGCT
>NW_006408524.1:15355338-15358375 GCF_000296735.1 Chrysochloris asiatica
TGCCTATGTTGTTTTATATTTTTCCTGTAGGTCTTTCTTTTAAGAAGTATCTTCTGTTCTTCTAGCCACTCCAGGTTGGTCTGCTGTCATCTGCATTTTGCAGGTTGATAACTTTGATACCACATTCTTCTGTATATAGTACATCTTCACGGATTATTTTCTCAGTATACAGAGTGAATAAGTATGGTGTAAGAATAAATCTCTGGCACACTCCTTTTCTGATTTTAAACCACACACACAGCATCATCATGTTCTTTTCTAACAACATCCTCTTGTTCTATGTAAAGGATCCGCATGAGTACAATTAAGTCTTCTGGAATACTCATTCTTCACAATGTTTGTTATGATCCACAAAGTCAAATGCCTTTGCATAGCCAATAAAGCACAAATAAACCTTTTTCTGGTATGCTCTATTTTCAGTGAAGAACCATCTGATGTCAGCGATGATATCCCTTGTTCCATGTCTTTTTCTGAATCCAGGCAGCTCCTGCCAATAAACAACTACAACCTTTTAAAAATTCTCTTCTGCAAAATTTTACTTGCATTTAATAATAATTTCATTATTTGATGATTTCCACATTACATTGGATCACCTTTCTTTGGAATGGGCACAAATATGAGTGAGTGCTTCCAGCACTGTATCTATCAGTTTATGAAAACATTTCAGCTGGTATTCCATTCATCCCTGGAACCCTGTTTTTTGCCGATGTCTTCAGTGCAGCTTGGATTTCTTCCTTCAGTATCATTGGTTTTGGATTATATGCTGCCTCATGAAGTAGTTGACTATTGGCCAATTATTTTTAGTACAATGCTGTGCATTCCTTCCATCTTCTTTTGATTCCTCCTGCTGCATCCTTCAGTATATAAGAAAACTTGTAAGTCCATATTATAAGTTGAGGTTGGATTTTTTTCTTTAGTTCTTTAACCTTAAGAAATACTGCACCTGTCCTTCCCTTTTGCTTTTCTAACTCCAGGTCTTTGCACAATTCATCATAACACTTTACTCTGTCTTCTCAATCTGCCCTATGAAAGTCCCTGTTAAACCCTTTTACTTCATTATTTCTTTCATTTACTTTAGTTATTCTACATTCAAGAACAAGTGGTCTTTTATTTCTTTCCTCTCTAGTAACTTTTTGCTTTCTCCATATATGATGTTCTTGATGTCATCTTATAATCTGCCTGGTCTTTGGTCATTAATGTTCAATGCATCAAATCTTCTCTTGATATGGTCTCTAAATTCAGGTAGAATATGCTCAGAACTGTATTTTGGCTGTGTGGACTTGTTTTAATTTTCTTCACCTTCAACTTGAGCTTGCAAATGAGCAGTTGACAGTCTGTTCCACAGTTGGCTCCTGGCCTTGTTTTGGTAGATGATATTGAGTTTCTCCATGGCCTTTTCCCACAGGTATAGTCAATTTGATTCCTGTGTATTCCATCTGGTGAGGTTCAGGTGTATAGTTGCTGTTTATGTTGTTGGAAAAAGTATTTGCAATGAAGAAATCGTTGTTTTTGCAAATGTCTAGTGTGTGATCACCAGCATCATGTCCATCACCAAGGGCATGTTTCCCAATGACTGATTCTTCCTCTTTGTTTCCAACTTTGGCATTCCAGTCGCCTGTAATGATCAATGCATCTTGATTGAATGGTTGATCAACTTCAGACTGAAGAAGTTGGTAGAAAGCTTCAATTTCTTCATCCACAATAAAATTTGATTAATAGTAGTATTAACTGGTCTTCCTTGTAGACATATAGATATTATGTTATCACAGATAGCATTGTACTTCAAGGTACATCTATTTTTTTAAAAGCTTTTATTGTGAATTGAGTGCTAGTTTACATGGTAGAACATCAGCTTTACATTCATCCTATTGTATTTCGTTTCATTGCAATGATTACAGTCCCCTTCATGCATCATCATCATTCAACAGCATTTGCTTCCATTCCCTCTGGGTTTTTGTGTGTGTGTGTGTGTGTGGTTTTGTTTTGTTTTGTTTTGTTTTATGTACACCGAAGCACTCAGGAATATATAACCATTTAAACAACCAAAAGGCATACTCTGCAATTCTGTCCCCTGGCCACCAGCACACAGCCCCTCTCCCTCCTTGAGTCTAGAGTCCCCAGCTGCTCCATCACTGCATGTAATCATCTCTGTCTCCATTTCTGGCATCACTGCTTCTCTGGATAGGGTCCTGCACTCTGCTCTTCTCCCTTTATGATCCCAGGGTCCTCCATTCCTAGACTGCAAGATAAACCACTCTCCCCCTTTTGTTAAAAAACATCTACTTTTACATTTGCAACAATCACAATCAGTCCCAATAGCAATTATTCACTATTGAACCACAAGAGTCTTATCCCCATCTCCTCTCATCAGCCCCATCCAGACAGGTTGGAAACCACTTAGTGGAGACTCTCCCTTCCCCCACACCCTCTAAACTAAGCTCCCTCTTGAAAACTTGTAAGCCAGTCACTTTGTAGCCCCCCGCTCCCATTTTGGGTAGCCAATGTCTAAGTTGCCCATCCCTGTCAACCCTGTGTACCAAGGGGGTGGGAATGATCCTTGCTGTAAAGATTCATTCCGTCTTTTAAGCTACTGCATCCATAAGCATAGGTAAAGTTCATCAAATTGTAGCAGATTACACTTTTTTTCCTTTTCTTTCTTCCTCTAGTAGAGTTCTGATCATCCAGCCATTAAAGCTAGGTCAAATGGGTATTGTCTGCAAGTATGGGTGTTCTTGTGCATCTCCCCTCACTTCACATCAGCTGGACACTTCACTCTAGTCCTCTGTGACTATGTCCCTGTCCATGGGCTCAGGAGTCCTCAGGTCTCGCTATACTGCTGGCTAACCAGATCTCAATCCAGGTTGACTGGAGTCTATTAAACGTGGTCAGACTTAGCTCACAGCTTCATTGCTGTTTTTCCTCCACTTCCCCTTATCGGTAGACCAATGTGGTCACCAGCAAGATTACATGCCTGCTCGTGTATTCCCTTTGAGTTTCAATCTCGGAAGGGGATTTGCCCTGAGGGGACTTGATTGCT
>NW_006408524.1:15360318-15361480 GCF_000296735.1 Chrysochloris asiatica
TTAATTGCTGTCAAGTGAGTTTTGACTCACAGCAACTCTCTATAGGATTTCCTAGGATCAGCTGGTGGGTTTGAACTGCTGTCCTTGTGGTTTGAAGTCCAGCGCTGATCCTAATGCACCACCACTGGACTATCAGTGAATTGTTGTTGTTATGTGCCCTCGAGTCAGTTTCCACCCATAGTAACCCTGTATAGGGTTTCCAAGGAGTGGCTGGTGAGCTTGAACTGTTGAACTTGAGGTTCAACCCAACTTTGCAGTCCAGCACATTAACCCACAGCACCACAAAAATTGTGTAAGGTAGCTGAAGAGTTAAAAATAATAATAAATCTACTGCTTTTGGACACCATTCTACTGCACCATGTCCAAACAAGATTAAGTGGCTGTGTAGCATATAATATGAAAATTGCATATTCATTATGCTCTAAAACTCTTTATAACACTAGAACATATTGGCAGCATTGTCATAATACTTGCCACTGCACTTAGAAAAATCAATTTTGCAAACTGCTCATGAATAGTTCAAAACTTGATTTGCAATTTCTTCACTGGTATGACTTTGTAAGCTAGTGCATATGATAAATTGCTTAATGGGTCTGCTCCCATATATTAGAGATACATATCTTATAAAATACTATGCTTAGCTGATCTGTGTGAGAAAGATTAGGAGTGGAATCTACAGACAAACTGAAATACCAGGTTATATAGATTTCATTAAAAACATTTGATTGAACGTTACCACTTATGAAATGTATTAATTCTTCATACCTTGCTTTAGAAGGATACAGTGATTTGCCCTTTCCCATATCAATAAACTTCAAGATGTGATCTGCTAAGAATGAATTAAACTAAGCAATACATTCAAATAAACCCACAAAATATCCATTTTGTGGGACCCAAACTCTCATCTGCTAGTTTGTCATACAGTGGTGGTTTCTTACTACTACGATGCTGAATGCTATGGCACCAGTATTTTTAATACCTGCAGGGTCATCATTGGTGGGCAGGTTGCAGCAGGGCTTCCAGAGCAGGATGAACTAGGGAAAAGATGAGGTGGATTACTTCTAAATGTTTAGCTAATGAAAAACCGTAGGATTAGGAGTAGAATGTTGTCAGATGTAGTGCCAGAAAGTGAAAACCTATGAATAACATCAGAATAGTGTCA
>NW_006408524.1:15370866-15372091 GCF_000296735.1 Chrysochloris asiatica
ATCCCCAGCTTTGTTTCTATCACCAAGGCCTTATTTTCCAACTATTGATCCTTCCTCTTTGTTCTCAACTTTTGTGTTCCAATTATCAATGCATTATGATTGAATGTTAGCTCAATTTCAAACTGAAGAAGTTGGAAGAATTCTTCAGTTTCGTCATCACTGGCTTTAGTGGTTGGTTCATAAATACATACAATAGTGGTGTCACCTGGTCTTCTTTGGAGATGTATGGACCTTGTCTTGTCATAGACAGCACTGTACTTCAAGACAGATCTTGAAATGTTCTTTTTGACAATGAGTGTGATGCAATTGTCATTCAATTTGTACTTCACAGCATAGGAAACCATATGATTATCTGATTCAAAATGGTCAATACCAGTCCATTTCAGCTCACTAGTACGTAGGATATAGTTTCATTTCATGTTTGATGGTTTCCAATTTTCCTAGTTTCATACTTCATACATTGCATGTTCTAATTATTAATGGATGTTTGCAGCTGTTTCTTCTCATTTTGAGTTGCCCCCCAGCAGCAAATTAAGGTCCAGAAAGCTTTGGTCCATTCATGTAACTAAGGTCAACTTGACTTTGAGAAAGCTGCTCTTCCTCAGTGGTATTTTTAATACCTTCCAACCCAAGAGACTCATCTTCTGGCAGTAGATCAGACAAGGTTCCAGTGCTATTTACAAGGTTTCCAGTGACTAAGCATTTAGAATTTGTTCACCTCTCCTTCTTCCAAGTCTGTCTTAGTCTGGAAGCTTTCGTGAAACCTGTCCACTATGGGGGACCCTGCTGATATATAAAATATGAGTGGCATAGCGTCCAGCATCACAATGACACATAAGTCACTACAGTGTGACAAACTGACAGTCGAGTCGTGAATTACCCATTTTAGTATGCCTGGCATAAATGCAGATGCAATCCGATATACATGTAATATAATACCAAAATACTATTATCCATTATAGTATTGTATTAAATAATTGTTAGATTGCATTTGCATGTATGCCAGCATATCTTAAAGTCAAAATTTTAATATTATTGTTTACAAAACTTAAGATATAACTCTGTACATCAATGCCACTCTTGTTACTGAGTGCCACCAGTCAGGCACATATGGTGGTGGTGGTGATGTGCCGTGGAGTCAGTTCCAACTTATAATAACCCTGTACAGGGTTTCCGAGGCTGTAAATCTTTACGGGAGCAGAAAGCCTCATCTTTCTCCCATGAA
>NW_006408524.1:15373636-15375240 GCF_000296735.1 Chrysochloris asiatica
GGACTGTAGAAGACAGATGTCAGTGGAGGTGTCAAAGTGGTAGAAGTCCTGTAGCTTACACAATTCTACACGTAGGTACCTTCATGATCCTGCATGAATTTGATTTCCTGTTGGCACATTCTCAGGCTGACATCAGTTTCATTTAATGCCCTGCCACTTCCTGCCCACTGCAGCACTTACTCTTGTGTCCTGTCTACTTGGCATCTATGGGTCTTTCCTTTGGACAACTGTTCTTTGGATGCTCTGAGAATGTGCTTCCCTTTCTTATTGGTTAAGCTGTCCTTGCAGTTCTGACAGGCAGTGGGATTCCCTGGGTTTATGTCTGCCAGCTCAACTGCTATTCAGCTGTGATATGTTTGCTTCTCTGCTGGATGCTTTTCCTGCCCACTTTTGCAGAAAGGCTTGAAGCTGGGAGAACTGACACATACTGCTGATGTCTAGTTTCATGTACTCTCCAACTTTCTTTTCTAGCCCAGTTACATAAATATCTTTCTACTTAGATCTGTTTTCCAGGCCAGTGGTTCCCAACACCAGCGGTATCACAACACACTGGGCTGTTGGTAATGGGTTGTCAGCTGTGATGCATGTGATTGCTACTAATCATAGAGTTCCAAAGCCTGCAAATGACTTACTTCTAATATATAAATGAAAGAATTTCACATTAATCCCAATGATATACCATGCAATAAACATCCTTTTTTGTGAAGGTCCAAAGTCCTAGAATGGGCCCTTATGGCCTTTCTTTTCAAGGATGCAATTTTTAGTTCTTTAGGGGAATTACAACTCATGGTGCTGTTTATGAATTTTCCACTTCACAAGACCGTGTAGTGTAGACGGTTAATCATACTGACTCTGTCTGGGGTTCACACTCATGCTTCCCCTCTGTGTTGAGCCATCTCAGGCAAGTTACTTAACCTGTGTTTTTTCCCCTGAAAATTGTGGCTCATAAAATTATGTATCTTATAGACAGATGTGACAATTTAATAATTTAGTGTCCATGAATGACTAGATGCCTGGAACCTAGTAAATGCTAGTTTTGTTATTGTGAGGGTTTGTTTTCTTTTTCCTTTTTCTGTGGGTTTTTCTTAGTGTTTTCTCAGTTTATCATGTCTTTGCGCATAAAGAATAAATGCATGGTTACTGCATTGAATTGTGCCTGAATTGAATTGTACATAAATACATAAGCCGCAAAAGTCCAGGTTTCTTTTGTTTACATGGTACTTAAAATTCCACGAGCCTCTTCCTTGGCTGGCTTTTGCAGTGTAGCAAAAGTTCTTTGCATTTCTGGCCAGCCCAGGGGGAGGCAGAGAAGGGAGACTCTGCTCAAGCTGCTAGAGCTGAAGTAAAGCAGGGGCTGGGCAGAGGGATGAACAGTCATTTGGAAGGTCCATCCCTGGTCTCCCAGATTGAAGTCCTAAACTTATTTTCCAAGCAATAATGGGGACCAGTTGTGTACCATGGACTAATTAAGCATTTGCGCCCTGATCTAAGTGTTGTTGTTGTTAAGTGCGGTCAAGTCAGTTCTGACCATAGCGACCCTGAACAGGGTTTCTGAGGCTGTAAATCTTTACAGGAGCAGAAAGCCTCATCTTTCTCCCGTGGAG
>NW_006408524.1:15376410-15396318 GCF_000296735.1 Chrysochloris asiatica
TGGTGGTGGTGTTGGTATCAGTTTCATGCATGAAACTCCCTTTAGTATTTGGGTTTGCAACTGAAGTAGCCTCCTACATTCATTTGTACTTCACTGTGTTTTCCTCTTATATTGTTGCTTTTAGTTGCTATTCAGTCAGCTCTGATTCCTGGCTAACCTTATGTATTACAATGAACTGTTACTGGTCCTGGACCAGTCTTAAGACTGTTAGTATGTTTGAGTCCACTGCTGGGACCATTGCGTCAGTCCATCGCATTGAGGTGCTCCCACATTTTTGCTGACCCAATAGACTATCCTTTCCTAACAACTGGTCTTTCCTAAAATGAGTCTTGCCATCCCCTCTTCCAAGAAGCACCCTAATGGTCTTCCTTCTGAGACTGATTCATTCATTCTTCTGGCAGCCCCTGGCATGTTCCATGTTCTTGGCCAACACTACAGTTGAACACACTTTATTACATAGGCCCTGTGTAAAGAAAAATAAATGTATGTCTTTAAAGATCTATCATATCATCAGGGATTCAGAATAGAGTTTATTTCTTCTCTCCCTAAATCTGTGGGACTCAGCCTCATCAGGTGGCCGAATCACCCTGGGCAGCTTCTACAGTACACAGGTGCCCTTCCACTCTGATCTCTCTGGTCTGGGTTGAAGTCTGTTGTTAAGTGCTGTTGAGTCGATTCCAACTCACAGGGACCCTGTACAGGGTTTCTGAGGAACAGCAAGTGGGTTTGAACTGCTGGCCTGTGGTTAGCAGTCCGGTGCTGATCCTACACCAGGAGTGAAGTCTAGGCTTCAGCTTCTGGGTGATTTCTATAGAAGTCCTGGTGTGGCACTGTACGATAAGCACTCAACCATAAAGTTGGTTTGAACCACAAGGTCAATGATTCAAACTCACAAGTCACTTTTCAGAAATGCTATACAGGGTCACTATAAGCCAGAACTGACTTGAAGGTACTTAACAACAATAACAACATTGTTGTTGTTGTTAAGTGCCATTGAGTCAGTACTGACTCATAGCAACCTTATGCACAGCAGAACTAAACACTGCCCGGTCCTGGGCCAGTCTCACAATTGTTGCCACACTTGAACCCATTGATGCTGCCACTTGGCCAATACATCTAGCTAGGGGTCCTCCTCTTTTTCTCTGACCCTCCACCTTACCAAACATGATATCCTTCTCCAGCGACTGGTCCCATCTGACAATATGTCTGAAGTATGAGAGACGAAGTTTGGTCATCCTGGCCTCCAAGGAGCACTCTGGCTGCACTTCTTCCAACACGAATCTGTTGGTTCTTTTGGCAGCCCACGGCACTTTCAATATACTCCTCCAACACCATAAATCAAAAGTATCCATCCTTCTACAGTCTTCCTTAGTCACTGTCCAGCTTTCACATACATATGAGGTTATTGAAATTCCATGGCTTGGGTCAGGCACACCTTAGTCTTCAAGCTGACATCTTTGCTCTTTAACACTTTAAAAAGGTCTTGTGCAGCAGATTTGCCTAATGCAATACGTTGTTTGATTTCTTGCCTACTGCTTCCATAAGTGTTGATAGCTGATCCAAGAAGAATGAAGTCCTTGACAATCTTTTCTCTGTTGATAAGAATGTTGTTTATTGGCCCAGTAGTGAGGACTTTTGTTTTCTTTACATAGATATGTAATCCATATCGAAGGCTGTGCTCTTTGATCTTCATCAGTAAATGTTTTAAGTCCTCTTCACTTTCAGCAAGCAAAGTTGCATCATCTGCATATCACTGGTTATAAGCCTG
Organism: Chrysochloris asiatica; assembly: GCF_000296735.1. Classification (NCBI taxonomy): domain Eukaryota; kingdom Metazoa; phylum Chordata; class Mammalia; order Afrosoricida; family Chrysochloridae; genus Chrysochloris; species Chrysochloris asiatica. The sequence continues at coordinate 15,378,179 of NW_006408524.1, forward strand.
GTTGGTACCCACTAAGCAGGTGCAGTTTCCCACCCCCTCCAGTTCCAAGAGACAGGTGACACCCAAAGCCTTCCAGATCTGAAATATTTCTAGTTCCACGGATCCCAAAATAATGTATCTACATAACCTTCTTTTTTTTTAAGTTTTATAAGTAGTACACATTCTATTGTTACCTACCTCATTTTCTTGGCAGTGTTTTCAAGATCTCTTTCCAAGATTCATCTTTAACTACTAAAGAAAAATTGTTACAGACATTCAATAATAGCTATTCCTCCAAATTATAACTGGAAACTTTGTGAAGAGGCACCTCTAGGCAAAATTGTTAGCTTCTGAATATGTCCTTCACAAATGTACAGATTATTAAATACTTAATAGAAGAAATCGAGAAAATATTAATTTGTGTTTAAAAATTCAAAACAGAAGTGAAAGAATGAAAGCTAACTTTCTGAAAAGTGTGGCCTCCAAACACAAGAGCTGATTCCTTTGGAGAAAATGAACCTTAAATTTCCAACCAAGACAGCATTTCTTAAGGTTACTCACGAGCCACCTGCATCAGAGTCCCCTGTCTAGAAATGCAGGTTGAAGGCCCTATTGAAACCCTGTGATCAGAATCTTTAAGGCAGGGTCTGATAATCTGCATTTATGGCAGTTTTCCAAGCGTGTTGTTTGGCTTTATTTTTAAAAGCAGTAATGTCATCTTTAAAATGAAACTGTATCTGAAATCCCAGTAAAAAAGCAAAAATAAAGCTTCTCCTCTTCTGAAGGGAAGCAGTGACATAAGGTTTTAGGGTTCAGGAGATGGTCAGCCCTGGGAGCTCAGAGAAGCTTCCCTGAAGCAATAATGCCTAAATGCACAAAAGACCCCCAACCTCAGTATCACCTCAACTCTGAGCTTTCCTACTCAAATGAACTTCCGGTCTCAGAACTTGTTCCTGCTCTCTCCTCCTGCTCCCTGGTTCCCTCAGGAGGCCTTATGCAGGTCATTAGGTCTCATCTTGTCTCACCCCACTCTTGCCCCTTCAAGCATCTGCTTACTCAAAAATAGTCATAGAATAAGAGAAATTCAGAGCATCCAAGGTTACATTAAGTCAAACTAATTTAACAACAAAAAAGTTGTGTTTAATTCACTGGCTTGTAGAATATTAAATTCTAGAAGTCTGCATTTCAACACATATCAACTCTGACTAGACTGGGCTACAAGGGTGCCCCCAGTCTGTCTCTGGTTACACAGAGCTGCTTCTAAGGGTTGAATCTCATACTATGTGGTTCTCTATGTTATGTTAAGTAGTTCACATCAATTTTTCCATGCAAGTCTAATTCCAGTGAAGAAAATCATATTGCATGAGAGCTTTGAAGACAGTAATAAAGGAGTTTTGTTCCTCATAGTTAATTTTTTAAAACCCTTTTGTGCTTATGTCATCCTGGGAAATGAAGGAAGAAGAACAAATCCCAAGTCTGTATATGAGTGGCAAATACCATGACAAGGTACAAAAAGAACTAGTGCTAACTTGCCCACAGACCATTTGAAATCCAAGCACTAAACTGATTGCACAAAGCCAAAGACAGGATTTAAGCCAATCACTGGATGAGATGACTGTGTCATCTGTTTGGTGGGAGAATTCAGAGGTCCAACTTAACTCTATGGCTTTCCCTTTTGGACAAGTGAATATTGAGTAGGGCTCAATGTCTGGCACTGGCCAAAGCCACCATTAATATCATTACACCCATCCCCAGTAACTCCCAAAACATGGGCAGAAGTCCATGGAATGAGCAGACATTGGATGGAATTTGGGGCTCTGTACTAGGTCAGCACCACCTCCTCCTTCTTTGCCTGCTGCACCCAGTAAATAAGTTACTTTTGAAAGTTTAAGAGCCTCCTTATATGTGCTCTTTGGTGAAGTTTTTTAAGAATTGGGACAAGCTCTTTCCGTTTGTCCCTCAGACCTCTCATTGATTCAAAATGACAAGAGGAGAATCTAATTTGGGGAGACATCAACAATTAGTGAAAAAGAGGTGCCTTCAGGGGCCACTGGGAAAGAATAGCCAAAGAGACATCAGAAACCAAAGGAAGGGAGTGGTCAGGTGACAAGTAAGATAAAGACTAGTGTGCTCTATGAACCTAGCAACATGGACAGACGTCATTAGTGAGTTTGACAAGAGCATTCTGTGGAAGGTTAGGTGCAGGCGCCAGACGTTTGTGAACTTGAGAGAGATGGGTAAATAAGGAAGCAGTGATAGCAGGTACAACAAACTCTGCCAAGAGTCCTGTCTGTGAATGGAGGGGAGATGACTCCTTTTGGAGTTATCGGTATGTGGGGAGTGTCCTTTAAGGTAAGTCACTTGGGCAAGCTAAAGGCTGTTAGGAGACAGCCAGAAGAGTGTAAGAGGAGATCAAGGAGATGGTGACATGAGGCAGCACAGTGACAAGATGAAGAAGGTCCACCCTGAAGGAGAGGTTGACTATGAACAGAAGGAGCCCCCATCCCTGCCCCTGCCATGGGAATAACAGAGAACTCCAGTCTGCGGGTGTCCAGTTTTCTCTGGGGGCATGGGAAATGGTGATAGGATGGTAGGTTGGAGAGATTAGTACACAGTTGCTTTACCTGCTCTGGAGAAGAATGGGAGACTGGACCAGGGAAGTATATAAGCATGAAACATTTCTAGGCAGCACTGGGGTGGGGGTGGGGGTGTCCAGTTGCTGATGGAAATGAAAAATAAACAGGGGTTCCTGCTTTCCAACTTCCGGGACTTACTTCTCAACAGCATGGATGTAGATCGAAAGTCAGCTGGGAGGTCCATGCAGGGATAGGAACTAGGGAACCTGACACAGGAGAGGTGTAATCATGGGTCCGGGCACCTGGGTAAGTGGTGGAGGGTCCAAGATCACCTAGAGGTGGCATAGCCAAGACACTGGGAGGTGATGGAACTCAGAATGGACAGTGGAAGTTTTGAGTTTTAAAATGCAGAGGCAGAGGCAGATTGGAGTAGTGACAGGCACAGGATGAAAACTTAAGAGTGGACAATGGCCATGTAACAGGGAGGTAGGTCTCCATATAGGAGGGTGTCAAGAAGCTGAGAAGTACAGTACTGACATGATACTGAAGTCATTTCCTGTGTTGGTAGGAACCGGGAGAACTGAGAACCAGAGCTAGACTAAACAGGAAATAGAGGTGGAGTGTGGGGGAGGCATTGCCAGGTAGTTCATACAGGACAATAATGAGGAAGAGAAGAGATTATAAGGAGTTCTAAGGAGCTTTCCAGGAAGCAGAAAGGTGCTCTGGAGGAGGTAGGATTGTGGAGAAATGAACCCACCCCAAAAGAAGGGTCCTCTGGACAAAGTCAAGAAGAGCTGAGTAGATCAGGGATGTATCAGGGATTAGTGGTTCCAGGGAACACATGGAAAAGGGTGGATAGGGTAAACAGCTTAGGCTGAGCAGAAATATTGTGTGCTACACCCAGGAGCTTACTGTGAATAATGGTGACTGACCATGTGGTGTCTAAGGGAATCATTCATCAACCTTCACCTAGGTCTGGGGTTCAGATAACAGAGATGCTCAGCCTCTACCAAGGAGTGAGCAGAAACTCATTAAATGCAAGCAAGTCAGGGCCTGGGCAAGAGACTAGGGCTGGAATTTATTGGCTGTCAGCATTCCTGAGGTCACCTGTGATATGATGGGAAGCTCAGTACCTTTCAAGGAGGAGTCTTCTTAGGTCTAGAGTGATTTGGGGATCTCTAACAACCTGCAATAACATTCTTACCAATGGAGAAAAGATTGAAGTTGTCAAGGATTTCATTCTTCTTGGATTAACCATCAACACTCATGGAAGCAGCAGTCAAGAAATCAAACGATGTATTGCATTAGGGAAATCTGCTGCACAAGACCTTTTAAAAGTGTTGAAGAGAAAAGATGTCAGCTTGAAGACTAAGGTGCACCTGACCCAAGCCATGTATTTTCAATAACCTCATATGCATATGAAAGCTGCACAATGAATAGGGATGACCATAGAAGAAGTGATGCTTTTGAGTGATGGTCTTGGAGGAGAATATTGAAAGTGCCATGAACAAAAGAACCAACAGATCTATGTTGGAAGAAGTGCAGCCAGAGTGCTCCTTGGAGGCTAGGATGGCCAAACTTCATCTCTCATACTTCGAACGTATTGTCTGGAGGGACCAGTCTCTGGAGAAGAATATCATGTTTGGTAAGGTAGAGGGTCAGAGAAAAAGAGGAAGACCCCCAACGAGATGGATTGGCAAAGTGGCAGCATCAATGGGCTCAAGTGTGGCAATAATTGTGAGATTGGTCCAGGATAGGGCAGTGCTTCGTTCTGTTGTGCATAGGGTCGCTATGAGTTGGTACCAACTCATTGGCACCTAACAACAACAACAAAAGCCATGAACTAGATGGGGGCCTGCTGGGTATTTCACACTTCAACGGTTAGTTCTTTCATGTATTCTCTTACATAGTTTCATTTTTAATTCTAACTTATATCAGTTGTTTCTTCTCTTCTTCATTTCACAAAAGAAGCCATTCATGATGAAATGCTTTTGATTATTAGACATTTTGTTGTTGTGGTTATGTGCTGTCCAGTCAGTTCTGACTCATAGCAACTCTGTTTATGGTTTCCAAGGCTATAAATCTTCACAAACACAGAAAGCCTCATCTTTCTCCCACTGAGCCACTGGTGGGCTTGAACCTTCAACCTTGTAGTTAGCGGTTCAGTTCTTATCCTACAGTATTAGAGAGATGCAAATCAAAACAATATATAATGAGATTTCATCATTTGTAGTACAGCGCTTATACTACAGTGACATACCAAGGCTCTGTAGCATTAATTGATTGATTATGGGTTATGGTATCAGTTCTGACTCATAGTGACCCTGTGTAGGGTTTCCGAGGCTATAAATCTTTATGAGAGCAGAAAGCCTCATCTTTCTCTCATGGAATGGTTGGTAGTTTCAAATTGCTGACCTAGAAGTTAGTAGCCCAATGCATAACCCCTATGCTACCAGAGCTCCTTGTATACATGTATGTATGTATGTATATATGTATGTATGACTTCTGTTGTGGCGCTGTAGGATCATCATTGAACTGCAAATCACACAGCACTTAACAACAACAACAAATATTTATTTTTTGAACTGCCAATCATGTGGTTCTTAGTTCAATGAAGACCCTACAGCGCCACACCGGGACTCCATATATGTACAGAAACATGTATATATAAGTTTCACTGGTTTTGCTTCCTGGGGAGCCCAAACTAAGTCACTGAGTTTCACCTGGCTCCTAAAAAGTCACCAATCATAATGAATTTCTCTTGTCTTTGGAAGTCTTTCAATATTATTCTCTGAATCACGTATTTTGCTACATAACTCTATTTCTCCTATCTTTCTCTGATTCTCCAGCTAAACTGGAGACTTTGTATTTGAATTTTTAATGTCTCTAATATCTGCTCAGGCACCAAGGACATAGTATGTCCTCAATAATACGAATTGCATTTTTAAGAGACAGGCCTTGGTGAAACAGAGTGGTTCTTGGCTATGTTCTGTATCTAGGACTCTAAATGAACTCCCTGAGTTTCTCGGGAACACTCATTGGAGCATGAACAGTTTAAATTACAAGGTCAGCTACAAGAAAGACAGAAGATAAAATTTGAAAAGCAATAAAGTAGCAATTTACATTTGTTCTCACTAGAGACTAAGGGACTACATTACAACATAGTGACAAGCTAATGTTGGAGCTTTGCTGAAAGTTAAGCGTTAAACATGCACACTTTATTTGGCCCAGTTTAGGTGCTGAGAAGCGAGCAGGGATTATGCTGGGTCTTCTGTTGAAGTCTGTAGGTGGCGCAAATGATGAACACATTGAACTATTAACCAGCACTTAGTGGTTTGAGTCAGAAACAAAGCCTGGCAATCTAGTTCCAGGGGAAAAAAAAAATCAGCCTTTGAAAACCCCATGGAGCACAGCTCAATTCAAAATAAAAGGAGAAATAAATGCCATAGTCAAGATTTTTCTTTAGCTGTTTACCCTATGGGTTGGGAGAGCAAGTAAGAGAGAAAAGGGATAATTTAAAAGTTCCAGATGAGGTCTTTTAAATGGCAATGTAGGGAAACAAGGAAACTGGTTCCCAGCAGTCTTCTCTTGATCAGCTCTAACTTTTCATTGCCCTTTTAACAATGCCTACCTGGTCTCATATGCAAATTCAAACTGAAGCTGAAGAAAATGAAAACAAGTCCATGAGAGCCAAAATATGACCTTGAATATATCCCACCTGAATTTAGAGATCATCCAAAGAACAGATTTCATACATTAAATACTAAAGACCGAAGACCAAAAGAGTTGTGGAATGACATCAAGAACATCATACAGGTAGGAAAGCAAAAAGTCATTAAGAAGACAAGAAAGAAGGAAAAGATCAAAATGGATGTCAGAAGAGACACTGAAACTTGCACTCTAGCATAGAGATGCTAAAGCAAATGGAAGAAATGAGGAGGTCCAAGAGCTGAACAGAAAATTTCAAAGATCACCTCGAGAAGGTAAAGCCAAATATTACAACAAAATGTGCAAAGATCTGGAATCAGAAAACCAAAAAGGAAGAACACGCTCAGCATTTCTCAAACTGGGGGAACTGAAGAAAAAATTCAATCCTCAACTTTTGTTATTGAAGGATTCTTTGGGCAAATTATTGAATTATGCTGAAAGCATCAGAACAAGATAGAAGGAATGCACAGAGTCACTGTACCAAAAGGAAATGGTTGGTGTTCAGCTGTTTCAAGAGGTAGCATATATGATCAAGAGCCAATGATACTGAAGGAGGAAGTCCAAGGTACACTGAAGGAATTGGCAAAGAACAAAGCACCAGGAATTGATGGAATAAAAATTGAAATATTTCAAGAAAGTGAAGAGGCACTCACTCATCTCTGCCAAGAAATTTGGAAGACAACTACCTGGCCAACTGATTGGAAGAGATCCGTATTTGTGCCCATTCCAAAGAAAGGTGAACCAATGGAATGCAGAAATCATCAATCTCTTTGATAACCCATGTGAGTAAGTTTTTACCAAAGGAAATACAGAAACGGCTGCAAACATACACTGACAGAGAACTACCAGAGGTTCAAGACGGATTCAGAAGAGGCCATGGAATGAGGGATATCATTGTTGTTATCCGATGGAAAGCAGAGACTATCAGAAAGATCTTTGCCTGTGCTTTATTGACTATGAAAAAGCTTTCGATTGTGTGGATTATGACAAACTATGGACAACATTGCAAAGTATGAGTATTCCTGAACACCTAATTGTGCTCATTAGGAATCTGTACATGGATCAAGAGGTGGGTGTTCAAACAGAATATGGGAACACTGAATGGTTTAAAATTAAGAAAGGTGTGCAACAGGATTGTATTCTTTCACCATACTTATTTAACCTGTATACTGAGCAAATAATCTGAGAAGCTGGGTTATATGAAGAAAACGTGGCATCAGGGTTGGAGGAAGACTCATTAACAACCTGCGATATGCTGATGATACAACCTTGCTTGCTGAAAGTTAAGAAGACATAAAATATTTACTGATGAAGATCAAAGCCTTTGGTATGGATTGCATCTCAATGTAATGAAAACAAAAATTCTCACCACTGGACCAATAAACAACATTCTTATCAATGGAGAAAAGACTGAAGTTGTCAAAGACTTCATTCTTCTCGGGTCAACTATCAACATTCATGGAAGCAGCAGTCAAGAAATCAGACAATGTATTGCATTAGGCAAATCTGTTGCACAAGACCTTTTTAAAGTGTTGAAGAGCAAAGATGTAAGCTTGAGGTCTAAGGTGTGCCTGACCCAAGCCATGGTATTTTCAATAACCTCATATGCATGCAAAAGCTGGACAGTGAATAAGGGAGACCTTAGAAGAATTGATGCATTTGAGTTGATGGTGTTGGAGGAGAATTTTGAAAATGCCATGGGCTGCCAATAGAACCAACAGATGCGTGTTGGAAGAAGTGCAGCCAGAGTGCTCCTTGGAGCCTAGGATGGCCAAACTTTGTGTCTCATACTTCGGACATATTGTCAGGGGGGACCAGCTTCTGGAGAAGGATATCATGTTTGGTAAGGTGGAGGGTCAGAGAAAAAGAGGAAGACCCCCAGCGAGATGGAATGGCAAAGTGGCAGCATCAATGGGCTCAAGCATGGCAACTACAGTGAGGTTGGCCCAGGATCGGGCAGTGTTTCCTTCTGCTGTGCATAAGATTGCTATAGGTCGGTGTCAAGTCAATGGCACCTAACAACAACAACAACGTGGTCTGTAAGTCTGAATGTCACTAAGCATTAGTTTTCTAGTCTTTCTCTAAGTAATGACAGTATGGTTTCTTTTCCTTCTTTTAATCTGTTTTCTCCCATCATATAAGTTAAATTAAAACAAAAATATTATTTTAAAGTTTTTATTTCAGTGCTCAGATCATAACTATTGGGGAGAAAGATTGAGTTCTCATTCTATGGACCAGTCTAAGAATTCTTCCTGAATAGCTAGCTAGGTATTCCTTTGGGTCCCTGCCTGTGTGATCATCTGCTTTTACCAAGGGTTCCTGTAGTGTCTCATAAAGAAGTACCTTCTTGATGCATCTGGAACTCCGGGAAAGGAAGGCATATCAAAGATAATGAAAGATTGCACTGCTTAATCTAAATTCATTGTAGCCCTCAAGTAATTCATGGGACCATTCATGTACAATATATTTTTTAAAATACAAGTTTCTCAAACTTTTTTTTTTTTTTTAACATCCACCACTACGTGGTAAGCTCTATTTTAAGGAAACAGAAATGAATAAACTACTTCCCTGTTCTTGTGGCTTTTATATAGATATAGATATATAGATAGATATAGATATAAATAAAATCTGGCATGTGACCTTCCATGTATGAAAGAGCCTCCTGTTTCGGGGTGAACATGAGGAGTTGTGTACGATTTTCGCCAAGCTTAAGGAATCTTAGTAGCATCATGGATTACAAGCTGGGCTGCTATCCATAAGGTCAGCAGTTCAAATCTACCAGCTGTTCTGCAGAAACATGAGGTTTTCTGCTCCTGTAGAGTTACAGCTTCAGAAACTCTACAACAGGGTTGCTTAGAGTTGGAACTGACTCAGGACACCACCATCACTACCTGTGTTGGAGGAAGCACAGCCAGGGTGCTCCTTGGAAGTGAGAATGGTGAGACATCCTCTGAACTTGTTATCAGAAGGAAGCAGTCTCTGAAGGAGGCCATCATGCTTGGTAAAGTAGAAGGTCAGCAAAAAAGAGGAAGACCCTCAGAGAGATGGATTGACACAGTGGCAACAACATGGGCCTAAAACTTTCATTTTCACCAAAAAACTGAAGTACCCTTCTCTGAGACTCTCCGCATGGTTGTCAAGCCAAGAAAAGGACTCAGCCAGCATTTGTGGAACTGATAAAAAATAACAACACACAGGATACATGTTATAAAACTTATGAAATACTATGTCTCACACGTAGGGTTCCCAGAATGCCCCTCAGACCAGTTAGCCAATTAACTAGCCTGGGACAAGGAAGACTGAGTCCTTGTCCTCCAGAGATTCTAGACTAAGTGGGTAAAGTGAGCTAGAACTACTGAACTACCAAAACCCCACTGGCCTCGAGTCGATTCCAGATGGTAACGATCCTCTAGGACAGAGTAGGATGGCTCCAAAAGGGTTCTGAGGTTGTGATCTCGAAGGAAGCAGACTGCCACACACTTCTCCTGCTGAATGGTTGGTGGGTAGGTTTGAACCACCAACATTTTGGTGTGCATCTATCTCAGTTATCTAGTGATGCTTTTACAGAAATACCGTAAGTGGAGGGCTTTAGCAAACACATTTATGGCTCTCACAATTTGGGAGGTTAGAAGTCCGAATTCACAGCACCAGCTCTCTGGGAAAGTTTTCTCTCTCTATTGGCTCATAGTTTAGGAGACAGGTCTCTTTTTCCTCTGAGCCTCTGTAGTACTGCCACGCCTTGGAGATCTCCATGTGTCTTGGCACCTATCTTCTCCTGGATCTAGGAACTTCCCAGTACAGCCACTTGGTCTGAAGGATACACTCTGTTCCAAGCTCTCCTTTTGTTCTTGGTGGTAGTCAGTCCCTTGATCTCTGCTTGTGTCTTTCTCCTTGTATCTTGGGTAACATAAAAAGTGTTTTAGGCCACATCCCAGGGAAATTCCCCTTACATCTTATCAGGGCTCTGGCAGGATTAAGGGTTCTGCACCCCACCTTTAATCCTTGTACAACTGACAGATTTACCACAACAAATCACAGCATGGCGGACCATTAGGTAACATTATATTATTATGTAACTACCAAGCCAAGCTGACACATATTATGGGGACACACTTCAACATATGACATTTACCCTTTGTTCCCACCCCAAATTCATATACTTTCCACCTGTGAAACACTTTCACCCCATCAGATCACTCCAAATGTCTTCCAAGTTCAAATTTAAACCTGGGGCAAAATTCCTCTTTATCTGTAAATCTCTGGTAGCGTAGTGGTTACGAATCGGGCTGTGAACCTTAAGGTCAGCGGTTCGAAACTACCAGCCGCTCCGCGGGAGAAAGATGAGGCTTTCTACTCCCGTAAGGATTTACACCCTCGGAAACCCTGTACAGGGTCGCTATGGGTCGGAACCGACTCGACGGCACTTAACAACAACAACAACAGGATACAAATTACCTGTTTCCAAAGCAGACATTTCCATTACAATTGGGAGCAACTGGAAGGAAAGAAGGAATAAGGGGCACAAAGCAAGTTAAAAAACACAGCATAATCCATTACAGTAGCTCACAAGACTTGAAAATCATCCTACTTTCTCTGAGATCATCTAAGCCATGGGTAGGGGAATATTTTTCTGCCAAGGGCCATTTGAATATTTATAATACAAATTATTTTTGGTCCATACAAATTATCAACTTAAAATTAACCTACTAAATTTGGTCAAGGAGTCCTGGTGTGGTGCTGTGGGTTAATGTGCTGGACTGCAAAGTCAGTTTAAACCGTAAAGTCGGCAGTTCAAGCTCACCAACTGCTCCTCGAAAACCTTATACAGAGTTGCTATGGGTTGGAACTGACTCAGCAGCACTTAAACAACAACAACAACATATTTGGTCAAACATTTAATTAACTCACCACTAATGTGATGGCTGGGGCAGTTCTGGTGTGGGGCTGTGGGTTAATGGCCCAGACTGCAAAGCCGTTTGAACTGTAAGGTTGGCAGTTCAAGCTCACCAGTCGCTCCTCAGAAACCCTATACAGGGTTGCTATGTGTCGAAACTGACTTGATGGCACTTAACAACAACAACAACAATGTGATGGCTGGAGTCCAGGTTTGGTGCTGTGAGTTAATGCACCTGACTGCAAAGCAGTTTAAACTGCAAGGTTGGTTGTTCAAGCTCACCAGCTGCTCCTCGGAAACCCTATACAGGGTCGCTATGGGTCAGAAATGACTCGACAGCACTTAACAACAACAACAATGTGATGGCCGGGCCAGACCAAATGATTTCACGGGTCTTATGTGGCACTGTGGGTTAATGTGCCAGACTGCAAAGCCGTTTGAACTGCAACATTGGTAGTTCAAGCTCACAAGCTGCTCTCGGAAACCCTACACAGGGTTGCTATGGGTCGGAGTCGACACGATGGCACTTAACAACAACAACAATATAGCCTGTGAGCTGGATGTTCCCCACCCCTGATAAGCAATGGCCTTGTTCTCCAGACTCCTGGTGGTGACCATGTTCTCTGGAATCTAGTAGAAGCCCCTTGTCACTGGACATCAGCCCTACCTTCCTGGCCCAGTGGAATGGTAACTCTGTTCTCTTCGCTTGGAGTGGCTCCTTCTTCTAAGTCCACCTGAATAGTGGCCACACCATTTTGACCCTGGTTTGCCCCATTCTTCTGCCTTTGGGGCAACAGGCCCATATTAACAGTAAGCACATACTCCAGAGTTGAGTTGGCAAAGATCTGACTTCGACATGTAGAAAACTGTGGCCCCATGCATTGAGAGTTCAGAGGTTGTGGTGCTACCTTTTGAGACAGAGGTGGTTCTGGTTCCTATGCTCCTTGTCAGTTTTGGCTTCCTGGTGCCTTGGTCTCTTGAAGAGACCAGTCTGGTCTCTATCCTGTTCCACCAAGTGTTACAAAGCTCTTTAGCTCCACTGGTAAGTGTCCGGAGGTATCCACTCTGCCTTGGTCCTAAGGCTCTCAGCTCTCTTGCTCTGTGTGTTGGTAAGTCTAGCACCTGCCCCAAGGCACTCAGCTCTTTTGTTCTGTGGGTTGGCTCCTATGGAACTGTAACTTTCGTCCATCTGTTTGCTCCTTTTACTCCTGTCACATCTCTGCTTCTGCTTCTCATTAGCTAGGCTGTCTCTGGTGTTACAGCTTTTCTTATTTCCTTCTGAGCCCTTACCAGAATTGTGATGTCCAGAATTCTACCAATATGGTCTTCAAGACAATCCAATTTTTAACTATTAGGCACCTTGATGCTTCTCCAACCTCGATTCATTTTCCAAATCCCAAATCACTTCCACATTTTAGGTATCTGTTAGAGCAGCACCCCACTTTTGGTACCAAATTCGGTTAGCTGTCTAGGGCTGCTATATAACACAAATACCAAAGTGGATGGCTCTAACAGATACAGTTATTCCCTTAGTTTAGGAGGCTAGAAGTCTGAATTCACTGTGGCAGCTCCAGGGAAAGGCTTTCTCTCTCTCTCTCCGGTGACTCTAGAGGCAGGTCCTTGTCTCTTTTCAGCATCCGTAGGTTTGGCAATCCTTGGACATCTCCATACGTCTTGGCTACAATTTCCCAGTTTCTAGGAGCTTCCCAGTGTAGGGACCAGGGCCCAAACAATCGATTCTGCTTCTTTCTTAGGCGGTCGTAAGCCAACTGATGGGCTTATCACATCAGATCTCATCTTGGTGGATCATTATATAGTTGCCACGTTGCATCATTACATAATTGCCAAATCAGAAAATTCTGGACCAGCCAAGTTGACACATATTGTGTGTGTGTGTGTGTGTGTGTGAGGGGAAGCACAATTCAATACATGCCACCTGAGTACCTAACCACTGCGCCATCAGGGATACTTAATGTACTGAGTGTTGTGATTGATCACTTAATTGTGATCTCTCCCTCACTCATTTATTCATTCAAAAAGTGTCTTCTCCTCTAAGATGGTACTGTATGACGGCTTAAAAATCAGAAGTACTTGAAGTGTGTCAATAGAGCAATCTGAAAGCAGAGGCTTAACTTCATTTTAAAGGCTTGCCTGAGTCTAGAATTCATGTTGAGTTTTTAAAGCTGTTTTATCTAATAGCAGTTTCTCTAACCTTGATACTGACCTAACCATATATTCTAAAGGAAATATTATGTGTGTGTGTGTGTGTGCATGTTTTTTTTTTTGTTGTTGTTGTTGTTTTTTTCCGCTGAGGTCTAGCAGGTGCAGGATATCATTTCCCAGAGGGTGTTTTGACAATGGACAAGAAGGTTCAAAATTTAGTAGTTTATTCTCAAAGAGTCTTGATGCATAGCATTATCAATACAACTGTATAATGGACCCCCAGAAACAGACATGGTTGAGAAATCAATTTTTATAGGTTACCCTAGAAACCTGTCTAATTATTGTCCTGTGACCATCCTCTAATAAATGGAAACGCACTTGTGCTTGCAACTGTGGAACTTAATCACACAATCCCACATATGAAGGTATAACAAAAGTATTGGTACAAAGTCATAGAAATCCATATTAAACAAAAATAGCAAAATGTGAAGCTATTATCTTTCAACATAACCCTTCCTCGACTTCTAGACACTTCTAGTGTTTCCATCTATGCAATCCTTTCCCTAAATATTCTGTGCTCTTTGATTTACACCACATCAAAACACCAGCTTTGGCATTCTTAAGGAACCCAAATCACACTCCTTTCAATATTCTTTGAACATAGGGAACAAAATGAAGTCTGAAAGGGCGAGGTCAGTGCTGTAATGTGTATGGAGTAAGAATTTCTGTATGAAATTCTCATACAAACACCCTTGCTGGCCAGAGAGAATGATGGAAAAATTCCTACGACACAACTTTCTCACAACACAGCTTTTAATTTTCTTAAACTTCTTCATAATATGTCCCCATGATCATTCTGTGCTTGTCACAAAAATCAAGAGTACCCCTTTGGAATTCTCCAAACAGGTGACATAACCTTCTGAGCTGACTTCTCTGTTTTGAATTGAACTAGCCCTGCAGAGCTCCTTGGAAGCCACTGTTTTGATTGCATCTTTTTTTTGAAAGGCACCCTAATGAGATTAAGACAAATGTATTACTGAGAAAACTTGTATGCAGCCACCCACTAATCACAGGGACATGTTTATATAACAAGCTTTGTTTGGAATAAACCAATGCATGTATGAACTGAAACCCTACTTATTGTTGTTAAGTGCTGTTGAGTTGGTTCTGACTCATAGCGACCCTGTACAGGATTTCTGAGGAGTGGTTGGTGAGTTTGAACTGCCGACTTGTGATTGAGTGCTTATTTACAGTGTCACATTAAGATCCTAGAACCAATACTTCTACTTACCTTGCAAATTCCACTTTTAGAAATTCCAACTTTGACTCCTCTGATGGTCTTTCAGTCAATTATATTTTTGTGATGTTTAGTTCCTATTTTAACTGTATGGAAATGTTTTTTCCCCACCTCATTGTTCAACGGAGAGGCCCAATTCGTGTGAATTTGTACATCTTCCCCTTCTAGAATGTCTATGGTGGTGGTGGTTATGTGCCCTGAAGTCAGTTCTAACTCATAGCAACACTGAATAGGGTTTATGAGGCTTTAAATTTTTATGGGAGCAGAAAGTCTCATAGTTCTCCTGGGGAATGACTGGTAGTTTCAAACTGCTGACCTTGAGGTTAGCAGCCTGACTTGTAACCACTACGTTACCATAGCCTCAATAAACCTCTGCTGCTTTTACTTTAAGATGACTTCATGTTGTTGTTTTATGATAGTACCACGTTGGAAGGAAAAGGTTCCTGAACCCAGGGCTACCAAGTAGAAGAGACAGAATAGCAACCCAGTAGTTTGCTATGGTGGTGGTGATGTGCCGTGGAGTTGGTTCTGCCTCACAGCGACCCAGTGCAGGGTTTCCGAGGCTGTAAATCTTTACAGGAGCAGAAAGCCTCATCTTTCTCCCACAGAACAGCTGGTAGTTTCGAACTGCTGACCGTGAGGTTTGCAGCCCGATTTGTAACCACTACGCTACCAGAGCGCCTTATAGTTCACTATAGAAATATCTTATATTCCATGTGTCTTTCCAATCGTTTCTCTCTCTCAAAACAACAAATAAAATTATTCCTGTTTAACAACACAGAATTGTTGTTCCGACTCATAGTGACCCTGCATAGTTTCCAAGGAGCAACTGATAAGTTTGAATCGCCAACCTTGTGGTTCAAACTGATCTTGTGGTCTAATGTGTTACCCCACACCACTACACCAGGACTCCAGACATTGAATTAGGTCTCTTTTAATGTGATAGGTAATACCAAGAGGCTTCAAAATGATTGTGGGAAAATAGAATGAAAAGATGTGGATTTTTTTTTTTTTTTTTAAGATGTGGAATTTTTATACAAACTTTTTGAAGCCTCTTCATATTTTCAACACTAATCCCAGAGTGTAACATTGGATTCTTCTCACATCTTTCCAGAATCCTGGCATTCTGTGATCTCACTTTCAATCATTAAAAAACAAAAACAAAAAAACTAGTGTCTAAAAATAGTTGTTCCATTAAAAGCAACATCTGAAAATCCAAATTCATAAAATACACCAAGTATAAGGGATTACTAATTAGTATGGCATTTTTTCCCCCTTTGCAAAAGAATCCATTATCCCTTACAGCTGGTGGCACTGTAGGATAAGCACTGGACTGCCAACCTTCTGTTTGGCAGTCCAAACCCACCAGCTGGCTCTGTGGGAGAAAGATGAGACTTTTTGCTCCTGTAAAAGATTTACAGCTATTCGAAACTGACTCTGCAGCACATAACAACAATAACAACAGCCCTTTAAAAAGCCTGCAAGTGTCTGAATGACATTTAGTAAAATAAATAAATAAATAAATAAATAAAAATATTGGACAGAGAAATTTATAAAGAGTGAGGAATCTGGAACTACAATGGAGAGAATCAGAACTACGTGGCTTAATTTACAAAGTTGACTTTAGAGACAACGTTTTGGAAAAAACCCACAGGACATAGCAAGGAAGGGCACTATTGATCCTAACAAGGGACTTGTGCCTTGGAGCAGCTGGAGTCAAATTCACCAACTACAAGTTACAGAGAAAAAAAGTTTATTAGAAGGTGGTGCCAGCAAGGATTCCAACAGCAACACAGGCTACTGACTGAAGTCCCACCTGTGACCAGAATAGATTGAATCTCTTTTTACTTTTACACTGGAATGCACACTCTTGAGGAGTCACGTACTTTTCCAGGTGCTCTACTTTCCTCAGTCCACAAGATAATCACAAGATGTAAATATCAACCTTAAGTATCAGATAAAATAAGAGTAGCATTTGTGACGCACAAGTAACCTTCTCCCATGTCTTAACGATCCTCCAGGCAGAGCTGTCTAGCGACCAGCCGGACACAATATACATGTTTGAGCAATACAGAACGTTATAAAAATTTCATGTAGGCTGAGGTGAGGGACAGGGCAAACATGATGTGAGTTAAGTTGACAAACCTGGAAGTTAGATTAATTACAGCACTTTGTTTTAACTCATGAGGAGCTAGGGTGTTGTGCAAAGAAGGGTGAAACACTTGGGAGGAGACCGTGACATGCCTGTTTTTAACTTTCCTGAACTTCATTCTCTGGTGCATCCCGCTGCTATGTGAAAGCGAACACGTTTTCCGATGATAATCTTGTATTTCATCACCAAATGCTACTAAGCGACAAGGTTAGAGATAAGAGTATGGAACTAGCAGAGCACACTTGGTGATAATCGTTCCTTCTCGGGCTGTTTAATTTGATCACTTTCAGTGTGGATTTCTATTCTGGGTTTCAATTTGGTGTCGATGTCTTAGTCACACACTTGTGCCTGGCTCTGATCAGCTCCACATTTGAACTACTTTGTTGCCATTTCAAAACGATTGTACCCCTTCTTCCTTCACATGTGTGGATCAGGGAAATGCAATCGATTGCGCTCTGAAGTGAGGTCACACAATGTGGAGTAAATGTGAAACCGTAGCTTTCATTTCCATCTACAGTACTAGCAGCGGCTGGGCCAGCTAGGACGCCCAGAGCGCAATCACAGCGCCCCTCCGCGGACGTCCCACTGGCTCCTCCGGGTCTCCCGGCCCCGGCTCTCTTCCTCGCAGTCCACCAGCCAAATGCACAGCCTGTAATGGGTCTCAAACTTTGAAAAACGTCCCCCGCCCCTCTCATGTTCCCAGATACTCCAAGAGGGATGGGGGAGCTGTCTGTTTGTTTCACTCTCCACTGCCAACCCTCTCGCGGACCCCACAGCGGAGACTGGTCCCCAGCTCTCCACGAGGTCTGGCCGCCGCCCGAGCCGGAAGCCCGCGCGTGCGCGATGACTGACCGGGAGCGCGCGTCCGGCGTGGAGGGGCGGCGGGGCGGGGCCGCAGCCGCTCATAGGGTATCCCCGCCACCGAGGCACCGCCTCCGCCCCCCGGCGTTCTGCGGTCGCCGTGACAACCAGAGCGGCGGTAACGGCGGCGGGCGTGCGAGTCCGGCGCCGCCTCCCGGCCAAACAGCTAAGAAGACAGCCGCCTGGCCTTCCTGCTGCTCTCCCCGCCTCCCGGCCCGCGGGGAGGAACGGCCCGCCCTCCACCCGCCCGCCGGAGAGTGAGCGGCGCCCGGGCCGCCCCACTAGCCCGCGGTTCCTTGGCCGCCGTCCGGGCGCGCGCAACGAGCGGGCGCGACTATGCCAAGATGGTCCTGCAGGCGCGGAACAAGCACCGGGAGGCGGCCCCCAAGCCGCCCCAGCCGCCCCGCGCCTCGCAATCGCCACTGAGGGGGGTGTCGGACGTCGGCGCCAGGGAGCCCGGGCCCGAGCGCGCGTCCCCGTCTCCGGGACGCAAGGGCGCTGCAGGCAGGA
>NW_006408524.1:15396458-15400266 GCF_000296735.1 Chrysochloris asiatica
CCTGGACCACGCTCCTGCTAGGTGAGCAGCTCCGGGCATGCGGGCGCCTCGCGGCCGGGACGCGGAACTTTGAGGCGCGGACCCCTTTTCTCCCCTCCAGCTTCCTCGCCGCGGAGCACCGCTGGCCGGTCCCCGCCAGTTTGCAAACCCTCTCTGACTTTTCTTGTTGGGACACCGTCTCTCTTCTCGCCCTCTGCCCCTGGCTCAGCGTTCATCGCACCCTTCTCGCTCTTTCTGCTTTAGAAAAAATGGCCCCAATATCAACAGCTGCCGGGCCTGGCTGCGAACTGGCAGGTCTGCGCTAACGAGACTTGGGCGCTGCTGATTGGTGCGGACCTTCTGCCTTCCCGTTATTCTGGCCCCTTGACCAGGAGGATGGCATTCTTTGGGCTGGAAGCGATTTAGTTGAGCTCAGAAAAGAGGACATTCCCTGCCCTAGAAAGTTGCTAAACTTATAATTAAATTTAAGCGAGCCTTTTTTTCGTCTGGAGCGCAAACACCGATTGTGGCACTTTTTTTCCGGGATTCCCCAGTGCGCTCCATGTGACACTTTATGTTGTGTTTGTGTGTCCAGAGCCTTAATCTTCCCTGCTGGCCTGGATATATTTAGTGAGGAGGGCGTGCTTCACCCCTCCCCTCCCTTTGCCGTGCACAAAATGGATGGTGTGTGACGATGTGATGAACAAAAGTTTAAACGGTCACACGTTGTGCATCTTTGTTTCCTTATGTACCTTCCGATAAGGCACCTTATGGCAATTTGGGTAATAGGCCTAATTTTTGTAACTCATCCAGTAAAGTGATATATATAGGACTTTGCCTTTTCGATGTGTAATGCATTTATATCTTAATGGTCTGGCTGTTGAATTACTTAACTACTGGTGATTGCTCTCAACGCATCTTTCAAATCCCTTAGTGACCGAAAGCTTTCTTTGTCTGGAGTTAAGGGTCAATACAGGCAGAGGAACACAGTAAATTGGCTTCCTCTGAGATCACAGCCACCACTTGAAGTCACCCCAGTCTCAAGAGCTCAGAGCCATCACTATATTTTAATTGGCTCAGAAAAGTTGATGCTGCTATTGAGATTATATATATATTTTTGTTAGGCTTTTTATTTTAAATGTGAATTCAAGCCTAGAAGAATTCTGTAATTTTCAGTACATTCTCTTATTTTTCAGTAGCAAGCATGAAAAACTTGGGCAATGTGCAGGTTAGGTTCACCTTGGGGAGGCAGCATGGCGCAGTGGATAAGACAGAGATTTCAGTTCTCGCTCTTATTCAGTTCACGGTTGTTAAGTTTGATTTAAGTTTCAAGTTATTTCTTTGGGGAGTCTATCCCTTTCTGCCTTACTACACCAGGGGGATGTTCTGAGGAGCAAAACTAAAAGGGATGGGTGCTTTATGGGTGGATGCTTTGTGTCTAAAGCTTATGAACATTTTGTTTGCTATTATAAAAGCGAATGTGTAATACTGTTCTGAGATCTGGCTACAGAATGAAGTTGTATTTTTCTTGGTTATTTATAAACATTAATGGCTTTGTAGTAAAATATGAAATGAAGTTGCTTCTTCAGAATGCAATACTTACCTTGAGAATAATGATGCAAGATACAATGTCACTTTTTGTATTTTTTGGAATTGTATTTTCTTTGAATATTCTTTTATTGGATAGTTTAGATTTAGAGTAACGGCCATCATTAGATAACCCATCACAATTCAGTTGATACCAATTCATAGCGACCATAGATAGGACTTCCAAGACTAAATCTCTAAGGAGGAACAGCCTCATCTGTCTCCGAGGGAGTGGCTGGTGGGTTTGAATGGGTGGTTTAGCAGTTGGCAGTCCAACACCCAGTCCAAAGCACTGCCAGGGCTCCTTTCCTTAAACGTACATGCCCACTGCCAATAAATCAATTCCAACTATGTTGTTGTTGTTAGGTGCCATCGAGTCGGTACTGACTCATAGAGACCTTATGCACAGCAGAATGAAACACTGCCCAATCCTGGGCCAACCTCACCATTGTTGCCATGCTTGAGCCCACTGAGAACTATTATAGCAAACCCAAATAGATGCGTAGCGGCCCTGTCTAGGGTTTCCAAGACTATAAATAATTACTGGCAGAGAAAGCCTCAGATTTTTCCTGAGGAGCAACTGCTGAGTTTGAACTGCTGACCTTGGCAGTCCAGTGCTTATTCTATAACTCCATCAGGGCTCCCTTTCCTTTAACTATAGATTCATATGAATGTAACAGTATGGCACTTGGCTTGACTCTTCTCCTGGGACTTTAAAAGTAGACCCAGTAAAGAAACTATTCCACATATGTGTGTATACCTGGTCCAATGGCCAGTACATGTATGAAAGTTGATGAACAGACAGACTTTGTGTCTTTACTAACCATCTACATACCACCATAGGTCAGAATGAGAGATTGTTCTAGAGAATGCTGGGCCTGGGTGATTGGCCTAGCGTTTTGAAAGACACATGTCAGACCAAGCCCTGGTCTCTCCTTCTTTTCCCCTCCCTGAATGAGTGAGAGTTGAGCTGACAAAATATGGTTTGTTAATTCCCCACTGCCATCAAGTCGATTCAGAGTCATAACGCGACCCTATGTAGGGTTTCTGAGGCTGTGCATTTTTACCGGAACAGATTTTGCTGCCTCCTGCAAGTGGCTGGTGGATTCGGACTGCTAACCCTGCAGTTAGCAATGAACCCACGGTACCACCAGGGCTTCAGTTGATACAATACAGTTCTTTAGTAGTTGTTGTCAGGTGCCATAGAGTTGGTTCCGACTCATAGACACTCTGTATAGGGTTTCTGAGGAGCTGATGGTGGGTTTGAAATGCCAACCTTGTAGCTAGCAGTCCAATGCTTATCCTACAGCGCCACACCAAAAAAGAACTCTTTGGTGGCCACAGGTTGAGGTGCATTCTTTTGTTGATCAAGAGATATTTGTAGTTGGTTAGAAAAAAAAAAGTACAAGTAAATATTAAACAATGACAAGAATATGCTTCATTTTTATTTAGGGGGAAAAAGGTAACTTGAAACTATGATAGAATCACAGATTTTTTTTTTTTTCCTTTTTCCCTTTTAGTGTGGGTATCTTTTCTTAAGCTTTTACAACAATGGTGTAATGCAGTGTTTGTCCTTTTTGTAACTAATTTCACTCAGTATTGTGGCCTCAAGGTTAATCCATGTTACCTGGTGGTTTGCAGCTTCCTTGCTATTCTTCAAGGTAGCATAATATTCCATTGTGTGTATGTACCAAAGTTTGTTTATCCATTCTTCCATTGATGGGCACTGAGGCTGTCTCCATCTTTTTGCTATTGGAATCATAGGTTCGATATAAACCTCTTGGTGGTGGTAGTTGTGTGCCATCAAGTCGGTTCCGGTTTATAGGACCTTGTATAGGGTTTCAAAGATTGTAAATCTTTATGGGAGCAGAAAGCCTCATGTTTCTCCCGAGGAGTGACTGGTGGATTTGAACTGCTGCCCTTGAGGTTAGAACCTCAGCTCATAATCCCCTACACTACCAGGGCTCCTAGAAACAAACCTTGTTGTAAGTGCCGGTTCTGACCCATAGCGACCCTGTATAGGGTTTCTGAAGAGCTACTGGTGAGCTTGAATCATCGACCTTGCAGTTCAAACCAACCTTGCTCCCAAATACAGTTTCTCATTCATCTCTATATGTGCTTATGTGCTAAGCAGCCTTTGTTTGATTAACTTCATTGATGGGAAACTTAAAACCTAACAAGGTGGTGGTGGTGGTTGTTAAGTGCTGTTGAGTCAATTCGAACCCATAGCAACCCTGTATAG
>NW_006408524.1:15403666-15412394 GCF_000296735.1 Chrysochloris asiatica
CATCAGCAAATGAAGGTCCCGTGGGCTTTTCTCCCATGAGCTTTACTTCATTTGCATTATCATGGTCAACTCTACTTTGAGTAGGCAGCTCTTCCCCAGTAGCATTTTGAGTGCCTTCCAACCTAGGGACTCATTTTCTGGCTCTATATCTGACAGTGTTTCTCTGCTATTCATAAGGCTTTCAGTGACTAAATATTCGGATGTAGTTCGTCACTCTTTCTTCCTAGTCTGTCTTCGTCTGGATGCTTATCTGAAACCTGTCCACCATGGGAGACCCTGCTGATGTTTAAAATACCGGTGGCATAGCTTTCAGAATCACAGCAACTCTCTAGCCACCACAGTGTGATAAACTGACAGACGGGTGGTGGCCGTTTGGTTTTAATTGGAAATGTCTAAGTTGACCATCCCTATCTATACTGTATACAGAAGGAATAGCATTGATACTTGATGTGAAGACTCCTTCCTTCTCTGTTGGTATTTAGAGTTAAGACCTCCATGGTGTGGCGCTGTGGGTTAATGTGCCAGATTGCAAAGCCGTTTGAACTGCAAGGTTGGTGATTCAAGCTCACCAGCTGCTCCTTGGAAATCCTGTACAGGGTCGCTATGGGTTGGAGCCGACTCAATGGTACTTAACAACAACAACAACAACCTCCATGAGTATAGGTCCAGTTCATCAAATTGTAGCAGTTTACCCTTGTTTCCTTTATAACAAAATTGTTTTTTGTGTTTTTGTTTTTGTTTTAAATCTTCCTCTTGTCGAGTTCTGATTATCAAGCCATCGAGGCTAGGTCAAATGGGTACTATCTGCAAGTTTGGGTGTTCTTGGTGGGCTGTTTCTTAATGGTGTCATCGATTAGTAGACAGAGTTGTTAAGAAGGGTTCTTAAAATCCATATATATTTTTTAGAACTTTAGCTCCTATATTAGTCAAGGAGGCAGTATTCTAAGAACCATGACAATGACACTGCATGTTAGGGTAGTGTTTCTCAAACTTTTTGGACCCTGACCTGCAGTAAGTAAACAGTATAGTTTGTTTTAAACCTCACACTTCTGAAAATGCAAGCCAGTAAGAGGTGACTCAGTGGCAACTAGCAACAGCAGCAGTAAAGATGTGTGTGTTTGTCTGTTTATTATACATATTAATGTCCTGGCTGTGTTTTTAATAAACAGACACTTTTCTGAAGTGTGAGCAGGTGATACTTGGGGGCTGTCAACTGTGTGAAGCTGCTACCACCTGTGGGCCTGAAGGTGGTGATGGTTGTTAGTGATGTTGAGTCAGTTTAGGGTTTCCAAGGAACAACTGGTGAGTATGAACCCGCCGACCTTATGGTTCAAACCGACCTTGTGTTTCAGCGGATTATTGTGCAGCACCACACCAGGACTCCACGGAAGCTTTATCAGGAGCTAAACTTAGCCAGAGCTGTGCTGTGGGAGCCAGGCCACCTAGGAACGACTCTAAATGTGCTCCTCACTGGGGTCTCATTTCCTAAGCCACCCGGGAGCCGGAGGCAAGGGGCCTAGCTTCCTCATTCAGTAAAGCAGACTCCTGGCGCTGGGTGCAAGGTAAAGAAGAAGGGAGAATGGATCTGGAGAGGCAAACGGAGACTGACCTGCACCTATTTAACTAAAGCAAATTTCATGTAATGATCATATTGTTAGATGCCATCAAGTGGATTCTGATTCCATAGTGTGACCCCACGTGACATAGTAGAACTGCCCCATAGGGTTTTCATGGCCCTGGTGTGATGTTGTGGGTTAATTAATGGACTTCAAGCTCACCAGCTGCTCCTCGGAAACGCTATACAGGGCTGCTGTGGGTTGGAAACGACTCCATGGCATTTAACAACAGCAACCATCTTCATAGAAGCAGGTCTCTCCCGAGGAGCTGTGGAGCAAACTTGAACTGCCAGCCTTCCAGTGAGCAGCTCAGCTGCACCACCAGGCCATCTAATCCCTTTATAATGTGCAGTGAACCATGAAGATCTGTCTTAGTGTATAAAGTGTTGTTTACAAACCACTAAGTTGATTTCATCATGCTTGCTAAAGTGAAGGGTCATTGAACAAGAGGGAGACTCCCCAATGAGACAAATTGCAACAATGGCAGCAGCAGTGGGCTAAAAGATAGTAGCAATTGTGAGGATGGCGCAGGACCGGTGGTTTTTGTTCCCTTGTGCATAGGATCGTTGTGGGTCGGAACTGACTCGACAGCACCTAACAAGTTAATTTCACGATCCATATAATATACAGTTTGAAAAGACTGCCTTAAAAAGTTGGTTTTGTGATTATACTCCAAACTAGTTGGGTGCCTGAGCAAAGCATTTTTTTTCTCCAAGCCTCCATTTATGCATCTGTGAAGTGAGATACCGGGACTGGACCAATGAATGGTTCTCAATCTTTGCTGTTCACTAGAGCCACCTGGAAATTTTAAACAGCTCTGCTATCCCAGCCACACCGCAGACCTGAATTCACACAGTGTACAGAGGATTGGAAAGGAAGCTCTGGTAGCGTAATGGTTACAAATTGGGCTGCTAACCTCAGGGTCGGCAGTTTGAAACTACCAGCTGTTCCGCAGGAGAAAGATGAGGCTTTCTGCTCCCATAAAGATTTACAGCCTCAGAAACCCTGTGCAGGGGTCACTATAAGTCGGAACCGACTCCACAGCACATAACAACAACAACAGAAGAGGATTGGAAAAGAGCTCTGGTAGTGTAGTGGTTAGGAGTTGGGCTGCTAATCTCAAGGTCAGCAGTTTGAAACTACCAGTGGTTCCACGGGAGAAAGATGAGACTTTCTGTTCCAGTAAAGATTTACAGCCTCTGAAACCCTATACAGGGTCGCTGTGAGTCAGGGCCGATTCCACGGCACACCACCACCACCACCACCACCACCACCACCACCGCAGAGGATCGGAGTGATTTTATTTACTAGTGTATAGTACCACCAATGATAATTTCAACACGGTTTATAAATCACTTGACAATTTTGAAAACATGGTGTTCTTGACAAATTTTTAATTTGGAGAGATTGTCATAATTGAAAAGAGTGAGACTTTTTCATATTCTTATACCAATTAAAATATGTCTAAAATGCTGCTTGCTTGGCACTGCATTTTCCTATTTAAATCCTAACTGATTTTTGTAATATGTATAGCTGCAGTTGTCAAAAGCAAAGAATCTTTTCAGGCTTTAATACTAATCATAAAGTAGTTATATAATGAACACAGTACTGCCATTTCCAACTACGTTTAGATTTTTAAAATAGTGCCTTATTGCTCACTCTTTTCTAACCTTTGATCTGTAGAAAATTTGGAACTTACAGGTTATATCTTGGAATTTTTTGGTAAGGAAACTATAAAGTAGGCCAGTTAAATGGGTCAAGAATTATTAGTGAGTTCTCTGGGTGAAGTTTGGGATTGAAGTTTAGGTCTCCTGGCTTTGTTAATCACATTTGTCAAAGCCTAAGGCAGCTGTCAGAGACACATTATGGGAAGATGAGTTTGCAGGTTGACCCAGTAACTGTTGGTAGCAGTAGTACTTGCTTCTCTGCTGATTTCTCATTTGAAGAATCGCTCTGATTTTTATATCTTTATGTTTCATCTGTCAGTTTCCATTTTGTCCTTGTGTACTTAGTTTTTTTGAAACTGTTCAATTCCGGATTGGTTTTGATTGTGGACATTGGTTGTTTGGTACAGGTGTAGAAACAAAGTGAAATAGTAAGTTTTCTTAATCATACAAATTAGAGGATAAGCAAGGCACTGTGATATCCAAGTGTGGTGTACAATTTAGGATTGGTTTATTGGTTAGTGAGCTTGTTAAAATCTCTTGCTTAGTGTGATGGGCTTGGGTGTATATTGTGTACAGGTGGCCCTGCTTTCCCTTTTAATGAACAAAATAATAATAGCTTTGACACTTTCTCCACTGTTTCCTAGAGTTTGTGACTTTGCTAGGTTTGCCCAGAGCACCTCATGAGGCTTCAGATCCACGTGCTGGTCTATTTACAAGGGGCTTAAGAAGTTTGTGGAAAAATTCATTATACTTTCATCCCGATTTTCACTAACTTTTGGAAGCACCCCCAGGCTAAAAATAGCCATTGTATATTTTTATTATTTAACTTCTTGTCTTTAAAACACTAACACTCACGTATGTTAGTGTTGCGTTAAAAAATACGTTCATGTTCTTAAGTGCCATCCGGTGGATTCTGATTCATAGTGAAGCCCCTTTATAGGGTTTCTGATTAGCAGCTGGTGAGTTTGAACAGCAGTCCAGTGTTTATTTTACAGTGCCACAACAGGATAACATTTTTTTTAAAGGAAAGAGCATTTATTGTGTTTCAGAACACCTATATTGAGTAATTGTTTTATTAAGTATTTACGTTACTGAGAAAAATGTGATGACGTATTTACTATGTATATACGTAAACATTTAAAATATGTGAAACTTTACTTTGTCTATTTCTTGCTTCAGAAGCCTGATTACATTCTGTTTTGGGTGGTGATACATAATTTCTGTTCTCTTCAGATTTCATGTGATGTTGTTGTTGTTAAGTGTCTTCAAGTCGGTTCTGATGCATAGCGACCCTGTATAGGGTTCCCAAGGAGCGGCTGGTGGGTTTGAGCTGTTGACCTTGCGGTTCAGACCGACTTTGCGGTCAGTGCATTATCCCACAGTGCCACACCAGGATTCCATGTATTCATTTTAAAACAGACTTGTTTGTCCTTTTTGTTGTTGTTGTTATAAGCATTTGCCAGTCCTTTTGCTTGAATGTGCCTCTTACCATTTTCATGCCTGAGGTTGGAGTCAAGGGCACACGGGCAACTGTAATTTTGGAAACCAGCTTCTCCTTTAGGCCTTCCTATGGCTGGCTCAGTCTTGTGATCTTGGACCTTATCAGAAAATCAGAGCCATACCAGCATCAAAAGGATCCCTGAATTATTTTTATGTAATGTTTACTTTGTAAACTGCAAATGATAATAAGCAAATCTTAGACATTATTATCCGAAGTGTTGTTATGTGCTGTCAGCTTGATTTCTGCTCACAGCAACCCCGTATGACCGCAGAACTGCTCCATAGGATTTTCTTGGCTTACAAGTTGGGCTTCTAATCACAATGTCGGTAGTTTGAATCTACCTGACGCTCTGCGGGAGAAACATGAGGCTTTCTGCTCCCTTAAAGATGTACCATCTTGGAAACCCTCTTAAGGGTCGCCATGAGTCAGAACTGATGACAACCACCACTGATCTTTAAGGAAGGAGCCCTGGTTATGAAGTGGTTAAAGTACTTTATTGCAAACAAAAGACTGCAGTTCGCACGCACCAGCTGCTCCATGGGAGAAATACGTGGTGGTCTGCTTCTGATAGCCTTGAAAGCCACACAGGGCAGTTCTCCTTGGCTCCACAGGGTCATTATGAACCAGAATCCCCTCTGGCAGTGGGTTTGGTTTATGGTTTGGTAATGGAGTCCCAGTGTGGCACTGCAGGATAATGTGTACTGGACTACAAGGTCGGTTTGAACCGCACAGTCAGCAGTTCAGGTTCACCAGCGGCTCCTTGGAAACCCTGTACAGGGTTCCTGTGAGTGGGAACCGACTCAATGGCACAGCAATAACAATCTCTGTGGAAGCAAATCACCAGGTCTGTCTCCTGTGGAGCCTCAGGTTGGCTTTGAACGTCAAATAGATGTAAATGCCAACTAGGTGGAGGAGATGGATGAACTAAAGTCAGTTTTAAAGCCGTTGTCATGTAGACCACTGTGAATCCCATGCCCTCCCAGACAAAAGCAGTGTTTTCTTCAAGTCTTGTCTGTGATTTCAAAAAGCAATCCTGCTTCTCACTCTGACATTGCAATCTCACTGTTAATACATCGGTGCATTCCTTGCCAGGTCTATTAAAAATACAATGATCCCCCCGGCCCCCAAGTTAGGCCAAGTGTCCTAAAGCTCTGCACCTTGAGGAGCTGGATGATCACAAGGAAGATAGAAAATAGCTTGGAGGCTGACGTGATGGAGAGTGTGAATGCTGAGGAATTTGTGGTAATAGCTGTATCTTAGTTGAGGTCATTTGGGCCCCTGGGCAGTGCAAAAGGGTAACATGCTGAGCTGCTAACTGAACGGTTGGAGTCCACACAAAGGCACGTTGGAAAAAAGCCCTGTTGGTTTACTTCCAAAAACCCACCTGTGGAAAACCCATGGAGCACAGTGCTACTCTGACATACCTGGGCTTGCCAGAGTCAGAATCCACTGGACAGCATGGTTTATTTTACTCCAGCTCATTAAGGCTAGGACAAGAGATAACCAAATAACAAACCCTCATTTTAACTTGGTGGAAATGAGACCGAGAAGTTAAATAAAAGTCATATAAAATGAAGAGTACCTCTTTATAAGAATGACTTTCTTACCAGAGGAAGAAAAAAAAAAAAAATTGATTTTAAACGTTCTTTTTTTAAAAGTCTTTATTTTCAGCCAAGGCGCCTTGGAAGTGCAGCAGGTTAAACTTCGGCCTGTTAACCAGCAGGTCAGTGGTTTGAAGCTGCATGAAAAAAAGATGCTCCTGTAAAGATTTACAGCTGTGGAAACCATATGGGCTAGTTCTACTCTATCCTATAGCCTATAGTGGTTACGAATCGGGCTGCTAACTTCAAGGTCAGCAGTTCGAAACTACCAGCTGTTCTGTGGGAGAAAAATGAGGCATTCTGCTCCTGTAACGATGTACAGCCTCAGAAACCCTGTGCAGGGTCGCTATGAGTCGGAACCGACTCCATGGCACATAACCACCACCACCATCCTATAGGGTTGCTATGAATTGGAGTAAAAATGACAGCATTGGGTTGGTTTTTTTTAAGGTTTTATTGTGACTTATGTGATAGTTTACATGGGAGAACAGCAGCTTTACATTCATCCTTTCGTATTTTCAGTTTATTGCAATAATTAAAATTCCCTCCATGCATCATGTCACTGCTTCTCTGGGTAGGGTCCCACACTCCACTCTTCTCACTTGATGGTCCCAAGGACTGCCACTCCTGGACTGCAAAGTCAATCACTCCCCTCCTTTTGTTACAAAACATCTGCTTTAACATTTCTGACCCTTACAGTCGGTCCTGATAGCAATTATTCACTATTGTACCACAAGAATCCTATCCCCATCTCCTTTCATCAGCCCCGCCTAGACAGATTGGATACTATTCAGTGGAGAGTCTACCTTCCTCTACACCCTCTGGATCTAGGCTTCCTCTTGAAAGCTTGTAAGCCAGTCACTTCTTGCCTTTGTAGCACCCTCATTTTGGGTAGCCAATGTCTAACTTGAGTCCTGGTGTGGTGCTGTGGACTAATGCAACAGACTGCAAAGTCGTTTGAACTGCAGGGTCAGTGGTTCAAGCCTACCAGCTGCTCCCTGGAAACCCTATACAGGGCCACTGTGGGTCAGAATCGACTCGACGGCACTTAACAACAACAATATCTAAGTTGCCCATCCCTGTCAACCCTATGTACCGAGGGGGTGGGAATGATCCTCACTGTAAAGATTAGTTCCCTCTTTTGAGCTATTACATCCATAAGTATAGGTCAAGTTCATCAAATTGTAGCAGATTACTTTTTTCCTTCTTTCTTCTTCTAGTTCTGCTCATCCAGCTATTGAAATCAGGTGAAGTGGGGATGATTTGCAAGTATGGGTGTTCTTGTACATCACCCCTCACTTCATATCAGCTAGATGCTTCACTCTCCGCTCTAGTCCTCTGTGGCCATGTCTCTGTCCCTGGGCCCAGGAGTCACCGGACCCTGCCATACTGCTGGCCAACCAGGTCTCCACCCAGGTTCACAGGAGTCTATTGAACTAGGTTGAACTTAGCTCACAACTTCATTGCTGTTTTTCCCCTACTTCCTCTTATTGGTGACCAGTGTGGTCACTAGCCAGACCACATGCCTGCTCGTGTATTCCCCTTGAGTCTTAGTCTTGGAAGGGGGGTTTCTTCTGAGGGGACCTGGCCACTTGCCTTGATAGCTCCCAGGTGAACAGCTTGCCTGTTCTTGTAGTAGTCATTCAGACTGCCATTAATGGTTTTTATTTTTGCCAGCATTGGGTTTTATATTAAGCTATTAAGTTTTGTCAGCTATCAAGTTTCAGATGATCTTTTGAATTTATATCTGCCTTTTTTCAAACAAAGTCTGTTTCATCATTACTGCTCAGGTCTCTTCATCTCATACCTGGATGTTTATCATAATCTCTCCTCACTGGTCAGTGCATAAGGTCAGTCAGTGTGTCTCTTTGGTCTTTGTCATGTTACCTTATTAAATTTCATTGAATCGGTTCTGACTCATGGCGACCCTGTATAGGCTTTCTGTGGAGCACCTGGCGAGTTTGAGCCTCTGACCTTGTAGTTCCAACCGACCTTCTGGTCTAGTGCTTATCCTAAAGTGGCAGCACCAGAACTCCATCCACCACCTTGTTGTTGTTGTTGTTGTTGTTGTTAAGTGCCATTGAGTTGGTTCCAACTCATAGCGAACCTGTGTAGGGTTTCCAAGGAGCAGCTGGTGAAGTTGAACCTTGTGGTTCAAACCAACCTTACAGTCCAGTGCATTAACCCACAGCACCACACCAGGACTCCTTAGAGTTTAAACATGTGCCATCCAAGCCCCAAGTAAGAGTTTTTGAACCAGAATCTCTGAGAGTGAGGCCCACAGATTCAATCTAGCATCTTTCCCTACATCAGTGTTCTCAACCCTGTTTTTTTTTTTTTTTT
>NW_006408524.1:15419336-15463012 GCF_000296735.1 Chrysochloris asiatica
CGACTATTTCCTCTGTGGACTTGTGTGATTCTTCTTGTTCTGGAATGCCTGTAATTCTTAGGTTATTCCTCTTCATGTTGTCCAACATGAATCTTAGACTTCCTCCGAATTTTTTACCCTTTTTTGTGTTTGTTCTTCTATCTTAGTGGTGTTGAGAGACTTGTCTTCCAGCTCACTGATTCTTCCTTCCATTTCATCTGCTCTACTCCTCTGCCCTTTCAGAGTGGTTCCTATTTCTGATATTTTGTTATTGATCGTTTGGACCTCTTTCTGTAGGTTTTGGATTGTTACTAATGCTGTATCTGTCTTGTTTGATTGTTCCTGTAGCACTTTCCTGACTTCTTCCTTATTTTTCTCAACATCATTGTAGAGTGTTTTGAAATATTTTATAATCATTTTTCTGAATTCTCTCTCAGGCATTTCCAAGGCCTGCCCTTCTTCCAGCATGGAGGCCATATCTGCTTCTGGATCACTTGTCTCAGATATTTTATCTATTTTTTGGACATGTGCTGATATGGTCATCTGCTTTTGCTTCTTGGACATGTTTAATGTTAATATGTGGCCCTAATACTTAATTGAGTATGTATTTTGGTATTTTTTTATGTTTTCTGATTCCTTCCAGGAAGATGTAGTCAGGATGTGGTCTTCCCTTTCCCCTCTTCTTATTGCTTAATTCAGAGTAACTTTCACAGGTGTTGCCTGTTTCCTTGGTATATGGCAGCTGGTATTGGTTCTTGCCTGGGTTTTGGTGTTTTATAAAATGTTATTGCAGCTTGGGTATTTGGCAGCAGTTGCTGACTCTACATGTACTGTAGGGAGACAAAGAGTCCTCTGATAGCAGAAGGGAGGCTTTGTGACAGTAAGACAACACCAGTCGGGTAGAAAAGAAAACCAAAATCAAAATAAACAAAAGCGATAATGAGAGAAAAACAAAGCAAGACAAAAAAAAGAAAAAAGAAGAATTCAGCACCAGAAAAAAACAACAAGATTGAATAAGGCAGTCTCTAGTCAAAATCAAAAACAATAGTGATAATGAGAGAAAAACAAAGCAAGACATAAATAAAAAAATTCAGCATCAGAAAAAACAACAAGATTAAATAAGGCAATCTCTAGTCACTCATTCTCTCTCTCTCTCTCTCTCTCTCACACACACACACACACACACACACAAAAGACCCTGTATAGGGTTTCTAAGAAGCAGCTGGTGGGCTCGAACCACCAACTTTGCAGTTCAAAAGGTTCTGCAGTCTGGTGCCTTAACCCGCAGAGCCACAGCAGGACTGCCTTGTTGCTGGTAGTAAAAACCACCTCAAGGCGTCTCAGCTTGTGCTGGCTTGTGCCTTGATGGGCGGGCCTGAGCCTCAGAGGTTGGGCAGAGGCCTAGCCTAGGCAAAGGGGGTGGAGGGTGGGGTTAGTGGCTGCAGAAAGATGGTGTTCCTGTCTGCAGACATAAAAAAATGCCTCTCTCTGTCTCCCCGCACCGTGGGCATCCGACCCACCCTGCATCCATGCCGACAACGCTTCCCGTGGCAATGAGTACCCCCCCCAAAAAAAAAACAACACACACACACACAAAGGACCGTGCCAGTTCCTGTGGCTTCGCTGGCTTTCTGGGCACGCCCGCCCTCCGAAGGAGTCCGCTCAAGCACCGTGCTCCAAGCTCCACAGTGGTCGGGCGCAGTCCCGGAGCAGGAGCTGAGTGTAGGCGGGCGGAAGCTCAAAATGCCCACAACTCCCCAGCAGCTTGATCCTTCAAAAAAGCAAGTTCACAATGTTGAAGGCTAAAGTCTTACGTTTGCCCAAAGGCTATCTGTCTACCAGGCGGGGGCCTCCTCTGTGCGATACCACCCACACCTTCCCCGGAGCCCGCGCACCTATGCTGCCCGGTCAGGGAAGCGCCGGAAGTCCTTTCAACCCTGTTTTACACAGAATCAACTTGGGAGCTTTACAAACCCCATTCCTAGACCTCTTAACTCAGAATCTTAGGAGGTGGGGAGGAGGCCTTGGTAATGTTCACAGTTGCCTCGTGACGCCTGTGTTGTTAGTGTTGAGACATGTCACCACTAAAAGTGCAGGGGTGGGGTTCTGGCTAATATATGGATTTTGACTAAGTCAGAAGGCCAGGTTGGTGCCTGATATAATAGTAATTTAATAATTCAACACAGTGAATGGTATGTGCCCATGGAAGGAAGTGTAAAGATGAATGAAACACCAGCTCAGCCTCCAGACGCTTAGAGTCCATCAGAGGAAGCTGTTGTATATGCTAGAGGAGTCCTAACTGGGGTGCCAAGATAAGTTGCAGGAAAAGTCCCCTTTGAATTCCTGTGAGTTTAAAGGACAAATCAGGGTTTTTGTGTATTCGTTTTTTTTTTTTTTTTCAGACAGGAGCAAAGGAGTAGAGTCATTAAAGTTAAGGGCGTGCCCTGGTGATTAACTGTGGTTAGGCCAAAGTTGTGGCGCTGTGGGTTAATGCGCCAGACTGCAAAGCCATTTGAACTGCAAGATCTGCTGTTCAAGCTCACCAGCTGCTCCTCTGAAACCCTGTACAGGGTCACTATGGGTCGGAACCCACTCAGTGGCTCTTTTTAACAACAACAACAGGCCAGAGTGGGGACTCCATGGTATGACTGCAGAAAGTCAGAGGGGTTTCTGCAGTTAGGGGACGAGATGCTCAGACCTACCCAGCTCGAAGATGGATGGTTGTTGAGGTATAGGATGCCATTTACTGATGACTTCAGCTCTTAGAAAGAAACTTTAAAGACTCTAAATGGAACCCTTGAGGATAATAGGGAAAGGCTGGTAGGTAATATTAGGAAGGGGTTGAATATAGAGCTTGTCAGGGTTGATTTGAAAACTTAGTCTAGATACATGCAAGGGGATCCTTTGGCCTCTTTTTATGTCATCTCATCACTTGAGACTCAGAGAGGCTAAAACTCTTAAGCGTGATCTAAGTATGGATTCAGCTTCAATTATGCAAATCAGTTTGTACTTACCATACATTTTTTCCATATAAATATTGTTGCAAGATGAGGTCGTCAAATGTGAAAGTAAAGGGCACAGCTCTGGACAGTGAAAGGGATCCAGAATTGGCACGAGAACATCTTGGTTCAAGGATTTCTTCCCACTTACCAGCTCCGTTTCTTTGTGGACAAACATCTTTGACCATCATTCTCTGTTTGTAAAATGTTGTGAAAATTAAATGAGAGAGTACATGAAAGGTGCTTTGTCCATGCAAATTCAACTACAGGGTCGCTGTGAGTTGGCACCAACTCCACGGCACATAACCATCACCACCTCCACCACTTATTAAGTGCATGTGTAAAGGGAATGGGAGCTGGATGGAGAATTTATCTGTGGTTAGAAACACCTTGTGTGCCAGGGCTCCACGGAGCCTACGCTGTCTCACAGTTGAGTAAAAGAGACAAAAACAGTGGGGTGAGGTTTAAGCACAAGCACAGAAGACTCTCCGAAATGTAGATTCCAGGCTCCTACTTACCCCTTTTCCTGATGGAGAGGGTTGAGGACTTCAGAGAGAGACTCTGGGGGGCAGGCTGTACCTATTCACAGTGTGAGGGAGAGGATGAGGCTAGGAGAGGCTAGGAGAAGAAGACTGAGCCTTAGGTTGCCGGGAGGAGAGGGAGTACTGTTTATTATGGGAGAGTTCTCTTTCCTATTTCTTTCTCCCTCCCACACAGGGTTCTTGTTGGTGCTGTAGTTGAGTGTTCGGCTGCTAGGTGGTTTGAACCCACCAGCCATTATGTAGAAGAAAGATGTGACCCTCTGCTTCGGAAAGATTTACAGCCTTGGAAGCCTCAGGGGACAGTTGTACTCTATCCTATAGGGTTAGAAAGAGTTGAAATCAGCTGGTTGGCCAAGGATTTGATTTCCTTTCCTTCGGCCCTCTTTACTGCTGCTGACAGCTGTGGGCGGACTTGGAGGGAATCGGGTCCTTAGAGAAGGAGGAGTAATAAAGAAGGGAGAGTCCACTGGACAGAGATGCCCAGGAGGCTGAAGATGCCTGTAGGTCTTCTGCAACTGTGTGTGCAAACAATGTATCTAATTTGTACTGAATAAATAGGGCTCTGTTTTTGAAAAACAAAAACAAAGAAAAAAAACTATTATGCACACATATGAGTGTGCATGTAATATATGCAATAAATTTTATTCTGTTTGGGTGTGTCACTTGGCCATGGTTTAGTAGTATTTCATTTTCCCCTCAATTATAGTAGTTATATACATTAATTCAGAAAACATTTGAATCTCGCCTGTATGCTTGGCTTTGTGCTAATAAATTCATACTGTACAGCCCTGATAAAGTTAGAAAGCCACTGCTCCTGCCCTCAGGGATTTACATTCTAATTTGTATAATTAGTTATACAGTGGCTTTAATAATAGAAGACTTTAAAGTGAAGAAGTCTCTAAAATCCTATATGACTGAAATAGATACAATATGGCAAAAAATCTGGTAGGCATTTTCTGTATTATTGTTGTTGTTATGTGCCATGGAGTCGTGCAACATTCTCAAGCATCTAATTTAGTCTCAGGGTACAGTCAATTTTTGGGCTTCCAGGTTAACATGTTGTTAAAGTGCCATCGATTCAGTTCCAACTCATAGCAACTCTTGATAGGGTTTCCAAGGAACCGACTGTGAAGTTGAACTGCCGACCCGGTGGTTCAAGCACCCTTGCAGTCCAGTGCTTATCCTACAGCACCATACCAGGACTCCCCAGCTAAACATTAAGAGCTTTTTAAAATTCGCAGGCGTAAAGATTACAGTCCTTTGAATTAAGATTACCAACCAAGCCTTTCCTTGAGTATCTCGTTCTTAGGAATTTTTTTGTTGTTTTTTTTTAACTATTTATAGTTTTAATGTTTTGAAAAAAAATCTGCTTCAGTCCATTAGAATCCCAAAAAGTGGCAAAAAAAACAAAAAACAAAAAAACCCCGAACAAACAAAAAGATCATCAATTTTATTCTAACCCACAAAAGACTATAGACAGCGTTGGTAATCACTGGAATAATAATCAGTTAGAATATTATTTTCTTAGGAAAAACTGTCAAGGAGTACTTTCAGAAGCTTTTGTGATTTTATGTCTTTATGCTTAAGTTATTTGCTCACAAGGCAGTATTTTGCTGACATGTCATTTCAAATGACATTTTATTCTAATTTTTTAATTAGTTCTAAATTTCATTAAAATTAATAGACTTGTAGTGTGATGCTGTAGGATCAGCATTGGATTGTGAACCACAAGATTGAAAGTTCAGACGCATCAGCTGTTCCTCGAAAACCCTATGTCAGGGTCATTATGAGTCAGAACGGACTTGACGGCACTTTACAACAAGAAGAACATACAACATAGGAAGCTCTGGTGCCACTATAGGATAGATACTGGACTGCTAAGGTTGGCAGTTCAAACCCATCAGCCTCTCTATGGGAGAAAGATGAGGCTTTGTGCCCCTTTAAAGATTGACAGCCTTGGAAACCCTGTACAGGGTTGCTGTTAATCAGAAGTGACCCAATGACACATAACATAATTCTTGCCTTCCATATAGTTCTGGGTTTGATTGTCTGTCATTGTACCTAATGCCCAGCCACCTGTTGTCTGCTGAAGACGTTTCAGTGGAGCTTCTAGGTTAAGACCTAGGAAGAAAGACCTGGATACCTGCTTCTGAAAATCATCCAGAGAAACCCCTATGGGACACTGTGGTTGTATTCCTAAGTGGTCGTAGGGAAGGCATTTGCTCTGTTGTTAATGGTGGGTCACCACGAGTCAGGGCCTACCTCGGCAATACTAACAACAATAGCATAAAACATATTACATATATGAACGGATGCATTATAGCCTTATTATTTTCTTTTTAAAGTAAGAGGGAGGTGGGTACAACTATTCTAGGGCAAGGTTGCCTGGTTTTTTTGTCTCCCTTCCATCCTCAGCAGAGACTGCTGGGCACTGCATGGCTTTCAGGTCAGACTTTCTGTATCCGGCCTTGGTTTCCTTGCTAACTAGCTGTGTGTCCTTGAGCAAACCACTAATCTCTGTGCTTTGATTTCTCATCTATATGCTGGGGAAATATTAGTAACAATGACAAGAGATGGTGGTGTGGCGCTGTGGGGTAATGCGCTGAACTGCAAGATGGCTCCTTGGAAACCTTATGCAGGGTCGCTGTGGGTCGGAACCAACTCTTTGGCACTTAGAGTAATAGCATCACAAGGAATGATAAGAGGATTCATTGATTCAGGGCAGTTAAAGCTTTTTAACATGCCTGTTGTTGTTAAGTGCTGTCTGGTCAGTTCAGTCTCCCAGCAACCCTTTATAGGGTTTTGGAGGAGCTGCTGGTAAGTTTGAACTGCCAGCCTTGTGGTTCAAACTGACTGTTGTCCAGCTCATTAACTCACAGTGCCACACCAGGATTACTATAAAGTGCCTGGTATGTAATAAGTGTTTGAATGTTAGCTGTTTCATGATTGAATTGAAATGTACAAGGAAACACAAAATATTGGCAGATTATGAATTGACCTTGGGGATTATATATAAATGAGTATCATTCACATGCCAGGAACTCAGAGGTTTGCTTACTAGATCTAGTATAGAAGGGTATTTTGGGAAGTAGAGAGATGATGACCTTGAGAAATCCTATTCTTTATCACTCTAGGATTGTAAAGGTCAGGGGCTAACTGAATAAATGCATTGGTGTTAAAAGTCAGAACAAGACAAGGGTGCCCTCTTTTACCAGATTTATATAGCAGTATTCTGGAAATTTATTGTTACTGTCAAATGAGAAAAAAATAACAAACTGGCAGTAAAATGGGAGCAAAATTATCATTTATAAATAACATTTTAAATGAATTAAAGATGATAAATCAAAAATTTATAAGACTAGTTCAATAAGTAAAGTCAAAATCAAATTATACAATATAATTTTAAATAAATGCAGTAACAATATCCAGTTCTGGTGTAGCGCTGTGGGTTAATGAGCTGGACTGCAAAGTTGGTTTGAACTGCAAGTTCGGTGGTTCAAGCTCACCACTAGCCTTTCCTGGGAAATCCTATACAGGCTTGCTATGGGTCAGAGCTGACTCGACAACACTTAACAACAATAACATCATAGTAGAAAAAGATCTCATGTATATTGGTGGTGGTTGTACGCTACTGAGTCAGTTTCAAATCATAGCAACCCTGTATAGGATTTCCACGCAGGGGCTGGTGGGTCTGAACTGCTGACCATGCGGTTCACAGTCCAGTGCTGATCCTACTCCACCCTTCATGTATACTAGCAGGAAAAAAGATTAAACTGTCAGGTAAAAACTTAAAAAATACAAACTATGCAGAATTCAGTAAGAATTTTCTCTAGGACAATTTGAATAGAAGGTGTGTACCATTTTTATGGATTGAAAATTCCAGTTGTAAACATGTATCTTCTCAAGTTAATTTATAAATGAAATTCCAGTGATAATCTCAAAGGGATTACCAAAGTGTAAGTGTCACAGTCATATTTTTCTGTATGTGTGTGACAGTTATGTAGTACAGTAGAGGTGGGATTTCTCTCCAGTGAGAGATGAATGATTTATTAAAAAATGAAGGCAAAATGTTGCTATTGGGGAGAGACTTTGCAGGCAGAGAAACAGAAAAGGAAATGAATGATAGATTTGTCAACAGAAAAAAAAAATTAAATTTCCCCCGAAAGGTTTTAAGTACCTTATGTAAAACAAATATTACTTGACAAATTGAGTTAAATCTTTGCAACTCAATGACCTAGAAAGAGTAAACTATCTTTTTTAACCACTAGTATCGCCTAGACAAAATATATTAATTTATCAAGTTATCAATATTTCTTTTAAGAAGAAGGCGTTAAGATATGAGCTAGTGTTTGGTTTCAGTCCTAATGTATTTTCACAGTTCCGTTAGTAGTTAGCAGCTACTTAGTCAGAAGTCTGCAATCATTACTGATTGCAATATAAGATTGAATAGTACTTTATGCATTCATCTTAACATCTTCTTTGTAGTTGGACTGAAAGCAAATGTTGACTCTCATAGGAGAATGGTTTTAGTCTTTGCTTGTTTATGTTTCTCTTTCCTTTTCCCATGCTCCCTTACTTACTTCATTTTAAATTTGTTTTTGCTTTTTTTAAAAAGAAGAGCAATGCAATTCACTGTAAAGCTTGAGACCTCACAGAAGTATAGAAAGTAAACAGTCACTGCTGTTAGTGTTACATGCCCTCTGTATAGGGTTTCAGAGGAGCCGTTGATGGTTTTGAACTGCTGGCCTGTGGTTTGCAGTCCAGTGCTGATCCTACAGTACCACACCAGGAGTCAAAATAAAATAAAATAAAGCTTAGTCCCCTCTGTTTTCCACTCTGACCCTGTTTCCCAGTGCCGCCATATTTATTTATTTCAAGTTATCTTTCCTGTTGGTTCTAGTTCTGCCTCAGCTGCATTTTGGGTAGTTTCCATCTGACGATTCCTGTAGGCCCTAATATTTTTTGTTAAATGAGTGAATGGATGCATATTGTACATAAACTTCTAATCCTCTTATGACTCAAGCTACTAGTATTTTAAATAGCCTTGGCACTGCTTTTGAAGTCAGTATTCTTTCCCACGTCCCCTAAGAATCCAGCATTTACACATCATAAGCTTTGACATGTTTATCTTTGAGGTGAAAACATTCCCTTATGCTAAAACAGTAATACGAGTTTCTTTTTTCTTCCAGCTGCCTTTGCAGCGGTGATGCACTGGTAAGACTGTGTTTCCTCATATGGTAATTTTTATGCAGATGTTTATAACTTGCCCAAACTACCTCCTATATTTTTAGAGGAATAATGTCAGTATGATAATGTACGAATCTCGCATGTGACACAGTAGTCTGAACACAGTAGTCTGAAAAAAGATAAGTTTAATTGATAAGTCCAGGTCAGAATAATATAGCTTTTTAATAAAAAAGAAATCCATTATTAAAGCGGCTATATTTAAGACTCGACTTCGTTTAATAGTAATACAGTCTTCATGTTGAGAAGCAGATTAATTTTTTTAATCTTCTGGGTAGAAAGAAATACGAATTTCATTAATCAGATATTTCTGAAATGGTAGCTCAGTGGCATTTACAGCTTAATATACAATTTTATTATAGTACTTTACTTAAAATATCATTATTCCAGTTCACTGTAATTTTAAATTCTAATTTGAATGTGTTTTCTTACAGAGAGAAATCTTAGTAGAAACATAAGCTATTTTTATTAAGCTTTATTGAGTTGGTTCATAGGTGACCCTGTATAGGGTTTCTAAGAACTGCTGGTGAGTTTGGACCACTAGCAGTTCAGTGCTTTCCCTATAGTGAAAGTGCACATGGATAACATTGAATTTGAATTTTACTTTAAAAATCTCCTAAATTGTCGATGATTTTATTGTTGCTGTTGTAGAGTTTCTTTTAATGATAATACTTCATTGTACGTTTCAACACTGTCGCTTTATTCTCTTGTGTTTGCAGGAGTCATATAACACACCTCTTTGAAAATGATCGTCATTTTTCTCATCTCTCCACATTGGAAAGGGAGATGGCTTTTCGCACTGAAATGGTTCGTTTTCTTGTGGTATTGTATTGTGGCACTTTAGAAATTTTAAATATTTTCATCTTTTTATCGTGAAAAATTTCAAAGATATTCCAGAGTAGAAAGAGTCAGTAGACAATTCCCTGCTAAATATCCCCAGGCTTCATCATTTGACAGTTGACAACACATGGCCATTTTTGTTTCATGGGCACCCGGCTTCACAAACACTTTTTAAAGGAAATCTCAGACATTGTAGCATTTCATCTGTAAGTGCTTTGTTGTTGTTGTTGTTAAGTGCCGTGGAGTCGGTTCTGACTCATAGCGACCCTGTACAAGGTTTCCGAGGCTGTAAATCTTTGTGGGAGCAGAGAGCCTCATCTTTCTCCCGCGGAACAGCTGGTAGTTTTGAACTGCTGACCATAAGATTAACAGCCCATTTCGTAACCATTGCGCCACCAGAGCTCCTTCTTAGGTATCTCTAAAGCTTGTTTTCTATTTTTCATGTTCAGATCATATCTGGGCAGGCAAATCAGTTTCATGCCTCACAGGGCAGCTCCTGGTAAAATGGTTTGGAAGATGGAGTTCGTGCCCTGAGTTTATTTATAGCCAATTATACTCTCACTGAAGGTTTCCGGTACTTTATTAATTTGTGTCCCATGTATTACTCCACCCCTGCTACCTTTTCAAAGTAATAAGTAAAAAGTGATCTCTTTCTCACAAAACAGGACCACCACCGTTGTTTCCCAGTCCTGACCCCAGAGCCCTAATTCCAAAGGAAGGATTCCTAATATTAATGGAGCTAAAATGACAGCAAGTCAAGTCATTTATAAAATTAGATGGCTCTGCACTGTAATTTTATGTAACTCAGCACTGTGCAGCCTTCCCAACAAATACCCATTTTGGCCTGTAAGTTTGGAGACAAAAATGGCTGATAGTGTTGCTTTGGGGGTTCAAGTAGACAGAAAGAAGCATTTTTTTTAACTTTGGGAGATTTGTTTCGCTCATGGTAAATTTAAGTCCATGTGAAATCATTTATTCATTCTGCTCATAGCTAGCCTCTTCTTAACTGCTTACGTTCGTATGGCTTATAGAATTCTCTTAGGTGAAGCTTGCCGAGTTTCTACTATTCTTATAAGTACTAAAACTATTTTTGAAGTAATTCTAACCTTACGTGTTTCAGTTAAGACAAGGTTATACTCAAATATGTATAATTTTGCAACCTAAGACTTTATCAGTGATCAGAAACCTGTGAAATTAATTATAGGTATCACTTGCTTGGTTGCTTTGTTTTTCTAAAGCAGTATATTTTAAGTTTCTGTTGTTTTGTTTTTTTTCTTTTAAGCTGAAAAGAGGCATAGTCATTATGTACCTTTGATTGTAACTGGAGTATATGCTTATTTCAGGGACTGTATTATTCCTACTTCAAGACGATTGTGGAAGCACCCTCATTTTTGACGGGCGTGTGGATGATTATGAATGATAGGCTTACTGAATACCCTCTTGTCATTAACACCTTAAAACGCTTCAATCTGTATCCCGAGGTAAGTTACTCTTTCAAGTGAGTGCTTTCGCTTTTTTTTTTTTTTTTTAATTGTACACTGATTTGCATTAAATTGATTTTAAATCTAAGATATAATTCAAGATATTAAATGTTATTGCATTTTTATTTTTTAAGGATAATGGTGTATCTTTCCTTACGAAGGAATAAGGAAAAACATCAATGCTGATTCTGGGAGACTTTGATTCTTTGGGAACTATTGCTGTGGTTCTTGGTTTAGGAAATATAAAAACTGTCTACAATTGTGAGCACTTAGAGTTGATAGTAGGGGACCACCAATACTTTTACATGGTCATTTTCTAAATACTGTTTCTTCCGTGCCTGGGACTCCTCATAGTGCTGGCTACTCTTCCTTGGGGCTGGATGAAGGGGAATGGAGGCGGGCAAGGAACCGAGGAGGAAGACAAATATTCTGCTTCCTTTATCATCCTCGCATCTGACTCAGGCCTGTGCATTGTTCAAGGCCCCACACATGGCATCACCAGGGGATGGAATGAACTTGACAGCCAACAAAATGGTCTTTTGTTGTCTACCTAACACTTTCACTGGGAGTCCATCCTCTCCTATTGAATTGTAAGAGTTCTCCAGTGTAAGGCGAGGGTCCAGAGCCTTTCTGTTATTTCCTGTGGACCAGTCAGTTGGTCATTGGTTGCACATTGCCCTTGGGTAGGAGGAGGTCACACCATTCTCCAAAGACATCTCAGCCAAGAGCTGTGTGCGCTATGTCCTGGATATACGGGCATGAGTACCTCGGCCCTAAAGAGGGCTCTGGGTAATGCGCCACCACCTCCACCATGCTTACGTTGGTCTGTCTAGCTACTCTTGTGCCAATACCACATTTTTGAATTATCATAAATAAGAAGTTTTTGTATTTACTAGGACTTCCCTTCAGTTGTCTCCTTTTTTTGATTTTTCTAGGTAAATTTTAGACACTTGAAGTTTTTAAATGAATGGTTTTATGTTCAGAATGTATTTGAGGGAGAATTCACTTTTATTCAAGACGATATATAAGGCCCCTGGGTGGTACAAATGGTTTCTTCATGGCTAGTAGCATAGTGAAGGACCTCTGGTAGCGTAGTGGTTACGAATTGGGCTGCTAACCTCAAGGTTGGCAGTTCGAAACTACCAGTCATTCCTTTGGAGAAAGATGAGGCTTTCTGCTCCTGTGAAGATTTACGGTCTTGGAAACCCTGTGCAGGGTCGCTATGAGTTGGAGTAGCGTAGTGGATATGAGTTGGGCTGCTAACCTCAGAGTTAGCAGTTTGAAACTATCAGCTGTTCCACAGGAGAAAGATGAGGCTTTCTGTTCCTGTAAAGATTTCAGACTAGGAAACCCTTTGCAGGGTTGCTATGAGTTGGAACCGACTCCACCACCAGCAGCCCAGAAAGGTCTGGCGATTTGCTCCCATAAAGGTTACAGCTCAGGAACCTGTTGGGGGCAGTTCTACTCTGTCATATAGGTTCGCTGTGAGACACAGCAACAACAGTAAGTAGCCTAAAGGTTGACAGTTCAAGCCAACCCTGTGGTTCCACAGAAGACAGGTGTGGTGATGTGCTTTCATAAAGATCGTAGCAGGAAGCCCCATGAAGCAGTCTGTTGAGTACTACGTGGGGTCATTACGGGTCGGATTGACCTGATGACAAAGGTTTACTAGTTGTTCTTCTATTCAAGAAGACATGTTGTTATTGTTAAGTGCCATCGAGTTGATCCTGACTCATAGCGACCCTGTACTGAGTTTCTGAGGAGCGGCTGGTGAGCTTGAACCTCCGACTTTGCAGTTCAAACGGCTTTACAGCCTGGCACATTAACCTACAGCGCTATACCGGGACTCAAGACATGGTATCTCTCA
Organism: Chrysochloris asiatica; assembly: GCF_000296735.1. Taxonomy (NCBI): domain Eukaryota; kingdom Metazoa; phylum Chordata; class Mammalia; order Afrosoricida; family Chrysochloridae; genus Chrysochloris; species Chrysochloris asiatica. The sequence continues at coordinate 15,432,289 of NW_006408524.1, forward strand.
ATTTGTTTAAGTCTTATTTTATGTCCCTTAGTAAGAGTCACATTGTACTTGTTATTGTTAAGTGCCGCTGAGTTGTTTCTGACTCATAGTGACCTTATATAGGGTTTCCAAGGAGTGGATGTTGAGCTTGAACTGCCAACCTTGTGGTTCAAGCCAACCTTGTGGTCCAGTGCTTTATCCCACAATGCCACACCAGGACTCCAAGAGTCACAAAGCTTTTTGTTTAATAAAAGTTTTTATTGTGAATTGAGTGATAATTTACATGGGACAACATGGGTTTTACATTCATTGTTTCATTGCAATGATTACAATCTCCTCTGTGCATCATCATTCAATAGCATAATAATTTAAACAATCAAAGGGCACATTCTGCAAGACTGCCTCTTGGCTGCCAGCACTCAGTCCCTCTCTTTTCATGAGTCCCGAGCCCTCAGCACTTCCCTCTCTCCATGTCCTCATCTCTGCCTCCATCTCTGGTGTCACTGCTGCTCTCGATAGGGTCTCACATTCCACTCATGCTCTTTTCCCTTGATGGTCCTGTCACATAGCTTTTTAAAAAGAGAAATTTTCCATATTTATGACCAGTTAAAGACTGACCAGTGAAGAATCTATACATAGGATTCTGGGGTTCATTATGTTAGATTTAAAGAAGGGGACCAAGACTGTATGACCCAGGAAAGGAAAATACTTTAGTTCTGTAAGTTGTTGAGAACAATATCTTTTATTAATATATCTTGATTTTTTGAATAGGTAATCTTAGCCAGCTGGTACCGGATTTATACCAAAATAATGGACTTGATTGGTATTCAAACCAAGATATGTTGGACAGTGACTAGAGGAGAAGGTCTCAGTCCCATTGAAAGCTGTGAAGGTAAGGCTCTCTGTTTGAGTCTGTCCTCTCGTCTGCTGCAGCATAGGTAGGGGATAAAAGCCTGGGTATAATGATATAAAACAAAAGCGATTTTATTATGTTCATGAATCTGCAAGACCAGGAATTTGGATAGGGCACAGTGGAGTGGGTCTCTGCTATTAAAGCTTGAGGGCTGGTCAGGCTGGCATTAGCTGGGGACCTCTTCACTCACAAACTTGAGGGCTGGTCAGGCTGGCATTAGCTGGGGACCTCTTCACTCACATGTCTGACTCCCGGGCCGGGATGATGACTTAAAGGTTGATCCCTGCTGACAAGTGGGATGCCTACATGTGAACTTTTTTCTAGCATGGTACCTCAGAGTAGTCTGACTTTTCACATGGCAGTTCAGGGCTGCAAGAGAGGGCATTCCTGTGAACAAGCTGGAGACTGCATGACCTCTTAGGACCTAGCCCTGGAAGTCCCATCGTATCCTATCTGCCACATCCTGTTGAAGCAATCATAAACCCAGCCAGGCTCAAAGGCCCTGAGTGTAGATCCCACATCTCAACAGAAGTGGCAGATAATTTGCAGCCTTGTTTTAAAAACCAAGAAGCTACTATCCTGTTCTTTCCTATCTTCTGCTGTAGTGTTGTGTTTCCGCATGGGAACTATTTTTCAAAATGAGCACATTTTAATGAAAATTGCTAGACACCTAAATGAATTTATTGCTGGTAACTAATGTTTTGATTATTTTTAAAGGATTAGGAGATCCTGCTTGCTTTTATGTCGCTGTAATTTTTATTTTAAATGGACTAATGATGGCATTATTCTTCATATATGGCACATATCTAAGGTAAGACCAAGGATTCATTGAGAATATTAGCATGTGTTTGCAATAAGGCATAATACAACAGTAAAAATAATGAGATAACCATCCATGCATTTATTTGGTCCCTTTTTAAACTGTCATTCTTAAAGATATCTACTTATAGATGTAAGATTACTGCCTGTTTGTATAATTTTATTTGAATAGTTAGTGGGATAAATACCCAACTTTAATGATATAAAACAGCAATGATTTTATTATGTTCACAGGATCTGTGAGTCAGGAATTTGGATAGGGCACAGTGGAAAATGGATCTCTGCTGTTGAAGGTGTAGGCAGGCTGGAATTAACTGGGGGCTTCTTCATCTGACTCCTGAGCTGGGATGATGACTTACAGGTTGGTCCCTGCTGTCCAGTGGCATGGCTACCTAACTTAAAGTAACTGAAAGTTTCGCATAGAGCCTGGTGGAACTATTTGATACATCTTAAAGCATCAGAGTTATTTGAACAAAAGCAATGTGTTCTGTTTATGTGAAGTGTAAAGGAAAGGACCGACCATTCATTATAAAACAGTGTTAATGCATTCTACTCTACAAATGTTGTAATGCATGTGTAGTTGGCTCCCTGTATCCACGAGTTCCTCATCCACAAATTTAACCAACTGTGGGTTGAAAATATTCAGAAAAAAATTTTTTCCATGTTCCAAGCACTACACCAAATCCATGTTAATGAAGTCATGTGTAGACATGCCTTGCTGTATGTAGCCTCCTGTCATTCCACAGACCCTCAGTCTCCCTCCACACTCCTTGTGAACAGTCCTCGCCTCGGGTCTCATTCATTCACGACCTGTGTGGTGTGCATCCTTGTCTCTGTGAAAACATGGTTTCCAAAAAGCAGTAAGTGATGAAAGCAGGCCTTCAAAGGCTAAGAGGGACTGTAAGGCAATATTTACATATAATTTGTATTGTATTAGGTATTCTGGTGTGGCACTGTGAGTTAATGCACTGGACCGACCGCAAAGTTCTTTGAACCTCAAGGTTGGCATTTCCAACCCATCAGTCACTGCTCGGAAACCCTATACAGGGTCACTGTGCCGACTTGACGGCACTTAACAACAACAACATTAGGTATTAAAAGTAATTTAGAGGTGATTTAAAGACTACAGGAGGACATGTGTGGGTTATATGTGACTTACCAGTCATTTTATAAGAAACTTGAGCAATTGTGAATTTTGGTATCCTCTGGAGTTCTGGAACCAGTCCCCCAGGAATACCAAACAACGATGGAATATTCTGTACAGATATTTAATATCTACTCTGATTGCTTTCACAGTTGAACAGTATTAGCAAAAGGATTAGCACCCTATCTAAGGGTTTATGTTACTTTTTGTCTTTCACTTCCTTCCTCCTCTTTGTAGTTTTTCATACTGTATATTCGCTTGGACTATTTTACCTTGACATTACCTTTAGAATTTTCTTCTCTACTATTGCTTACTGATTTTTTTTTTCTACTACAGTAATGTGAGCATATGTGCATGATTTTCCATTTCAGATAATGAGTTTGAATCTGTCATTACCCAATTATCTTCTTTGCTTTAGAAGTGCAGCATTTTCTGTTTAGTGCCTCAAACTCCTATTGAGTTACTTGTTAAATATTTATCAAATGAGGAAGTGATCAGATCAGTTTTAAATATATTTGCATATAGATTTAAGACCTTAGATGCTAATATTTCTGACTAGTTCTAAGTAAGTTATTTTACTTTAACTAATTGGAGGACACTGAAGTGAAAATATGTGATGGAAGCTTTTGTTCTTGAAATAAGACACATGGAAATAATTTAAGTGAAGGATTGTGGTCATCAGGAAGGAGATCTGACTCGAGGGATAGCAGACGGTGGCCCTGTATTCTGATGACCAGAGATGAAAAAGCTTGGTGAGATACTTTGCTAAGTGTCGTCCCATCTGTCGTATACATAGCTTTATCTCAATTGAGAGATTAGATTTTTAAGTAAGAGGAGTTAAAATATGAAACGTGGCTTTATTGCTAAATTCCTATCTACGTTTAGGTTACTTTATTTAATTGAAAGAAACGTTCTATTAAAATTTGACTAAAGTGACTATTTTTGTAATGCTGTTCTAACTCTTTCTTCAAAAGCTACAGGTAGAATATCTGCTGAAGAAAATATGAGGCTCTAGTTTGGGTAAGGGAATCTTGCAAGATTGCTCCCTGACCTAAAATTTCTGAACCTGTAGCCTCAGTCACCCTTGTAGGCAGTTTCTATATGGAAGATGTATGTTCGGTTCTTTGGCCAACACTCCAGGTCATTTCCCCTGTAAAGCTGTGTGCTTGGTTCTGAGAGTGGAGCATGCAGGAGATGACGGCAGGGCTGGAAGGGTGTGTCTAGTAAAGATCAAGTACATCCACGTCTGGAGACAGGAGAAATTGGTTTATTTGGAGGGGTCACATTAGCTGACCTTAGAGGATCAGATGGATTTGGATGGGTGGAAATAAACAGCAAACAAAGCATTTTAGAGACAAGCAACAGTGGGATGTGTAAAACGTGACAGGGTAGCAAGCAGATCAGTTTTAGAGATGCAGGCTTCTCGAGGAGGTGTTGTAGAAGATTAAGATGGAAAAATGGCTTGAGGAGGATGATAAAAGATCAAAATACCAGGCTGGTTTGAACCCTTTTCTAAAGCAAGAGAGAAACGTAACTAGTGGAGAGACAGGATTTGAACTGAAGTATGACGGAGTCCTGGTGTGGCGCTGTGGGCTAATGCGTCAGACTGCAAAATCGTTTGAACTGCAACATCAATGGTTCAAGCTCACCAGCTGCTCCTTGGAAACCTTATACAGGGTCGCTATGGGTCGGAACCAACTTGATGGCACTTCACAACAACAACATGACGTGGTGCTGCGGGTTGATACCCTGGACTGCAAGATCAGTGGTTCCACTCCTTGGAAACCCTATACAGGGTTGCTAAGAGTCAAAACCGACTCAATGGCACTTAACAATAAAAATGATCTAAGAGAGCCTTCAGTTATGATGCATTATTGTTGTTGTCAGGTGCAGTTGAGTCGATTCTGACTCATAGAGGCCCTATGTACAACAGAACGGGTTTTAAAATCAATTTTATTCATTAGGTCCAGTAACTCTTTTATATGAAAAAGAAAATAATATGAACCAAAATACTATGGTAGAGTGCACTACACATAGTAAGGGTAGTTACTATTTAGAGAAGTTTCTGTGTTAATTATTGTATATTGTATACATGAGCATGTGTTGAGTTTAAGTGTAAATTCTATTTCTTACTCTGTTTTAATTAAAAAACAAAACAAAACTAAACTGCTATTTAAGATAGCATGAGAGAGCGACTTATTTCAGCATTTGGGTCTTTCTAAATAGCTATTTGTAATTTGCCAAGCTCTCAGGGATGTAGCTTGTCCCTGCTCTGTCTACTTTACTGCTTTGTGTCCTCGCTTGCTCCTTTAGTGTTTCCCAACTCTTATATCCACAGTGGCCTGACCTCTGAGTCAGCACTCGAACTGTAGACGCCGTGTTGGGTGCTGCCAAGTCAGGTTTTGATTTGTAACTGAGGGTAAACCCAAGTGACAATAGAACTGCTCCCCAGACATGAGAAATATAACCAATGGAAGCTTTTGGGCTCAAATTTTTAGGAGAGTGTATCGCCATGCCATTCTCCTAGGGAGGTCTGGGTGGATTAGAACTGTCAGGCTTCCTGATAGTCACCGAGTGCTTAACCTTTGTGACACCAGGACTTCTTTGGAGACTCTGATAGTGGGACACATTTTCATTTCTCCACTTCTCCTTTTTCTGTGTTTTTTGATTTTTCTTTACTCTGAGTGTTCACTTTTTATCTAAAGACATCTTGAACCCAAGGTTCTTTCCAGAACCACTACCCATCCTCAAATGAGTTTCCAGTGTTTGTGCATAATGGACCTAGAAGTTTTTGTTTGTGTATTTTGTTCCTAGAAGTCTTGACTGTTCTGTTGTTTCTTAAGGGCAGGTGTGCAAACTATATTCTAATGGTGATCCTGGCTGCATGTTGTTTGGACGATAATCTTCTATCAGGTTTTTGTTTTTCATTCCTTTTAAAATGTTCTCGACATGAAATATTTTTAGAAGGCTCAAATTACTAGTTAGTTCTTTGTGTTTTCTTCCTCGATGGGTAGTTTAGTCACCCTTCTAATTTTATAAGAGTGGGATTAAAGCATCAGACTTCTTAAAATGTGGGTGAAGAATAAAAAGGAAACTATCTAAAACTGTGTTGTAGAAACTTTCTATAAATTGTGTGTATGTTATGTATTGGAAAAAAAAAGTTGAAATGTATCTAAAGTACAGGCAGACATGTTAAATCTAGAAGGATGTTTGTTTTTAAATAATACAAGTGCCTGGAAGATAATGCCAGTTCGTTTTACCAGAAGTTGAAACAGAAAGGAAAAGAGAAGACAGCCAAACGGTGAAATGGATGAGGCTGTCAAGCTCTGACTTAAGATGAAGTGAGATTGTCTTTTTCTTCTTTTGCAAACACTGCCTACGCAAGATGTATCTCTTTTTCTGGAATTCTCAGTATTTTAGTATTTCTCTAAGATACCTGTGGTCAATTTTTCACAAACCTGCATTGTTAGTTCATAGTTACAGTCCTGCATTTCATACCATGCTTTGATATTTCTAAGCCACAGAGACAAGTTTCTTAAGACCCAGAAGTTTCGATACTCCAGTGAGGAGGCAACATAAGAGAAGTAGTGAGTAGCTAGGAATTTCCCCATAGCGCCTTTTGGGGGACATTCAGAAGTGCTGAGAAAATGAAAGTCTTTTATTGATAAATGCTAAAAGCTTTTTTTTATTGGGCCCCAAGGACAGATATGAAACAGATACTACTAGACCTTTCATTCTCTGCTGTTTAGTTTGATTATGGAGTTTGGAGTTATCTCTATCCTTGTACATTGATGATTGAGTATATGTAGCTATAATGATTTACCCTTAAGCCGTGGTGTGATGGTAAATGTCTAGCAGTCAGCTTTCTTGGGAAAAAAGTAGTCATTATAAATTTACTGATATATAAAGAATGTGTGCAAATTATAACAGGGTTGCTGTAAAGGAGGTTATGAAGCAACAAGAGTACTCTAGCGTAAGTAGCAGAGTGTTAATACTAGGTGTACCTCTCTAGGATAAGCACTGGACCACAAGGTCGGTTTGAACCGCCAGGCCAGTGGTTCAAATCCACCAGCTGCTCCTCGGAAACCCTATACAGGGTGGCTATGAGTTGGAACTAGCTCAACGGCGTGTAACAACAACAACAGTACTAGGATCAGAAAACTCTTGGAATGCAAGGACAGGAAACAAAGTCCTTGGGCTTCTGGGAACAGAAATGGACAGTTTGAAAGACCTTCCTTCTAGGGGAGTCTCTGAGTGGGGCAAATGGCTAACAAATTTGGCTTTTAACTGGAGGGTTGGAGGTTTCAGTTCTCCTAAAGGGGGCCTAGTAAGAAAAGGCTGATGAACTACTTCCAGAAAACCATTCATTGAAAACTGTGGATTATACTCTGCTCTGACACACAAGGAATTGCCGTGAGTGGATTCCATGGCAACGGAGTTAACTGGTGATAGTGAAGGAAGCCTGTTCTTCCGTATCATCTCCATCTCCTTCCCTACCTCCTATTCATTTGCTTTCCGTCCCTCTTACTTCTCTGATAGAGGCATATGTGTGTTTTAGAATTAAATGTCGTTCCCCAGTTAGTTTAAGCTTTCTGCGTGGCCTGGGTTGGTAATCAAAAGGGAAGTCAGGACTAACCTTGTCTTGTGAAGGAACGTATCCTTATTAATTGGAAATCAATTTATAGCAGAATTAGTTATTAAAAAAAGGCAAGTCCTGTGGGAAGAAGGGATTCTAAGGCCCATTGCTCTGTTTGTGTCACAGGGTCATCTTTCTGTTGTCATTTCATCTTTATGTGCTAGTTTCTTGGTCTGTCTTCCTTGGTTTCTTCCCCGCTTCTTAGGAATTTGTTCATCTCTTAGCTTTCCCTCTCAACGGACAAAAACAAAGCAAAATCCTTTTTAGCTGGACTATCCTGAACAGGTTTCCATGGCGCTTTCCCAGTAAGACAGACAGGAAGGACAGGCTTGGTAATCAGCTGAATGAATCCGCTAGTGAAACGCCTGTGGATCCCAGTGAACAGATCTGCCGCTGATCCTGGGGAGGGCCCAGGACTGCGCAGTCTCTTGCTTCATTGTGCATGGGATCGCCATGAATTGGGGGCCAATTTAACAGCAGTTGGTGAGAGCAACAGCATCTACCATAAGCTCATATAGGAAATATCTCTTTTTCAGTGAACTCGTTCTAAAGCTTTCCCTCTAGTATGCCATATCTTTTTTGAGAGTGTTTGCATATTGAAGAAATACATACGCATATAGCAATGATGGCATCCTGGTGTGGCGCTACAGGATAATGAGCTAGGTCAACCACTAGGTCAGCGGTTCAAACCCACCAGCCGCTCCTCGGAAGCCCTATACAGGTTGCTATGGGTTGGAACTGACTCAACGGTGCTTAACAACAACAACAACAACAACATTGCAAGGATAAGCACTGGACTGCCAACTGCAACGTCAGCAGTTCAAACCCACCAGTTGCTACTCATTACAGAGTTGCCATGAGTTGGAACCGACTCAACGGCCCTTAACAGCATAGCAGACTGTGTGCCGTGCCTGTCGTCAAACGTCATAAATGCTCTTGGTTCTCGTGATCGCCTGTGAGACAAGGAAACGTTTTATGGGCGAGGACACTGAGGCACAAGGAGGTGGAAAAGCTTCCCAGATCCCATAGCTAGTCAGTTGCAGGGTTGAGATTTGGACCCAGACAAGGACTCCAGAATTTCTGCACTCAGCCACCAAGCTCTGCGTGTCTCATTTTATGGAAGTATTTGAAATTATCTTTCCAACAGCAACTAAATTATCTTCAGGTTTAGTTAATTTATATTTAAGGATTATAGATAATGAAAGAAAAAGTTATTTCATTTTCAAAGAGAATGATACTGATCTTTCATAAAAAAGTTTTATCTAAAATACTTTAAAATGACACTTAGACGGCTCTTGGTTTTTCAGTCTGCTTTTCTGGATCAGTTCATTCCGTAAGAGTTCTGAGTTTGCCAAGATTGTGCTGTTCTTACGCTGTTGGGTTGTTGTGTGCCGTCGAAGTCAACCCCGACTCCCATTGACCCTACAGTGTAGAGGGGACCTGCCCCCCTCAAAGGTTTCCTAGGCTGAAATTTTTATGGGGGTCGTTCTCCAGGTCTTTTCTCCCAGGGAGCAGCTGAAAGGCATTGCTTACTTTTAATCATTAGAAAGTTACTCATGCCAATGTGACTGCTTATGAGGATCTTGTTTTTCCCCCGTTTTTAATTCTTACCCATGTGATTTTGTAATCATTCTAACGGCGTCCTCATCAGTTAATTTTCTAGAATCCTTTTGTTGATACTTAACAAATTGTCATGAAGGGTAATGAGAAGGGTAGAGCATTTCTGTTACTTTGACTGTTTCAATCAGGATTGAACATCGCTCCCTGCCCCTCCGTACAGAATTGTGCCCAGAATGCCACAGGCTTGATACTTTATGACTATTTCAGTTAGTTCTTCTAAAAATCTCTCTTCAGTGGTTTCAAGCCAAAGCTACATATCCAATTTTACTTTACTTTTGGCAATTAAGAACATCTGCTTTAATGTTAGCTGGAGCGTTTTTATGTTGTGTTTTTTCCCTGCTCATAGCTATTTGTCCCACAAAGTATCAAGCAGGTTCCCAAATAAGTTTAATGACCTACTTTCTTTCCTACTAATGTGCTCTTGAACTCAGTATGTTTTAGGCATTTTTTTAATGTTTTATTGTGAATTATGTGATCGTTTACATGGGAGAACATTAGTTTTACATTTATCCTATCGTATATTGTTTCATTGCCATGTTTACATTCCCCTCCATGCATCATCAACCAAACAAAGGGTATACACTACAAGCCTGTCCCATGGTCGTCAGCACACAGCCCTTCTCCCTCTCTGTGTCTAAAGTCCCCAGCTGCTCCATCTCTCCACGTCGTTGTCTCTGCCTCCATCTCAGGCATCACTGCTTCTCTGGGTAGGGTCCCACTCTCCACTCTTCTCCCTTGATGGTCCCAGGGACCTCTGCTCCTAGACTGCAAAGTTAATCATGCCCCTCCTTGCTACAAAACATCTACCTTTACAATTCCAAACCTCACAAGCAGTCCTGATAACAATTATTCCCTATTGTATCACAAGAGACCCATCCGCATTTCATTTCATCAGCCCCGCCTAGACATATTGGATACTACTCAGTGGAGATTCTACCTTTCTCCACACCCTCTGAATCTAGGATCCCTCTTGAAAGCTTGTAAGCCAGTCACTTCTTGCCTTTGTAGGCCCCCCTCCCCCCATTTTGGGTAGCCAATGTTCAAGTTGCCCATCCCTGTCTACTCTGTGTATGGAGGGGGTGGGAATGATCCTTGCTGTAAAGATTTGTTCCCTCTTTTGAGCTACTGCATCCATAGGTATAGGTCAAGTTCATCAAATTGTATCAGATTTTTTTTCCTTTTCATTCTTCTTCTAATTGCGCTCTGATCCTCCAGTCATTGAAGCTAGGTCACATGGGTATTATTTGCAAGTGTGGGTGTTCTTATGCATATGCCCTCTCTTATCAGCTGGACACTTCACTCTGCGCTCTAGTCCTCTGTGGCTATGTCATTGACTCTGGCCCAAGGATCCCCAGGTCTTGCCACACTGCTGGCCAACCAGGTCTCCACCCGGGTTCACAGGAGTCTATTGAACGTTGTAGGGCTTAGCTTGTAACTTCATTGCTACTTTTCCCTCACTTCCTGTTAAGTATGTTTTAGATTTTATCATTTCTTTTTAAAATTAATTTGTATTACTTTGTGTGTACATACATGTGTTTTGGCTTCTATGACTTTTTTATGCTAAAACAACAGTAACCCATTGTACTGGCTCTTTCCACTAAAGCCACCTCACTCTTTAAGTTCGGGACCTCAGCAATTCTAAAGTATACAAGTAGTAAGTACGATTTTATTATGACTAGATAAAATAGTGCTCCTGCCAAGTCAAGTAGTATAAATACCTGTTTGATAACTTTTATTTTTTCCTATGGCTAGCTCTGGTAGTGTAGTGGTTACAAGTTGGGCTGTTAACCTCAAGGTCAGCAGTTTGAAACTACCAGCCATTCCGGGGGAGAAAGATGAGACTTTCTGCTCCTGTAGAGATTTATAGCCTCGGAAACCCTGTACAGGGTCGCTGTGAGTCGGAATTGACTCCATGGCACATAACCACCCTTACCACTGCCAATAATTGCTTAATATTTTATTTTCCTTAATTTCTGGATACCAGTTACTGAGTTCCTAAATCATAATTCTCCTAAAGAATTCTGAGCGTGACGTTTTCTTCTGTCTCTTTCATTGTCTCTGTTACCTCTAACTATAAGCAAATCCTTTACTTTCTAGGACAGACTGAACTACCCCTGTAGGGTTCACAAAGCTGTAACTCTTTATGGTGTGATGCTGTAGGAGAAGCCCTGGACTGCTAACTACAGTGTTGGCAGTCAGACTCACCTGCTGTGCTTTAGAAACACTATACAGGGTCACTTTGAATTAGAACCCACTGGCAGCACTTCACAACATCTGACACATCTTTATGGAAGCAGACTGGCATGGCACATCTTTCTCCTGCAGAGTGAGTGACTTGAAAGGTTTGAACCGCTGACCTCTCAGTTAGCAGGCAAGTGCTTACTCACTGTGCCACCAATCCCCCTGTTTTTCTGTTTGGATTTATATTAGTTTCTGTTTGTCACATTGAAAGCTTTCCTAAAACCTGGTGGCCCTTAGCTAGTCTCTTAAGTGGAGATTTGTAGTTAAGAATAGGCGACTTAATGAAGCTGGACACCAGGTTGCAGGGTGGATTCACTGCCTAGGGGTTTTATTATGGACTGATCAGACTGGAAGGTAGCTTTCTGGGGAGACTCCGGTCTCTGCCATATTGTAGTTCTGTCAGTACTTAAAGCAGTCACTCGGGATGAGTGATAGTTCCCCTCCCCACATACACACTCATGGGGTGTTTATGTGCCTGAGGGGCCGAGTGCGCACTCACCAGGTCAAAGGCCCCACTCTTCAGTGCCCTCTCTTCCTCTGAGGGGACTTTTCCATGTAGTGTCTTCTCCCAGATGCATGGCTGTGTAACGACCTTGCTCGTGGTGTCTGTACCCAGTGTCTGCTGCTCAGTGTCCTGATCTGTGGCCACTCTGGTCTGTCTCGGATCTTTCTCCTCATCTTTGACATCCTCAGCCTTCTCTGTCTGTCTCTAGTCAGGTCTGTTACTTCTCCGCTTCTGTAATAAAGGCCTGGCCTCCTTTCATAGACATAGCTAGACAATCTGGAGATGCTTCCTCTTCCACATAATGAAGCAGCCAATCAGAGAGGAGAGTAGATTCATCTTCGCTCTTCTGGTTTTCTCTTCTCTATTGTCTTTTTTTTTTTTTGTCACTGGAGGATCAGAGTGGCTTCTTTGATACCAGAGAAAATTTCAGAAGCCCTGGAAGGCTGGGAGATTAATCTGCATGTCAAAGTTCCCTTTTAATTTTGTTACAAGGTCTTCCTTTCCATGAGGTAGCTAGCTATTCACAGTTAATAGAACCAGTTTTCCTCCTCACCTTATGATGCAACCCAAGTTACCTATTGTTGTTGTTGTTAAGTGCCGTCGAGTCGGTTCCGACCCATAGCGACCCTGTACAGGGTTTCCGAGGGTGTAAATCCTTACGGGAGTAGAAAGCCTCATCTTTCTCCCGCGGAGCGGCTGGTAGTTTCGAACCGCTGACCTTAAGGTTCGCAGCCCGATTCGTAACCACTACGCTACCAGAGCCTATAGAGTCCCTCAAAGTATTCTTAGGCACTATGGCAGAATAGAATAATTTTTTATACCACCCTTCAATGCCCCCCTCACCTGTTTTTTAAGGAGAAGGTGAGTTTCTTAATGCCGTTTTGTCTACATTGTTGTACTTTGATATTTTCTTGCTCTTACATTATTTTTCAAAAATCCAAACATTTGCTGTTTATACTCCATGGATTTTTGGCTAAAGACATGGCTTAAATAGGCTGTAGATTACACCAGTTCTAAACTTTTCCAGCTACATAATTTTTTGAATGCTCTGTTAATTTGGCCTCCTAGCACATTCTTAATCAAGCCCATTTGGTGGAACAGTTGTATATGAATATTTAAAAGATAAGTGTTTTTCTTCATTATGAATGAACAGATGAAAATTATTGGTTGAGTATATTGGCATTGTCTCTCCAAACGCTGCACCTTTTCGTATCTTCATTACCTTGCTGAGTGACACTCTATCTACCTGTTCGTTGCTCTTACAGGTTGAATTGGGTCCCCTGAGGTATGTGTCATCTTGGCTAGGTCATGAGTCTCAGTGGTTTGGCAGTTCCATAATGATGTAATGCGGGTTATGCGGTGACTCCCTCCCTATGTGTTATCTGGTGTGATGAACCAGTGAGAGGGTCATGATAGACCTCAATGCTCTTAATCCCATCACAGCTCTGATTGGACATAAGGGTGTTTCCCAGGGCTGTGACCTGCAGCATCTTTTATCTTAAAGAGGTAAAGGGAGAGAGAGATAAGCAGAGCAGGAGGGAGGACCACCACTAAGAACGAAGAGCCAGGGCTGGAGTGTATCCTTTGGGGTTCCTGCACTTTCAAGCTCCTGACTCCAGGGAAAGATTGATCCCAAGGCACATGGAGGTCCTCAAGGAACGCTGGGCCTCCGGATGCAGAAAGGAGACAGGGACCTCTCCCTCGAGCTGACAAAGAGAAGGCCTTGCCCTGGAGCTGGCACTCTGAATTTAAATGCTGAGAGAAAGTATTTCTGTTTATTAGAGCCATCCACTTGTGGTATTTCTGTTTTATGACCCTAGGAGATAGCCATGACTTTCTTCTTCCTTACCTCTGAAATCCATTTGGTCACTGTGTTAGTTATCTGGTGTTGCTACAACAGAAAGACTACACTGGATGGCTTTAACAAACAGAAAGTTATTTTCTTTGTATTTATGAAAAGCCTGAATCCAGGGTGCCAAATCTAGGGGAAGACTTTCCGTGTCGTTTTTGTTTGACTGGAGGGAGGTCCTTCTCTCTTCTGATAGACCAGACTTTCTGTTTCTGGGGTGTCTTCCGGTGCCTTAAATCTGCTCTCCCCTTCTCTGTTCTGTTTTCTTGTTTCTTTAATATCTCAAAAGAGATTGACTCAAATTCAGTTATAGAAACGACCAGGTTTACTGGTCAGAAAGAGACAGGAGGAACCAGAGGCAGTGCTCCCAGGCCACTCTTCAGGCTTAGAAGGAAACTCTTCGCCACGGCCTATTTTCCATCTAAGCATAGAGGTTTATGGGGGGTCAACACTAGTGAGGTGTGACGCCATGGAATGGTCAACCACTCAAGATCTAAAGGGCAGCATTTACTTGGGGACAAGGTTTAGGGGGTTGGGAAGGAGGATAGAATGGAAAAGGAAAAGGAAGCATTGGGTGAAAGGGGGCTGACTTGTTACTTGGGGGGACTTACAGTTGTTGAGGTGAAACAAGGTGTGTGATTCGTTGGATGTGAAACATGTTCTGCTCTGTAAACCTTCACTCAATTCACAATAAAATGTCTCACATAAGAAAAGGAAATTGGCTCAAGTTGTACCTTACACTATTTCTTCCTAATTAACATGACAAAGACTGTTTATTCCAGATGAGGTGTGGACGCTTAAACGCTGCAGGCATGGAGGTTAGGACTTATATACAGCTCATATTTGGAGGGATAGTTACAAAATCTTAACTGATTTCTTTCTTCACAGTCTCTCTGGCAAACTTCCTCTTCTCTCTGTACTTGTCATCACCCTAGTATACATCTCATAATACCTCCTCTAGGACCCTCTCAGCCCTGCCCCCAGTCCCGCCCCAGCCAGGCTCCTCTGCAAGCCACTTTGGGTGTGCTGTTTTATTTTGAAGAATCGATTGGAGGACAGTACAGCTGGAGCACAGAGCTTGGGGTTGGCAGAAGATTTATGAAAGTGGAATGTAGCGATAAAAGCAGAAGCATGTTGACATGTTTGTTAAGTGCTATGGAGTCAGTTCACACCCTGCATAGTATTTCCAAGGAAGCTGACTTTGCAGCCGAGCACATTAACCCACAGTGCCACACCAGGGTTTGAATTTGATCCTAAGAACAGTGAGATGCCAGTGAAGAGTTTTGGGTATAGGCTGGCTGGCATGATTGTTGTTAAGGACCGTTGAGTCGATTCTGACCCATAGTGACCATGCATAGGGTTTCCGAGGAGCAGATGGTGAGCTTAGAACTGCCGACCTTACAGTTCAAATGGCTTTGCAATCTGGCGCATTAACCCCCACAGCACCACACCATGATTCGAAAGATTATCCTAGCTGCAAGTATGGCTTGTAGTGGGGCAAGTTTGGAAATGGGGAGGTCATTAAGGGACTGGCATAATTGTCCAGGTGGAGGAGGACAGTGGACTGAGCTTGTGCAGTGGAGTGGAGAAGCAGAGTGGTGGGCCGATCCCAAGATCTTTCTGAGGCCGGATTCTAAGGCATTGAGATTGACAGGCATTTTAACTTACGAATTTTTATGGCACCTGTGGTGTGTATGTTGGTGTCATTTTCTCCAGCAGTACTCAGCACAGTCAAGAGACTTGAAGTGCCTGTGAGGAAAAACAACAGGTGTGAATTGGGAGGCTGGGGCTGGAGTGCAGGGAGATGACACCTGGGAGGAGGGAAAGTGAGAGAGATGGACTTCCGGGAGAAACAGGTTTAATGGAGAGGCAGCAGTTTATGGCCAACAGAGGCTCCCAAGGGCACGGTGGAGAGATGGAGCCATGTAAAGCTGAGGCACAGCAGATACACAGGGAGCTAAAGGCAGGCAGAACCCTTGTCTTGACCAGTGACAGAGAATGACAAACAGATGAGGAGTGGGGTGTTTGACTGTAAGGTTCCTAATAAATGTATGCCTGAAGAGTTTTGATTCATTTGCACCACAAGTATCTATTGGTTGTCTGCCACGGTCAGTCACAGTGTCAGGCTACGGGGCAGCTGCAAAGGTGAATCAGGTTCACAATTTGGTAAAATATCCAGTTTCTTGGCCCTGACAGATGAAGAGTTAAATTAAGGACTGAAAACTTTTCTCTCCCATCCTCATTTTTCTCCTGCTCATTCTAAATTCCCTCGTGCACCAATCCTTACGCGTATGGACGGGATGGTTCATCAGGAACCAGGCCTACTTGCCATTTCTTTGTCTGGCTAGAAGAGGACTGATGCATTAAATCTTAAACTCAGAAATTGTTTTATTATAAGGCACTTTCCAAATTGTTATTTCCTTTTCTCTTAAGCATTTACTCAACAGAAAGAAAACTTTGCCTCACTAGTGCATTTCAGAAATGATAAATATTGTAAAAGGGAGACTTAGTTAATTTACTTTTGAATGAACTGTGATTGCCTTCTCTCCCCCTCCTCTCTTTTAATGTGAAACTCTGTGCCATCCTTTATAAATAGAAGTAAAAATTTCAATGACAATGAAGACAGCCGACATTTGATGGTTGAATCTTTGTAATTTAAGGGATGGAGGAAAGAAGACAATTAGGAAATTAAGACCTTCAGGGACGGAAAGAATTTTTGACATCTTTTGATTTTTTTACCTTTGTATTTTGAATCTAAGGAAATGGAGACTCAAAAAGCTGGAGGTGACGTATGAGTAAATGTGGTAAATGATTTAGTAAGCGTCGAATGTTGTAAAATTTACAAAAGAGGAGCTTACATATTTTCTGACAGTAGGTGGTAATATTCCAGAAGAGACTTTATTTTTAAACTACTAGGGAATGCTTGGGCAACTTGGACATTGGCTAACCAAAATGGGGGAGGTGGAGCTAGCACAAAGGTAAGAAGTGACTGTCTTACAAGCTTTCAAGAGGGAGCCTAGAGCCAGAGGGCACAGAGAAAGGTAGAATCTCCACTGAGTAGTATCCAATCTGTCTGGGTGGGACTGATGAAAGGAGATGTAGATAACAATCATGTGATACAATAGTGAATAATTACTATGAGGACTGACTGAGGGTTGGAAATGTAAAGGTAGACATTTTGTAGTAAAAGGAGGGGAGTGATTGGCTTTGCAGTCCAGTATCGGAGGGCCCTGGGACTATCAAGTGAGAAGAGCGGAGAGTGGGACCCTACCCAGAGAAGCAGTGATGCCTGAGATGGAGGCATCACTATGACAGCTTCTGGCCTGTGTTGTCAGTTTGTTTGACTCGTTGTACTTCATTTGTGCCAGTCCTGGCTAGTAACTGGTGGAGAAAACCTACATAATTCAGTTACAGAAACCAATAGCTGTGGAATCAATTCCAACTCGTGGTGACCTTCTATGTGTAGCTCACAGTAGAATTGTGTTCTATACTCAGGTTTTTAGTGACTGAATTTTGGAAAGTAGATTGCCAAGCCTTTCTTCCCAGGCACGTGTAGTGGACTTGAACCTCCATACTTTCAGTTAGCAGCCAAACACATTAACTGTCTGCACCATCCAGGGACGATTACCCTATAGTTAAAAAAAAAAACCCACCCCAAACCAAGCCTGTCACTGTTGAGCTGACCTGACTCATAGCGCCCACATAGAACTGCCCCACAGGGTTCCCCAAGAAAACCTGTTGTCCTAGAGGTTTTTGTGTGGGGCTACTAGCTGCAAGATCAGCAGTTTGAATCTTCCAACGGTTCCGCGGGAGAAAGATGGGGCTTTCTGCTTCTGTAAAGAGTTACAGTCTCAAAACCCCCATCCAGGGTCGTTATGAGTCAGAACTGGCTCAACAGCACACAGCAGCAGCAACATAGATTTTCCAAGGCTGTAAGATAAGCACTTGATTGCTAACTCCAGGGTTGCTATGAGTCAGAACCTACTCCATGACACTTAATAGTTTTTGCAACAATCTTTCCAAAAGCAGTCTCCTAGCTGATGGTTTGAACCAGTGACCTTTTCATTAGCGGCTGAGTGCTTAACCTCTTTGCCCCCAGATCTCCTTTCTTACTGTAGTTGTTGTTACTAAGTGCTGTGAAGTTGGTTCCAACTCATAGCAACCCTGTACAGGATTTCCGAGGAGTGGGTGGTGCGTTTGAACCAGTACCTTGCAGTTCAAACCAACCTTGAGGTCGAGTGTTTATCCTACGTTGCCACACCAGAGCTCCTTTCTGCAGTTAGTGCTGCTGTAAATCCGGGTCTCCAACCTTAATTGATCTCGTAAAGACAGCTGAATAGCCCTTTACTTCCTCCTAGTGAGTTACTTCTCTTGAAATCAAGTGTATTTCAGCCAGCCCCCCCTGCATCTGCAAGCTTCCATCTCTCTTCTTTATGTCAAGCAACCGTGCCTTCTGGTTTGCAGAGAAGATGCAAAATTCTATAAACTACTTGCCACCAAACATGCAAACTTCATCCTGCTGTTTTGCCAAGGCTCACTGGTCACCTTTGCTTGAGGATCCCAACTCTTCTATCCCCTTTGGTGTGGGGCAGGGGAGAGAGAGCTCACGCCATAGATTATTCCTGCTGTCTCCTGATCTCTATGTTTTCCCTTACTCTTTATCCCCCCAGCAGAACTGTAACGACCAACAAAATCTACAGTGTCTGCCTCTTTGTTCCCTGTGACTGATCTGTTACACAGATAGTGTAGTGTTTAATGGAGTGGAGGGAAGCTGTTTGGGTAAAATACTGAGAACACCACATGGAGTCCTGGTGTGGTGCTGTGGGTTAATGCGCTGGACTGCAAAGTTGGTTTGAACCCCAAGGTTGGCAGTTCAAGCTCACCAGCCATTCCTTGGAAACCCTATACAGAGTAGCAATGGGTAGGAACTGACTCGATGTCACTTAACAACAACAACAATGAGAAAAGAATCGATGGACCAGACCTAAAACCAGCCAATTTTCCCCTATCCAGACCCTTCTGGCTTGACTTTGGAATGAGAAGGGCACAAACCTCAAAGATCAAGGTTCAGTTGTTGTTGCCGTGATGTCAGTTCTGTGTGTTACAAAGTAGAATGGCTTCATAGAGTTTTCTGGATTGTAATTTTAATGGAAGCAGGTAGCCACACCTTTTTTTCCTACAGTATCACTGGGTGGGTTTGAATATCCAACCTTTAATTTGCAGTGGATAGCAAGCGATTTGCTCCACCTCGGGACCTTTTCAGATTGTGAGCCACACGCATTGTGGTTTCTCAGCTAGTCATAAGCTCCATTCCTATACGTTGAGATTTGTGTTCTGTATCAGGTTTTTTTGGAAAAAAAGAAATATAAAACTTAATTTGTTAATTGGTGTTTCCAAAGCATGTAATATAGAAAAGTAGGTGGGAGATGGAGCTAGGGAAATTTGAATTAAATGAAATATTTAATGTGTTTGATTGTTGATGTGCTTTGTGAATTTCCAAATGCAGATGACAGAATAGAGTTGGGTTCCAAAGTTTTTATCACATGTGGGAGTGCTGGCATGGCACTTTCTGTTAATGCACAGGACTACAAAGGCAGTTTGAACTGCAGGATCGGTAGTTCAAGCTCACCCAGCCGCTCCCTGGAAGCCCTATAAAGGGTTGCTATGGGTTGGAACCGACTCAGCGCCACTAAACAACAACAAGGGGCTTCAAAAAACTTATGGAAAAATGGAATGAAAAGATAATGGGATTTTCCCATGAAATTTTTGATGACCCTTTGTAAACCCTTTTCTATACTACTTCCCTACTCTTTTTGATCTAATGCATGTCATTGTATCCTGAGGAAAATAGTTTTGAGAAATTCTGAAGGACACAAAAGTGTGCTACATAAAAAAAAGATATGAGGGTGATTCAGAAGATTCGTTCAAAATGCCATTGAAATATAATGGATTTTTTCCACGAACTTTTTGAAGCCTAAGGCAATTGTTCAAATAGAACAAGGGGACACGTAATAGTTTAAAAACAGACAAGGTATGTGCCAGGTTGCAGTCTGTTTTTTAACCATACTTATTCAATCTGTATGCTGATCAAATTATGCAAGAAGCTGGATCATATGAATAAACACTTGGCATCAAGGTTGGAGGAAGGCTCATTAACAACTTGTGATATGCAGATCATACAACCTTGCTTACTGAAAGGGAAGCGGACTTAAAATGCTTACTGATGAAGATCAAAGACCACAGCCTTCCGTATGGGTTACACCTCAATATAAAGAAAATAAAAATCCTTATCACTGGAACAGTAAATGACATCATGATAAATGGAGAAAAGATTGGAATTGTCAAGGACTTTATTCTTCTTGTATCAACTATCAACACTCATGGAAGCCACCACAGTCAAGAAATTAAACGATGAATTGCATTACACAAATTTGCTGCGCAAGACCTCTTTAAAGTGTTGAAGAACAAAGATGTCAGTTGAGTACTAAGTGTGCTTGACCCAAGCCATGGTATTTACAGTAAACTTATGTGCATGTGAAAGTTGGACAATGGCTAAGGAAGACTGTAGAAGAATTGATGCATTTGAGTTGTTAACGTGTTGGAGAAGAATATTAAAGGTTCTATAGACTACCAGGAAGTACAACCACAATGCTTCTTAGAAGTCAAGATAGCCAGACTTAGTCTTTCATACTTTAGACATTTTATCAGGAGAGACCAATCTAGGGAGAAGGACGTTATACTTGGTAAAGTGGAGGAACAGCAGAAAAGAGGGAGAGCTCCAATGAGATGATTTGGCACAGTGGCAGCAGTAATGGGCTCAGGTGTAGCAGCAAGTAGAAGGCTGGAGCAAGACCAGGCGGTGTTTCATTCTCTTATACGTAGGTTCACTGTGGGCTGGAACTGACTCAACAGCACCTAAGAACAACAACACTAAAGATAAAGGAGTCCTGATAGGATAAGCACTGGACTGCCAACTGCAGTGTCAGTGGTTCAAACCCACCAGGTGTTCCTTGGAAAACCCTGCACAGGGTCCTATGCATCAGAACCAGCTGACGGCACTAAACAACAACAATAAAGATAAAACAGGTGACATGGTGCTCAGTGAAATGAAGATTAAGGATCTTTTTATTCCGTGTTAATGTGCTTTTCTGAGCCTACACATTTTGAAGATGGAAAATGCTTTTTTTAAAAAAATGAAACTCATTTAGACTAATACTTTGGGGAAAATAAACTATTTTGTTAAGAAAGCATAGAAGAGTGCTAGTGTGGTCAATACGTTTTGTAGTACTGGATGGTTATCACGTTATGTTATTTCAAGGTTTTATTAGTATTGACCTGATTTTCTGTTATTGAATTGTGTTTTCTTATCTTCTCTTCCAGCGGCAGCCGGTTAGGAGGCCTGGTTACAGTGCTATGCTTCTTCTTCAATCATGGAGAGGTAGGTACTCAAAAAAAGTTCTTTGAAATATTTAGGAAATTTTGCTTCTAAAAATGCAGGCTTTTTGTTTGGATAGTCAAAAATTATTTTTTTTAACATTTAGGGAGTTTTATACATAAAAATAAAGATTTCTTTAAATTTAGTTTCAATTTTATCCTTAAAATTTTAAGTGTTTTAATTTTATTTTGAATCAAGGTTGAAGTACTAGCATTTAAGAGACCTTTTCTTGCTCATTTGATTTTTTTATTGATATAACTCAGTGATTTGAAGAAATAGAGTGTTATACGAATTCTTGAGCATAGTGGATGCTAATCACAAGGTCAGGAGTTTGAATCTACCAGTGACTCCATAGGGAAGAGATGAGGCTTTCTGCTCCTGTAAAGATTTATAGACTCAGAAACCCTATGCAGGGTCTCTGTGAGTCAGAACTGACTCCACGGCACACCACCACCAATTCTTTATATAGTGTGTTTAAACTGTAACAGCTAACATTTTAGAGATAAACCAGCCATCACTATAGTTAACTTCCTTGTGTGGTGAGAACTTTTTGTTGTAGGAGCTACTCAGTTCTGCTACTCGGTATATTTTAATGTATTTATATTAATTATAAATTATATTATATGTGGGGCTGTAGGATAAGCCCATGACCGAAAAGGTCAGTTTGAACCACAAGGTCAGTGGAATAAACCCAACAGCCACTTCTTGGAAACCCTATACAGGGTCACTGTGAGTTGGAACTGGCTTGAGGACACTTAACAACAACAGCATTGTTAAACTTTAGAGAGTGCAGTGGCTCTGTAGGCTAAGCACTGAACTGTGAACTACAAAATTAGCTGTTTGAGCCCACCAGCTGCTCCTCAGGAGAAATATGATGCTTTCTGCTTCTGGAAAGATTTATAGCTTCAGAAACCCTATATAGGGTTGCTATGAGTTGGAATCAATTCAACGGCACTTAATAACAACATACTACATTTTGGTACTCTTTAAAATATCTCTTGCATAGTATTTTATGATGTCTACAAATTTTCAAATGTCCGAACAAGCTTCCATAAAGAAGAACAAGCTTCCATAAAGATGGTACTCTGGTACCATCTTTAAAACAACAGCAAAATCAATCATGTTCCCATTGAGTTGGTTCCAACTCATGACCACCCCATCTGTCAACAGATTAGCTCTGCTCCATAAGGGTGTCTTGGCTGTAATCTTACTGTCAACACATTGCCAGACCTCGTCTCCCCCAGTATTGCTGGGTGGGTTTGAACTGCCAGACAAGTTAGACGACTAGCCTGTGCCCGTCTAGGTTCATTCAGATTCTGGCTCTACCAATTAGTGCCTGGCACTGGGCAAGTTTTGTTTTTATCTTTGCCCGGCTTCAGTGTCTGCTTTGTCAAAGGTCCTACAAATGTTATCCATCTCTGAACTAGTGCCGAGAGTCAATGAGTTCACGTGTGTGAAAGGGGCTGGAACAACATTTGCCACATACCGGAGCAAAACTGTTGATACACGTGCCAGTGTTAGCTTGTATTATTATTACTAATTAGCTTAGCTCTTTAAGGTGTCAACTAGTTCCTTCCACTCAATTAATCACTGTTGTAAATGAACTTCTGGTAGTATACTATACAGATTTCTTCCATTGTAAGCTTTGTATGATGGGGTTAAGAAAGATAGGCCAGCTTGCTTTGGGTGAAGTAACTCACTCCTTTTATGTGTTTACATGTTAAGAAGTGTCTGCTTACCAAGTCCTAAGTATAGTCATTCCAGAACTTCACTGCAGAGTCAAGGTTGATTTTTTTATTTTTTTTAAATCAGTGGCTTACCTAATGCATATTGAACTAGTATATACTCAGTATTTAGAACCAAAGAAATATGAAATAACAGTGGCCATATAATAAGAGCATATGGCAAATGGTTGCGATATGACCTCAGTTAATTGGTGTAGTTTGAGTTCTGAGCAGAAAGCAAAAAGAATTGCTTGGCTTCTTGTGCCTGTGGGTGTTAGTGCATTGTGACAGTGTGGACCGTAAAACATTTTGAAGTTCAGAGAATGACCACAAAGACATGGGGAGAAGCTACTTGATGCTGGAAGCAAGAAGCATTGAATGTTAAATAAGAGATGTTGGAGAGAAATGTGAAGCCAAGTTACAGTATAAAGCCTGTTACCTGCGGAACACAAAGGTCTTTGGTGGCACCCTCAGCGTATACTGTTGTGGTTCCGGGCCATTGAGTTGATTTCGACGCATAGCGCCGTCATGTGACAGAACGGCATCTTTGAGTTTTTGGGTCGCTATGAATCAGAACTGACTCCACGGCACATAACAACAACAACAAAAATCTTCACGGGAACAGATTACCAAGTCTTTTTCCACAGAGCTTCTGGTGGTGGTGGTGTGCCATGGAGTATGTTCTGACTTATAATGACCCTGCATAGGGCCTCCAAGGCTGTACATCTTTATGGGAGCAGAAAGTCTCATATTTCTCTTGCAGAACAACTGGTAGTTTTGAACTGCTGACCTTGAGGTTATCAGCTCGACTCATAGCCACTATGCTACCAGAGCTTCTAGGTGGGTGCTAATTGTCAGCCTGCTTTCAGTACATACTGCAAGTCAAACCCATTTCTGTCAAGTTGATTCCAACTCATAGCCACCGTGTGGGACAGAATCGAACTGCCCCATTGACTCTCCTAGGCTGTAATCTTTAGAGGGAGTGCTGCTGTGATGCTGTGGGTTAAAGCGCTGGAATGCAAAAATCAGTGTAAACTGCAAGATTGGCGGTTCAAGCTCACTAGCTATTCCTCGGAAAACCTACACAGGGTCACTGTGGGTTGGAACCGACTTGATGGCATTCAACAACAACAATCTTTAGAGAAGCAGACTGCCACAGCTTTTTCCCACAGAGTGTCTGGTGGGTTGGAGCTGCTGATCTTTTGGGTAACAGGTGAGTGCTTAACCACGGTGCCACCAGGACTGCTTTCAGTGTATACAACAAACCAAACCGATTTCAGTCAAGTTGACTCCAACTTACAGCCACCTGTGGGACAGAATAGAACTGTCCCATTGAGTTTCCAAGGTTGTGGTGTGGTAGGATAAGCACTGGACTGCTAACCACGAGGTCAGCGGTTCAAACCCACCAGCTGCTCCTTGGAAAGCCTATATAGAGTTGCTATGCGTTGGAGTAGACTTGACCGCACTTAACAACAATAACAGTCTTTAGGAAAGCAGACTGCCACAGCTTTTGCCCATGGAGTGACTAGTGGGTTTGAACTTAACATCTTTTGGTTAGTATCCAAGTGCTTAAGCACTGTACCACCAGGGCTCCTCTCAGTATATACGCCCATTGTTGTTGAGTTAATTCCAACTCATTGTGCCCCCTAGCATTTCTGTGGATGAAAGCTGTAGTCTTTAGGGACATTTTGGTGAGCAGCTGCATGCTTAATCACTCTGCCACCAGCTGCCACCAGGACGCCAACCTGAAGATGCACCTGAATAGTTTGAATTCCGTTCACAAAGACTTCCTACATGAGTATCAAAATTAAAAGACAATTATAAAATCAGTGATAATCCTTAGCAGGCTAATGAATTTTGGGGGTACCTTTTAGGTACTTTGTTGTTGTTGTTGTTAAATGCTGTCGAGTCGGTTATGACCCATAGTGACCCTGTATAGGGTTTCCAAGGAGTGACTGGTGAGCTTGAACCACTGACCTTGTAGTTCAAATGGCTTTGCAGTCTGGCGCATTAACCCACAGCGCCACACCAGGGCTCCTTTAGCTACTTAGTACAGTTAAATGTGCATAGACATCATCTTCTTCTTAAGAAAAGGTCAACGAAATCGAGTTAGAGAAGAGTGAGGCTTTTTTTTTACATGGACTTAGAAAATAATATATATTATGGTATAGTTAGGTTACCTGGTGTGGTACCTTAGGATAGGCACTCGACCTCAAGGTTGGTTTGAACCACAGGGTCAGTGGTTCAGACTCACCCTCCGCTCCTCACAAACCCTATATAGTACTGACTCGATAGCACTTCAAAACAACGTTATATACTTGATATATAAATGCAAGGTCTGTTGTTTATATTGATTGATATACCTGTTGATTTGTGAACTGTGACAGTTAAACTTACATTAACTCTAGAGACTATGAGAGATTTCAAGAGTACCAAAAAAAGACAATGTGCTAATCTTAAGTGGGAATGAATCTGCTAACACAGCCCTTCCTGACTTGGCTGCTACTGGATGTTTGTTTTTGCTTTCTTTGCTCTCACCCTTACAAAGGACCATTCCTAAACTTTCCTCAGGGCCCCTACAGATGTTGTTTCCTAAGCTTTTGCACATTTTACACCCCCAGTTCACAACCTGTGTGTGGTAAACTCCTAGTCAATCTTAACAACTGGAAATTTGAGTTTGGGTTTCATTGGTGCCTTTCATGGCTTCCCGGAGAAATGAGAGTTTCCACCTGGTGTAATTTTTCTTCAGTCTTAAGAACTTGGACGTTGAGGTGAAGATTTGCTGACAACATATTCTCTTGTCTGTCTAAAATTGTTTTTACTTTGCCTTTATCTTTTGAAGTGCATTTTTGCTGGGTAAGAATTCTCAGTTGCTAGTTCTCTCTTTCAGCACTATCAAATTGTCCTTCTGTCGTCATCTGGCTTCCATTGTTTGCTAAGTCGGCCACCACTGCTGTTGCTGTCTCTCTGAGTATCCTTTTCCTGATCAGTTAAGATCTCCATTTTTATTTGATGTTTCTTGGTTTAGTTGTGATGTACCTTACTTCTGGTTTTCTTTGTATTATTATCCTGTTTGGGTTCACTGAGCATCTTTGTTCCATAGATTCCATAGGCTGACATGTTATTTTAAAAATCAATTTTGGCTGATAAAATTTTTTTAGTCAATATCTCTTCAAATGTTTTTCCTTCTCCATTGTCTTTCATATCTCCCTTGGAGCGTTTAATTGCATGTGTATGTCTGATTTTTTGATGTTGTCCCACACATCTTTGATACTCAGTTCCTATTTAGTTTTTTCTTCAGTTTTTTCTTTCTGTGCCTCAATTTGCCTATTTTCTCTTTTTGTATTTGCTGATACACTAAGCCTACCTAGCGATTTTTAAATTTCACATATTGTGTTTTTGTTTTTCAATCCTAGAATTTCCATTTTGTTTTGTTTTGTTCCCCCTAGAACGTCATTTCATTTGTCTGTTGAAATTTTACCCATCTGTTTACTCATTCTCTTCATGTTTTCCTATGAGTTCTTTAACTTCATTATTATAATTATCTGAAAGTCCTTGTCTACTCGTTCCCCCATCTGAGTACCTGCACATGTAATTTTGTATTGATGGGTTTTCCCTTTGGATTGCTGTTGAGTGTTCTTGACTCGGTTTTTGGCTGTGCTCTTTACTGAAGCACGTTTCCAGGCCTGTCTCCTGCAGAGCTGCTTGGTGGCTGTAAACCACTGTCAGTTGGTTAAAGCCCAGTGCTTAATCATTGTGCTTCCAAGGTTCCTTTTCCTTGGGATTCTGAGTCAGATTTTCCTGCTGCTTGATGTGTCTCATAGTTGTTGTTGTTGTTTTTTTAATGCAAGACATTTTGTATAAAAGGCTGATAAAGACTAAACTAGATCATCACTTTTTTTGCTTGCTTGATTTTTTAACTCCCAGAGAAGGAACCTCCGTTCCTGTTAGACAGCTTGGCTGAGGGATAAAGCCTTCATGAATCCACTTAAGCTGGCCAGAGCTGCAGTTGTCGTTTGCTTCTGTTCCCCTCTGGTTTCAGGAGGATTAAGGAGACCTTTTTGGGCTTTAGTCCCATCTCCAAACTTCCCAGTTGTTTAGCTCAGAAGATGATCTTTCTGCTTTTGCCAGGATTTGAGCTCAGGGGTGTTTGCAGTTTTTTAACTGGTTTCAGTCTGATGCTGGGTTTAACCCCTGTGAGATCCTGGAGCCTAAGTACTGTGTAGGAAATTGAGGTCTGTCTCTGCTTACCAGCTCCCCCTCACTGCTCCTTACTTGGCCAACTTAACATCTCTCACCTGTGTGTGTTTGGGGCGTTGTGCCTGGGGTGTTGCCCCAGATAGAAAGGTTTATGTATTTTCATGGGTTTTTGTTTGTTTGTTTGTTTGTTTTAGAGTCTTGTTTATGTTGCTAGAAATCTGTTTTCTGCTAGCTTCAGCAAAGATTCGTTCTGCCCTGGCAGGCCTGTTCGTAAATTAGGCCGTTGGTCTCCCGTATGAAGGTAGAGCCAGCAGTTCTTCTAGATCTTCATTTGGGTACTTTCCTTGTTCCACTGAAAATTGTATAATACAATGGTAGTACAAGAAAAGTGCATGCTTCTTTACTTTTATTTCCCATCAGATTTATATTTTGAAAACTTTTAAGACTATAGAATAGTTCTAGATTCACATTAATTTTTACCACTTTCAATATTTGCTATGTTGTTGTTTTTCTCTCATACACACACTGACGTGCATTTGTCAGAACCATTTTAGAGCAAGCTGCAGACCAGATAATATCTGACCCTTCAATATTTTTTTGTTGCTGTTGTTAACTGCCATCGAGGGTGTTCCAGCCCACAGCGACCCTGAATTGGGTTTCTGAGGAGCGGCTGGTGAGTATGAACCACCAACCTTGTGGTTCAAACCAACTTTGCAGACCAGCAAATTAGCCCACAGCGCTACGCCAGGACGCCGCAGACTAGATGGCATTCTATCCTTCAACGCTCTGACTTACATTGTTAAAAAGCAAGGGAATTCTCCTGCATGATCACAGAAGTGCTATCACAGAAATCCAGTACCAATAATTGATCAAGTAATTATGTCTTAATGCAGTCCATATTTCAAGTTTTACTGCTCTCCACATCAAAATGTTTAAACCATGACTCTTAAAAGTCCTGAGAATGTTGTTACTGTTGAATGCCCTTAGGTAGACTCTGTCTCATAGCAACCTTGGGGGACAGAGTGGGACGGCCCCACAGGGTTTTCAAGGCTGTAGTCCTTATGAGAAGCAGACTTTGTCCTGCCAAGAGGCTGGTGGATTCTAACCGCTGACCTTAAGGTTTGCAACTGAGCACTTAACCACTGTGTCACCAGGGCTCCTTAAGAAGGATAATTGTTGTTGTTAAGTATCATGGAGTCCATTCTGACTCATAGTGACCCACCCTACACAGGGTTTCCAAGGCTGTAAATCTTTACGGGAGCAGACTGCCTCATCTTTCTCCCGTGGAACCACTGGTAGTTTAGAACTGCGGACCTTGAGGTTAGCAGCCCGATTTGTAACCACTATGCTACCAGAGCTCCATAAGAAGGATAATATAATCTGTAAATTGAAACCATTCTCTGAAGAAGAGTAGCCAAGCCCGTGGTGGCCAGAAATCTTCTTTGGAAGACTCGTAAGTGTAGAGTCTTATCACTAAATTATACTGAAGTGCAGCAGTCAGGAGATGGGATAATTTGGTTTAAATCTAAATATTATACCAACAAGCTATGATGGAGCCAAGGAATATCAACTCTAGCCAAAAGTCGTAGTTGTAGTTGTTATGTGCCGTTGAGTCAGTTCTGACTCATAGCGACCTTGTATAGGGTTTCCGAGGCTGTAAATCTTTGTGAGTGCAGAAAGCCTCATTTTCCTCATGCGAAGAGGTGGATACTACATCTTACATATGATCTGTTACTAACTACAGTTTATAACTCAGCAGTACAAGGACTCCTAGTGGTTTAGTGGGTAAGCACTTAGATGCTAATTGAAATCCAGTTGAAACCCACCAGTGGTCCACAGGAAAAAAATGTGGCAGTCTGCTTCTGTAAAGATTGTTGTTGTTAGGTGCCTTCAAGTCAGTTCTGACACACAGAAACCCTGTATAGGGTTTCCAAGGAGCTGCTGGTGAGCTTGAACTGACAATCTTGTGATTCAAACTGACTTTGCAGTCCAGAGCATTAATCACAGCGCCACACCAGGACTTGGAAACTCTATGGAGCGGTTTCACTCTGTCCCTGTCTTGTGTGGCACTATGAGTTGGAATTGACTCAACAAGAGTGGGATTAGTTAGGGGAGTCAGGGTAGTTAGGTAGTTAGGGGAGTCAGGGGAGTTAGGTAGTTAGGGCAGTCAGGGTAGTTAGGTAGTTAGGGGAGTCAGGGTAGTTAGGTAGTTAGGGCAGTCAGGGTAGTTAGGTAGTTAGGGCAGTCAGGGTAGTTAGGTAGTTAGGGGAGTCAGGGGAGTTAGGTAGTTAGGGCAGTCAGGGGAGTTAGGTAGTTAGGGCAGTCAGGGGAGTTAGGTAGTTAGGGCAGTCAGGGGAGTTAGGTAGTTAGGGCAGTCAGGGTAGTTAGGTAGTTAGGGTAGTCAGGGGAGTTAGGTAGTTAGGGTAGTCAGGGGAGTTAGGTAGTGTTAGGGTAGTCAGGGGAGTTAGGTAGTCAGGGGAGTCAGGGTAGTTAGGTAGTTAGGGTAGTCAGGGGAGTTAGGTAGTTAGGGTAGTCAGGGGAGTTAGGTAGTCAGGGTAGTCAGGGGAGTTAGGTAGTCAGGGTAGTCAGGGGAGTTAGGTAGTTAGGGTAGTCAGGGGAGTTAGGTAGTTAGGGTAGTCAGTTGTATTGCTATTGCTTTTTTTAGTTTTTATTGTGAATTATGTGATAGTTTACATGGGAGAACATCAGCTTTACATTCATCCTATCTTATTTCATTTCACTGCAATGATTACAATCCCCTGCATGCATCATCAAACAACTAAAGGGTATACTCCGCAAGCCTGCCCCCACCACCCCCGGTTGTCAGCACACAGCCCCCTCTGCCTCCCTGACTCTAGAGTTCCCAGCAGCCCCATCTCTCCACGTCATCATCTCTGCTTCCATCTCTGGCGTCATTGCTTTGGGTAGGGTCTCACACTCCACTTTACTCCCTTGATGGTCCCAGGGACCTCCGCTCTCAGACTGCAAAGTCAACCACTCCCCTCCTCTTGCTACAAAACGTCTACCTTTACCTTTCCAGCACTCAAAGTCAGTCCTGATAGCAATCATTCACTACTGAACCGCAAGAGTCTTATCCCCATCTCCTTCATCAGCCCCATCCTTTCCCCACACCCTCTGGAACTAGGTTCCCTATTGAAAGCTTGTAAGCCAGTCACTTCTTTCCTTTGTAGCCCCCTTATTTTGGGTTGGCCAATGTCTAACTTGCCTGTCCTTGTCAACCCTGTGTATCAAGGGGGTGGGAATGATCCTTGCTGTAAAGATTTGTTTCCTCCTCTGACCTACTGCATCCACAAACATAAGTCAGTCTCAACAAATTGTAGCATATTACTCTTTTTTTTTTTCCTCTTCTTTCTTCCTGTAGTCGAGTTCTGATCATCCAGCCATTGAAGCCAGGTCAAGTGGGTACTATCTGCAAGTATGGTTGTTCTTGTGCAGCTCCTCTCACTTCATATCATCCGGACACTTCACAATCTGCTCTAGTCCTCTTGGCCAGGTCTCTGTCCCTGGGCCCAGGAGTCCTCAGGTCTCATCATACTGCTGGCCAACCAGGTCTCAATCCAGGTTAACAGGAGTCTATTAAATGTGGTCGGACTTAAGCTCACAACTTCATTGCTGTTTTTCCCCCACTTCCCCATTAT
>NW_006408524.1:15465515-15469845 GCF_000296735.1 Chrysochloris asiatica
TATGTTGAGGAATTTCCCTTCAATTCTTACTTTGTTGAGTGTTTTCATCAGGAACGGATGTTGGATTTTGTCAAATGCCTTTTCTGCATCAATAGATATGATCATGTGGTTCTTTTCTTTTTTCTTATTTATGTGGTGTATTACATTGATTATTTTTCTAATGTTTTGCTATTTATTCTTATGTGATGAAGAGAAACTGATTCACACTAAATCTCTAAGAGCAAAAGTAAACTGTTTGCAAGTCGAGGTTAGACAATGAAGCTGTTGTTGATACTTAGTCTCTGAATTTTGAGTAATTCATTTTTAAAATTACATCTTTACAAAGCAGAAAGTAAATCAAGCTTGTTGTCACCAATTTTAGGCAGAATCACGTTTTATTCTACCATGCATATGTCAGTTTGTTGGCCTGCAGTGGTGGCTTGTGTGATGCTTTGATGCCATAAGCTACAATCAGATACCAACAGGGCCACCCAGTGTGAACAGATTTCAGCAGAGCTTCCAGACTAAGACAGACTAGGAAGAGAAGCTTGGTGACTTCCTTCTGAAAGTTAGCCAGTAAAAACCCTATGGATCACAACAGAATGTGGTCCAACTCGCTTACTTTGAACACGTGATGAAGAGGTACCAGTTGGTAGGGGAGGAGAGAGCTCTTGGGCAAAAGAGTACCAGTGAAGACGAGGGCCAATGAAGGATTGCCTCAGGGAGTTGGAATGTACCAATAGCCATAGCAATGTACCTTAACAGGTTGGTGATTGTGAGGATTGTACATCATCCTCAACGTCTGGACAATATTGTGTTGTAGTATTATTCAGTGCTGTAAAATACGTCCTGGAAATTACATACCGAATGGTGGTGGTTTTCTACTGGAGAGCAAAATGGAGGTTGTGTGGTGATGAACTCTTCACCTGGAGATAGTGTCCTAGGGCAGATACTGGACACACATGAGCTGAACGCAATAGCAACAGGAAAGTAAATTCATGTGTAAGTAGGCCTGCACAGTCCAAACCTGTGTTGTTCAAAGCTTACCTGTAAATTTTATGAGAGTTTTCAACTGCACGGGAGGTTTGTGCCCCTAGCCTCAGCGTTATTCAGTGGGTAACTGTATTTTCTTCTTTAATTCTTAAATTTAAGATAATGCCTTTAAAAGACATTGACATTTTAAACTGTCAACCTATGTATAGAACTAGTAGAATGTTATTTTCTCCTTAAAATTGCAATTAAAAAGTATTTATTTATTGTGCTTAAAGCATGATTAAAGCAAATTTGTGTGCTATTTTCAAATTATATGCCGTCATCTGGAACAGCAATTTTATTTGTACCAGATCTAGTAAAGCACATTATATTGTTGAGACAACAATTAAAAAGCACTCTCACGTGCATTTGAATCCGTTCACTCTTAGCTTTACAGAGAGAGAAGACTTGGCTCTCTATTGCACTTGTTTAACTTGGGCATCCAGTATCTTCTTTTGCAGATGTAATCGAGTTTTATAGAATTCTGAGAGAACATTCGCTACTAAGATAACTGAATTTCTAAAAGATGACAATATAGCTGAATTTATGTAAGATAATACATGTGGGTGAACAGCTTATAAAGAAAATCCTCAGTATGTGACACTATATAATTTGAATATTTTCTCATTAGTTACAGCACAGAGATTGATAGCTTTTATAAACTTTGGTTATATATCGCTGCAGTTAAACCTATTGAATTCTCCAGGTAATCTAATAAACAGTTTTTTAAAGTTGCATTCTAGCAGCAACAAATGTGAACTTAAAAAAGATTTGTTCAATATTTACAGAATTCTCTTATGCATATTGTACATTCGTAGGAAGATTTCTATGCTAATTTTATGGAGGAGTTTAGCGTTTGAAAAACAAGGGCTTAGACTTTCTATGGTGGTTATGTGGAGTTGGTTCAGACTCATAACAACCCTCTACACGGTTTCTGAGGCTGTAAATCTTTACGGGAGCAGGGAACGGGACAGCTGGTAGTTTCGAACTGCTGACCTTAAGGTTCGAAGCCCGATTCATAACCACTACACTACCAGAGCTCCTTTTACACTTTCTGTAGCAGTAGGAATATCTAACAGACTGAGTAAGACTAACATAAAGCCTTATGAGAAAGCTTCAAAAGTTAACGGGAAAAATGGAATTTTAAGATGAAATTTTTTGACGAATTCTTTTGAGCCCCCTCTTATTTTCAGTGCCATCTTTATAATTCTGTGTGGTCTTTCAAGTAGCCATGCTTGAATCTGATTTCTTCTAGTGTGACTAGCTTAGGAGTCCTGGTGTGGCGCCGTAGGATAAGCACTAGACCTCAAAGTTGGTTTGAACTGCAAGGTTGGCGGTTCAGAATTCTTGGAAAGTAGACAGTGTTAGCGCATCACAACAGTGTGACTAGCTCAGTGGTAGTACTGTAAGACTGTCTGCATTTAGCCCAGTGCAGTTTTCTTTAAATTGAAAGATGGACTTACTAATATATTTTGTAAATTTTTAGAAACACGATTGAGAACTAAAATAAGATAGTATAATGTTTTATTATGCCCCTTACGAGCTTTTCGGAAATTTACACTTGATTATTTTCAGAGTTTCATTATTTAATTTGATATCTAGCCCTTTTCCCCTTCCCGCTTTAAAAAAATATTTATAGTTTGGCCAAAGACGAAGGAAAAACAAAACTTGGCAGTGTCCTAAATTTTTAGTAGTATTAAGAATTTTGTCGTTAAAGTACTGTTGAGTTAGTTCTGACTCAGTAGTGACCCTGTTTAAGGTTTTCCAAGGACTGGTTGTTGGGTTTAAACTGCCAACCTTGTAGTTAGCAGATCAGTGCTTATCCTATAGGTCACGCCAGCATTGTGAATAGAAAGGTGCAGTTAGTTTAAAATGCTAATAATGATCACAAAGAGTTTGGAAGAATTGCCTAAGGATACTTTTTTATTTTTTAAAAATTGATGTGTAAAAAGGTAGTCTGTAGTTAAATAACCAATTTAAATGAAACTGTGAGTTTTGACATAGCATTTTCTTGCTTGCCCTTTCCTTCCCCTTTCTGGTAAGTTTACAGTTAAAGCTTTTGGGTGCTTTCTTATCGTCGGTTCGTTATGTTCATACTTCACAAGATCTTAAGCCATGTGTGTCCCTTTCTCAGCAAATGCTTCTCCTTTCTCAGCTTCCCTGTTGATGGAAAATCCCCTAGCTTCTTGTTATACAACACCATTTAAATTAGGTGTCAAAAGTACTTCTATTTATATTTTAAAATAGCAGCTTTTCCTTGCCATGTCTTAGAAAACGTAACCAGTGTGCCATATGCTCTGAATGTTTTCCAGTGTACTCGTGTCATGTGGACACCACCTCTCCGTGAAAGCTTCTCGTACCCTTTCCTTGTACTTCAAATGCTGCTTGTGACTCATATTCTCAGGTAAGTTTGACTTAGGTTTGGGTTGTTGTTTCGGCATTAAATAAGCTACAATTTCTTCAGCTTCCACGACAAAAAGCCAATGTAATAAAATAAGTAACTGCTGTTAAATGCCGCCGAGTTTGTTCTGACTCATGGCGACCCTGTATAGTGTTTCTGAGGAGCACTGATGACCTTGAACCGCCAACCTTGGAGCCCAAACCAATCTTGCAGTCCAGCATATGAACCCACAGCGCCACAGCAGAACTCCAATAAGTAACTAGATGACCCTATTCCTAGGTTGAGCTAGTAAAGATACCTTAAAGTACAATTTCAAATTATCTAGGACCCAAAACTTTGAGTTCCTGTGAGAGAGGAAGGCACCAGAGTGACCACTTGAGGAGCAGCAGATGTACTTCCACTTCTGCCGTCTCCATTTTCCCCAAGTCACTTTCTGCCACCACTGTAACCTCCTAAAAATGGGCAGAAAGGAGATAAGCTGGTGGCAGGTAGAGTGTGTTTCGTGACATGTAGCCCTCCAGAGCAAAGAACACAATTCTGTGCCCTTTTTGGTGACAAATGTTGAGTTTAGATATGTCCTGCATTGATCTGAAAAGTTAAAAGCAAAACGTAAGGTGAACTGTATATGAAATAGAACTAAGAGCAATGGCGATATGAAAAGGAGTCTGACTAAGAACATCCTTCAGTGATCTGCAGAGTTCAGAGGAAGCTATGGTGAAATCTGCTAAACCAAACCTTTTGGATAGTCCAGCTTCCCCCTTTGATTATCCCAGCAGGAGCAGAGCCAGAACTTGGCGTTTAGCACTAAGGTAGTGTCTTCAGACAGACATTGATGGAATGTGGAATGGGTGGATGCTTTTCCATTGTTGTTAAGTGTCTTCCAGTGGGTTCAGACTCATATAGTAGTGACCCTGGATA
>NW_006408524.1:15471265-15472301 GCF_000296735.1 Chrysochloris asiatica
CTGCCATTTTTGTTTTGGATTTTTCCTGCTGATCTTTCTTTAAAGATATATCTTCTCACTCTAGCTGTTCCAGGTTGGTCTGCTTGTCCTTTCTGGTGGGAAAGTTCTGGATGGGGCTCAGAATTCCACCTAAGTTCCTATACACTGCAAAAGCTCCTCAAGAGGCCTTATTTCACTGGGCAAGTTCTAAAACCCCTTTTAGGTATTCTAATCAGTTTTAGGCTGAAGATGGGCTTACAAGCTTTCTGTGATCATGTTTCCCGACCTTCCTCTATACAATTCAAGTGTGTATTTTACAATAGTAAGCAAGGGAAACCAATATACATAAGACAGTCACGCATCTTAGTATTATTTTCCCCTCTTTAAACTATGCCATGCTCCCTGTATCTCAGAGCCCTGTTGTACCAAGGTTATACATGCATCACTATTTACCTCTGTCCCATTAAACCCATGCAAACCTGTCTCAGTGTTCCCCTATCTATATTGTTCTTCCACCCCTTCCCCTTCTTGTATTTGCCCTCCCCAACCCGAACTATGATGTGTCTGCCCCCAACCCTGTGCTCTACCATTGCCTCCCTCCACCTGCTCAATCCTCCCCACAAGCCTCCCCTCACAGGTAACCAACAATTTTTTTTTTCCCCCTTTTAGTATGGGTATTTTTTCTTAAGCTTTTACAATAATGGTCTCATGCAATATTTGTACTTTTGTGACAGGCTAATTTCATTCAGCATAATGTCCTCAAGGTTCATCCATGTTAATGAGGTGGCTTGCAGCTTCCTTGTTATTCTTAAAGGTAGCATAATATTCCATTGTATGTATGTACCAAAGTTTG
Source organism: Chrysochloris asiatica (assembly GCF_000296735.1). NCBI lineage: Eukaryota > Metazoa > Chordata > Mammalia > Afrosoricida > Chrysochloridae > Chrysochloris > Chrysochloris asiatica. Next base: position 15,472,098 of record NW_006408524.1, read on the forward strand.
TTTATCCATTCTTCCATTGATGGGCACTTAGGCTGTCTCCATCTCTTTGCTATTGTGAATAGTGCTGCTATGAACATTGGTGTGCATAGATCTACTCATGTTATGGCTCGTATTTCTTGTGGCTATATACCAAGTAGGAAGGAGCTCTGGTAGCGTAGTGGCTACGAATCGGGCTGCGAACCTTAAGGTCAGCGGTTCGAAACT
>NW_006408524.1:15473356-15514650 GCF_000296735.1 Chrysochloris asiatica
TCATTGGAATCTGGATTGGGATGGCATTATATATGTAGATTGCTTTGGGTAGTATTGACATTTTCACAATGTTAAGTCTTCCTGTCCAGGAGCATGGTGCATTCTTCCATTTTTGTAAGTCTCTTTTGGTTTCTTGTAGTAGTGTTTTGTAGTTTTCTTTATATAGGTCCTTTGTTTCTATGGTTACATTTATGCATTCCCTAAATATTTCATCCTGTGTGTGGTGGTGATGTGCCGTGGGGTCAGTTCCGACTTATAGCGACCCTGTACAGGGTTTCCAAGGCTGTAAATCTTTACGAGAGCAGAAAGCCTCATCTTTCTCCTGCGGAACCGCTGGCTGTTTTGACCTGCTGAACTTGCGGTTTGCAGCCCAATTTGTAACCACTACACTACCAGAATGGGTGGCTATTATGAATTGTATTGCTTTCATTATTTCTTTTTCAGTATTGTCATTATTAGTATATAGGAATCCAACTGATTGTTGTATGTTGATCTTGGACCCTGCCACTTTGCTAAATCTTTTAATGAGTTCCAGTAGTTTTTTTTGCTGAATCTCTGGGGTTTTCTATGTATAGGATCATATCATTTGCAAATAGAGACTTTTACTTCCTCTTTGCCAATTTGGATATCTTTAATTTCCCTATCTTTGCCTTATAGCTCTGGCTAAGACGTCCAAAACAATATTGAATAAAAGTAGTGATAAAGGGCATCCTTTATCTGGTTCCTGTTCGCAAGGGGAAGGCTTTCAGTTTCTCTCCATTGAGAGTGATGTTGGCTATTGATTTTGTATATATGCTCTTTATTATGTTGAGAAATTTCCCTTCAATTCCTAGTTTATTGAGTGTTTTTATCAGGAATGGATGTTGGATTTTGTCAAATGCGTTTTCTGTATCAATCGATATGAACATGTGGTTCTTTATCTTATTTATATGGTGCATTACATTGAATGTTTTTCTGATGTTGAACCATCTTTGAATCCCTGGTATGAATCCCACTTGGTCATGATATATTATCTTTTTGATGTGCTGTTGAATTCTGTTAGCTAGGATTTAGTTGAGAATTTTTGCATCTATGTTCATGAGAGATATTTGTCTTTAATTTTCTTTCTTAATGTTGTCCTTCCCTGGTTTTGGTATGAGGGTTATGCTTACTTCATAGAATGTATTAGGGAGTTTTCCATCCTCTTCTGTATTCTGGAATAATTTGAGTAGAATTGGTGACAGCTCTTCCCTAAATGTTTGGGAAAACTCACCAGTGAAGACATCTGGACCTAGACTTTTTTTTTTGGTGTGAGTTTTTTGATGACTGAATGTCTTTCTATAAAGGAATTTAAAGCATCTTCTTAGAAGGTGAACATGTATTCATACCCTTTATTTCTGCTCTCTTGGTCTGGGATGCATACCTGCATGAGCGCTTCCTTTTCAAATACTTGAACTAAGGGGCTTACACTGTAAGAGCTTCTGATTCACCACTCGTCTTGGTTTTCTCTCCCTTGTAATACAGGCAACACAAATCTCTAGTTCTTGCTTTTTCTTTTGATCTCTGCTCCTCTCTCAGGGAAGGACAACCTTTGACTCTTCTCCCCCTGAATCACTCACTAATCTGATCTGACTGTCTGTAGACGGTGCCGCTTCAGTAGGTGACCACTGCTTCCTTGAATCCATCCAGAGGAGCATACGTGAATGGTTGGAATGGTTTTCTCTTTCTTTGTCTTTTTCTAACATCTAGAGGCGGTCTGCATTTCTTGGTTTATGACTTTCTTCCATCTTCAAAAGCTAGTGATGGGGCGTTGAGTTCTTCTCAGTAATCACTTAGACCCTTAAGATTCCATTGGATTCTCTTGAATAATCTAGGCTATTCTATTTTAAGGTTCCCTGGGTAGCAATTGCTATTCCACCTGCAACTTTAATATTCCGTCTGCAAGCTTTTGCCCCTTTGCATGTCTTGTATACAGGTTCTGGAGGTCTCCGAATTAGCATGTAGATCATTCTTTGTACTTCAAATATTTGAAGCCATATTCCACCCACCCCAAGACGCTGCTCCAGGTGCTACTTCTTTGTTTCAGGGGCTGCTTTCTGCTGTTTGCCTATCCGGGTGCTTTTGTCTGTGCTCTTTATTCACCTCTGCAGGAGCCTCCTACTCATTATCTTCAGCCTCTCCACACACACTCACCTCCTCATTCCTATTGCCACCTTTGGTTGTTTTTTTGTTGTTGTTTTTAATGCTTTATTGTGAATAATGTGATAGTTTACATGGGAGGACATTAGCTTCACATTGTTCCCATCGTATATTGTTTCCTTGCCATGGTTACAATCCCCTCCATGCATCATCCACCAACCAAAGGGTATACCCTACAAGTCTGCCCCCCGGTTGTACACACACAGCCCCTCTTCCTCTCCGGGTCCAAAATCCCCAGCCACTCCATCTCCCTACGTCACGGTCTCTGCCTCCATCCCTGACATCACTACTTCTCTGGTTACAGTCCTGCTCTCTGATCTTTTTTCTTGATGATCCCAGGGACCTCTGCTCCTAGACTGCAAAGTTAATCACTCCCCTCCCTTTGCCACAAAACGTCTACCTTTACATTTCCAGCCCTTATAATCAGTCCTGATAATAATTATTCACTATTGTATCACAAGAGACCTATCCGCATTTCATTTCATCAGCCCCTCCTAGACAGATTGGATACTACTCAGTGGAGATTCTACCTTCCTCCATGCCCTCTGTATCTAGGTTTCATCTTGAAGGCTTGTAAGCCAGTCACATGCCTCTGTAGCCCCTCCCATTCTGGGTAGCCAATATCCAAGTTGCCCATCCCTGTCCTCTCTGTGTGTGGAGTGGGTGGGAATGATCCTTGCTGTGAAGACTTGTTCCCTCTTTTGAGTTACTGCTTCCATAGGTGTAGGTCAAGTTCATCAAATTGTGTCAGATTATTATTTTTTCCCTATTCTTTCTTCTTCTGGTTGAGCTCTGATCATCAAGTCATTGAAGCCAGGTCAAGTGGGTGTTATCTGCAAGTGTGCCACCTTTGGCTTTTGTGGCAAAGTTTTAGAGGGTTTCCTGTCTTCAGAATCCTCTTCCTCCTGACTGTTCTTTCTTTATCCTTGTTACCACACTCCTTCTTGTACCTCTCTCCATCTCATGCTGGGCAGTTGCTTTTACCATCACTGTTTCAGATTTATCATCTTGATCTTCCTGCCCATCCTCTTTGGCACCTCAGCCCTTCTTATTGGGGGTAGTTTTCCTGTCCATCCTGCCTGCCTTGTTTTGCATGGCTCCCTTTGTATCTGGTATGGCTGCTACTATGTATGGATGCTTGCTTGGAAGTATGGTAGCTGCGTTCATCTGTCTTGGGGTGATACTTGCTTTCTTGGCAGCTGCAGTCTTTTCTGCCGGAGAAAACACACCTTTTTTTTCCCTCTGGAGTGTGGCTGGCTTCTTTCTTGCCTTCTCAGTGAGGACAGCCTCATTTCCATTGGTCATCTATATCTTCTGATGTCTTATCCATGCTATCTTTTACTTCCTTTGGGGGAGTAGTGGCTTTCTTTGGTTTCTACCTGCAGTTGGCATCTTATGATAACAGTGTGGGCGGTGGATGAATGGCTAGGATGAGCCTAGAAGAAGTTGAGCAGTGTTGGTGTAGGGTTCCAGTGCTGAGGGTGCTCATATGAAATTAGAACAGAAGATTCCTTAATGGTAGGAATTACTTACAAGTATGGATAGAAATTGCTCTAACAAATGATCTGAGTTTTTAATTTTAAATATTTTAGATGCATTTTTACATAAAATACCTTAAACCAGCTCACAGTTTTTGCTTTTCCTTGATTGGTCTTGGCATTCCTTTTTTGCCTTTCTTTTCTGTTGGTGTGTTGTTGTTTTAAGTGCCACTGAGTCAGTTATGAATTATAGTAATCTTGTATAGGGCCTCCCAGGAGCAGCTGGTGGGTTTGAACCATTGATCCCGTGGTTAGTAGTCCACTGCTTATCCTACAGCACCACACCAAGAGTCCTCTTCTGGTGTGGCGCTGTGGGTTAATGCACCAGACTGCAAAGTTGTTTGAACTGAGAGGTTGGTGGTTCAAGCTCACCAGCTGCTCTTCAGAAACCCTATCCAGGGTCGCTATGGGTCAGAACCAACTTGACGGCACGTACAACAACAACAACAACAACAATCATAACCTTCACTAGTTAGAATTCCTTGCTTTTCATTTGTTTCTTCTCTCCCTGCCCACCCCCATCCCATTGCATGCTACATCTATTGTCAAAATAGTCTAAAATTCAACTCACAAATCTTTAATAAGATGGAAAGTGTATCAAGTATTTAAAAACAATGTAAAAACCAAACTTATGAATCGCTTCTGCCTCATAGCAGTCCTGTGGGACAGAGTACAACTGCCCCATAGGGTATGTGTATACTGAGTCACAATGTAAAATTGAATCGTGATTTGTGAACTGTAGGAAATAATAAATCATTGTAGCCCATTGTACTCACAGATATGTACAGACAGACACGTAATTGAAACAAAGTTTCAGGGAATAGAAACCTTGTATGAAGAATGCGGTCATATATTTTCTGTCTCACAGGCCTTTGCTCCACTAACTCATGAATAGATTATCTGGGGATTACGCATCCTTGAGTCCACATCGGTGAAGACTGTAGGGCTGTCGGAGGGAGCTACATGGCTCACAGATTTAGGAGGAAAGGGCTTCCTGAATTTAGTATGGAAGATAAAAGTATTCCTGCCCTGCTTAAAGTCCCCTGAATTGAATCAGGACCTAAATGGACCCTCTCAAGGTGTATCCAGGAAGGCCTGGGCCTTTGTGCCCCTCCACGTTTCTAAACCGTCTCAGTTCAAGAACCAGCTTCCATCACCTCTCCTCCACAGAGTCTCCCTAACTGTTCAACCTTTATTCTGATTCCTGCTGTTGCTGTTGTTAAGCACTGGTCAAGTTGGTTCTGACTCATAGAGACCTTGTTTGACTAGGGTTTCCGAGGAGCACCTGGTGGGTTTGAACCGCCCATCTCTTACAGTTAGCAGCCCAGTGCTTATCCTACAGAACCACACCAGGACTTATAATATTATGTTGTTGATTGATTAGTGCCGTGGAGTCAGTTTCAACTCACAGTGACCCTATATAGGGTTTCCAAGGAGCAGCTGATGGATTTGAACTGCCGACCTTGCAATTCAAACCAACATTGCGGTCCAGTGCTTATCCGACAGTGCCACACCACTTTCTAGTATTTTTCTATAGAGATACTGTGTGTCACCAACAAATGACCCCATTGACTGCAGCATTCAAAAATATTTGTTTATGAACGTATCAGAAGGGAGTTTGAAAAAACCTTCAGTGATTTTACTGACCTGCCTGGCTTCCCTCTCCTGGCAGGCTTCGTTATCGTACGGTAATGATGGGTATTTATTTTTCATAGAGGATGGTTGTAATCAATCACTTTTGTACACCTTATTTTGTAACCAGATTGTGTTTATAGATTCTAATTTGCAGTAGTTTTAAACCATGTGGTTAAACTTGCTAATACTTATTTTATTTTCTCAAGGGCTACAAAACTTTATAGAGGAAGCTTGGTTGCACTCTGCATTTCCAATGTATTTTTCATACTTCCTTGGCAGTTTGCTCAGTTTGTACTTCTTACTCAGGTAATTTCAGTATATTTGATTATGTGAACCCATTTGTACACCAGTAGAGAACTGAGAGGCAATATGATTTTAAGTCCTAAAGCGCTTTTCATTATATATATAAGAATTATTTATTATTAATAATAAGTTTTTCATTTGCCAGTAAAGCACAATTATTAAATTCAAATTTGTAAGAGCGTATATCTGTATTACTCACAATTTGTTAGTGTGCTTGCTTAAAAAATGACTAGTGCTATATTTTTTTAAGTGTTTCTCTTAAATAAACTGTAGGTAAGAAGACAAGACGGTAAATACTTCATTTAGTATATAGCTCCAACCTGCAGTTTTTCTGTCGTTTTTCCATGTGCCCTTGCCTCCTTTAAAATAGAAATATATTAGAGGCTTTAAAAAGTTCATGGAAAAATGGAATTAAAAGAGAATGGTATTTTTCTCCTGAACTTTTCCAGGCCCCTCTTTTAAGGCAAGTTGCTTGTTGAACAAGAGAGGGTCAGTTGGAAATGTGTCCATTTATTTCCATCCTGCCTCATGCTTTTCTTTATGTGGATCGTATTCATTTAACCCAGCTTGAGTTGGTTTTTAGTGTTCTTTGGAATGTCTTGCTTGCAAAGTGGGGTTTGACCTGGATTTTGAGTCCTGACTGATCAGTGACTTCTTGACCTGCTTCAAGTCTGAACTTTTAATAGCTTCTGTTTTTCATGAAAAAATAGAGACACTAAAAGAAGCTGCTTTGTTGGGATATGGTTATGATTAGGTGGGGTAACGAAAATAAGACTTTTAACATGGTATCTGGCACTTTTAGCAAGATGCCAGTAAGGTTAGCCACTTTGATTACTGGTGTTTTTGTTTTGGCTTGTTTTTTAAAACATACTCACTCCATTTGCACACACTTCTTACTTTAATCCCATCTTAGACTCTCCTGTCTTCTTCAGTTTGATAACATTGTACAGTTTCTAAGTTTAAAAAATCTCTTAAGAGTTTCCCTTTAACATTTACCCTCTTAGTATGCTGTGAAATACATTTCCCGTGTTTCCATTTAGTGAGGACAGTCTGTTCCAAACAGACGAGGAAGAAGAGACAGGCAGGTCCACTTCTGAAGGAATTCGCTCCTAAAACCTTAGAAATAGCATAGTGCCTGAAAATGAGCCCCTCAGGTTGGAAGATACACAAAATGTGATCCGAATGGATGGTATTGAAGGAAGAGGTCCAAGCTGTACTGAAGGCCTTAGCGAACAACAGGACTGCAAGATCTGACAGCACAGCAACTGAAATGTGTCAGTAAACTCATGCCATCGTGGAGCACTCATTAGCCGGTGCCATGAAATTTGAAGGACAGCTACCTCACCAACCAGTTGAAAGAGATCTATATTTATACCCTTTCAAAGAAAGGTGATCTGACAGGATGCGGAAGTCATTGACAATATAGTTAGCATCACACGCAAGTACAATTTTGCTGAAGATAATTTAAGAACAGTGCAGCAGCACATCGGCAGGGAAAGGCCAGAAATTCAAGCTAGAGTCAGAAGAGGACATCGAACTAGGGATAACATCCCTGGTGTCCGATGGATATTGGCTGAAAGCAGAGAGTACTAGAAAGATGTTCACTTGTTTTTTATTGACTCTGCAGTGGCATTTGACTCTGGGTCATAACAAACTATGGCTAGCGTTACAAAGAAAGGGAGTTCCACAACACTAAATATTTTTCATGTGGAACCTGTATGTAGAACAAGAGGCAGCCCGTCGTACAAAGGGATACCACGTGATTTAACATCAGGAACAGTGTGCTGAAGAGTAGCTGGTGATTGTGTCCTTTCACCAGACTTATTCAATCTGTATATTAAGCAAATCATTCTAGAAGCTGAGTTATATGCAGAAGAACCTGGCATTAGGATTGGAAAACTTTAGTATACAGGGCCATTGTTCGCTCAAAGTCAAGAGGACTTGAAGTACTTGCCAATGACTATGAAAGACTACTGCCTTCAGTGTGGATTACACTTCAGTGTGAAAAAACAACAACAAAATTCCTCACAACTGAACCAATAAACAATAGCATGATATACAGAGAAAAGATTGGAATTGCCAAGAATTTCATTTTACTTGGATCCACAATCAGTGTTTTTAGAAATAGCAGTCAAGAAGTCAAAAGTCATATTTCATTAAGTAGCTGTGCTTCAAAAGACCTCTTTAAAGGGGTAAAGAGCAAAGATACCACTTTGAGGGTAAGGCTCCCTTGACCCAAGCCAGGGTATTTTCACCTGTCTCATATGCATATGAAAGCTGGATCATGAATAAGGAAGACAGGAGAAGAATCATGCATTTGAATTTGGTTTTGGTGAAGAATATGTAACGCACCTTGAAGAGCTAATAGAATAAACAAGTCTGTCTTGGAAGAAATGTAACCAGAATGTTCTTTGGAGGCAAGAATGGTGAGCATGCTTCTCAAGTACTTTGGATATGTTATCAGGACGGCACAGTTCCTGAATAAGAGCATCATGCTTGGGAAAATCAAAGGTCTCCCAAAAATAAGAAGGCTGAGTGAGATGGGCTGACACAGTGGCTGCAGCCATGGGCTCAACATTCCAACAATCGTGACTCTGGAGCAGGATCAAGCAGTGCTTCATTCTGTTGGATGTGGGGTCTCTGTGTGTCAGAACTGACTCAATGCCACAGAACAAAAACAGTTGTACTGGGATTCCCACGAGTCATAATCAACTGGAATGGGCTTGGGGTTTTTGGTTGGTGGAGGGAAAGGAGATATTATTTCTCTGTGGGTTTCGATTGAATGAAAGCAACACATACTTCCTCAAAGTTATTATGTAATTTCTGTCACCCTTATACAGTGCAGTGTTGTTCCCTATGGGTAATCCTAGGTTAAAGGGAAATCTTAGTGTTTCTCTTGCTATTGGGAAAATTTCTTAGTTGCTTAGAAATAAAATTTGGTGACTAGAACTTAAGTTTTATATGTAAGTATTCAGGTCTTTTACACTTGTGTGTACAATCGTGTTGTAAGAGGAGCATGGAATTTAATTTGAATTTCTTTGTCCATGAGGAAGAATTGAGAGACAGTGTTTGGCTTAGTATCTCTGTATTTTACCAAGAGGCACCTTGTCATTATCCGATCCTTTAACTTGTCTAACTCTAATATTATTAATGTTCAAGCTAAATACATAAACCATTCTTCAAAACTAAAAAATGAAAATTTCTTTGCAGTGGAAGTACTCCTCCTAATTTGATCAATTTTATTATGATTGGTGCTTGAATGCTGTGTTAATAAACAAGAACACGTATAGCGTAACTGTTGTTATGAAATGCTGTCAAGTAGGTTCTGACTCACAGCGGCCCTGTATAGGGTTTCCAAGGCTGTACATCTTTAGGAGTAGAAAACCTCATCTTTCTCCCAAGGATCAGCTGGTGAGTTCAAACCACCCACCTTCTGGTGTGCAGTCCCATACTAATTGTACTGAGCCACTGCGCCCCTAGTGTCCAACAAACAGAAATAACTGTATTTTCACTCACACATGCATTGCACAATTTTTGAGTTAAGTGTATCTTCCTAAATATGTATTAGGAAAGCGCAGTGACTCCATAGAATAAGCACTGAACTGCAAACCACAAGGTTGGTGGTTCAAGCCCACCAATCATTCATTCCGCTGGAAACAAAATAAAGCTTTCTGCTCTACAAAGATGTACAGCCTTGGAAATCCTTTATAAGGTTCCTTGTGAGTTGGAACCAACTCCACTGCACACAACAACAGTAGTTATGTGTTAATTATTATAATGGGGTGGGTGGGACAATTTATAATTGACGGTAGAGTCAACCTGAATTTAACTAGCCCTGGTGTGGCACATTGTGGATAAACACTGGACTGCTAACCACAGGCTCGGTAGTTCACCCACCAGTCGCTTCTTGGAAACCCTTTATAGGGTCTTATGAGTCAGAACCTACTTGATGGCACTTAACAACAGTTGTTTTGAATAATTCACAAAGTTGATAGTTCACATAGGTAATTGAAAGAGTCATGTAAGGAAGAGAAAAATCATTATTTTTTGTATCAATGTGTTGGCTGTATTCAATAATAAATGTTTGTTGTTGTCCTTGTGTGCCATCAAGTTGATTCTGACTAGCAACCCTGTATAGGGCTTCTGAGGACTGACTGGCAGGTCTGAACTGCCGACCTTGCAGTTAGCAGTCAAGGGCTTATCTTGCAGCAGCACATCAGGTATATGAAATAAAATCTCATTTTCTATATCAATTAAAAAAATCAGTGAGGCAACAGTAAAGATGCTATTTTCTTTATGTTTTAGCTGCTTGTTTTATATGCAATTTTTATTTGTAACTTGATTTCTTTTTGAATTTCAGATTGCATCATTGTTTGCAGTGTATGTTGTGGGGTACATTGATATATACAAATTACGGAAGATCATTTATACACACATGGTAATGGTTATTTGTTTTGTTTTAGATATGGTAATGCATTTAAGACTGGTCACTTGGCATCTGGTACCGAGCAAAATGTTAGAGTAGCTGCTTTTCTTATTGTTTGATGATATTAAAACAAACTCATGATCAATATTTGATATGTTCAGTTGAAACTAATTATAATGTGATTTTTATAATCAAAATAAGCACCATTTACAAACTTGTGTTTAATCAACAGATGCTATTTAAGGCCACCCAGAAAATTTCGATCTTGGCTGTTTTATCAGATTTACAATTATGCATTGAATATCCACAATCAGTAAAACAGAGAGTGGGTGAAAGAGAAAAAGAGAATGACATAGTATTCTGGAGGCTTGTGTTAAAAGTCAAGTAGATGAGCTCTGGATCTGTAGGGAATTGGGATGCAACAGTGAGTGGACCTACAAAGATGCCAGCACTAGGGGAGTTGGGGAAAGAAGACAGAGGGTAAGTAAGAGTAAGCATGGGGATTGGATAAGTTCTATGGTTTGTCATAGGATGAGAAGAACTATGGAAAATAGAAAAGGCCAGAGTAAGATCAGCATGCAGTGAGCATCCGATTAAGGTGTTAAATAAGGTGGTCCCAGCAGGTCTTACTGAGAAGATGGGAGGGGGTCGGAATAAAGATTAGAAGGAGGAGAAGTGAACCAAGTTGATAACTTGGGAAAAAAATGCCTGAAGTGGTAGAGCTGTAGGATAAACACTAGACTCAAGGTCGATTTGAACCGCAAGGTGGTGGCTCAAGTCTACCAGCTGCTTCTTAGAAACCATATGCAGGGTCACTCTGAGTCAGAACTGACCAGATGGCACTTAACAACAACAACAAATTGCAGAAACTATGGCCCTAATAAGGAAGACCATAGAATAATTGATGCTTTTGAGTTATGGTGTTGGAGGAGAATATTGAAAGTGCCAAGAGAACCAACAGATCTGTGTTGGAAGAAGTGTGGCCAGAGTGCTCCTTAGAGGAACATGCAGTCTTTTCAGCTTCCTAATGCTCCTTGTAGGCCAGGATGGCCAGACTTTGTCTCTTGTACTTCAAACATATTGTCAAAAGGGACCAGTCGCTGGAGAAGGACATCATGTTTGGTAAGATGGAGGGTCAGAGAAAAAGAGGAAAACCCCCATTGAGATGAATTGGCCAAGTGGCAGCATCAGTGGGTTCAAATGTGGCAACAATAGTGAGGCTGGCCCAGGATTGGGTAGTGTTTCATTCTGCTGTGCATAAGGTCACTTTGAGTCTGCCTGGACTCGATGGCACCTTACAACAACAACATGGCCCTAAGGCTATCCGGTTGATGTTGGGAATCCTTTAAAACTAGCGCCGTCTCTTCATCACTGGGTTTTATGTTTTAGTTGTTTCCTATAATTTTAATATGCCATTTAAATTTTTATTCTGTAATATTATTACATATAACAGGACATTTACAATGCATAGGGAAACTTTGAGCAAAATTTTACATTGAGCCTATCCTTTAACTCAAAGAATAGAACGTGTTCCTTTGAAGCTCTGTGTGCCCCAGAACACGCTCCTATTGTCCTGATCACTTTATTTTCTTTAAGTTTTTATTGTGGATTGAGTGACAGTTTACAGGGCAGATCATCAGTTCTACATTCCACCAATCATATACCTTATTTCATTACAATGGTTATGATCCCCTCAATGTACCATCAGTTAACAGTATTTCTCTCTATTCACTTTAGCTTTAAAAAAAAAAAAGAACAACACTCAGGCATATATAATAATTTAAACCACCAAAAGGCACATTCTGCAAGCCTGCCTCCTGGCTGCCAGCTCTCAGTCCCTCTTTTTCCATGAGTCTAGAGTCCTCAGCTGCTCCCTCTCTCCATGTCCCCATCTCTGCCTCCATCTCTGGTGTCGCTGCTTCTATGGATAGGATCTCAGAGTGTGCTAGTGCTCTTCTCCCTTGATCGTCCTAGTGTCCTGTTTCTGGACTGTAAATTTAACTATTCTCCCGTTTTTGTTACAAAATTTCTACCTTTACAATTGTGACAGTCACAATGAATCATGAAAACAATTACTCACTATTGAATCTTAACAATCTTATCCCCATCTCTTTTTACTAGACCCGTCTAGACAAGATGAAAACTATTCAATGGAGACTCTATCCTCCCCCCACACAAAACTAAACTCCCTGTTGAAACCTTGTAAGCCAGTCACTTCATGCCTTTATTGCCCCCTCATTTTAGGTAGCCAGTGTCTTAAGTTCCCTGTCCCTATCTACCCTATGTACAGAGCGGATAGCATCCTTCCTTCTCTATTGGTATCATACTTACTACCTCCATGAGTATGGGTCAAGTTCATCAAATTGTAGCAATTTACCCTCATTTCCTTTATAATTTTTTTTTTTTTTCTATCTTCCTCTAGTTGAGTTCTGAATATCAAGCCATGTAGGCTAGGTCAAATGGGTACTATCTGCAAGTTTGGATGTTCTTGTGCATCTCTGCTCACTTCGTATCAGCTAGATGCGTCACTCTCAGCTCTAGCCCTCCATGGGCTCAGGTGTCCCCAGGTTTCACCACACTTTGGACCAACTTTGGAGATAGAAGCCCTTCCTTTTCTCTCTCTCATCTCCAGGTCCATGGGAGCCAATGGACTGTGGTTGAACTCAGCCCATTTCTTCATTGCTGCCTTTCTCCCTCTTTCACTCATCAGTAGACCAGTGTGATCTCCAACAAGCATACATGCCTGCTCATATGTTCCCTTTGAGTGTCAGTCTTAGAGGAGGTCCTGATTACTTTTTAACATAGTTAATTTGCTTTTCTTGATGACTTTACCTCATATGTATCCATAAATAATATATATTTTTAGTTGCTAAATATTGCTTTTGTTTTAGGGTTTATAAAATTTGTGTCATTTTGAGTGATTTGTATTTCTGTTCAGGTTCCTGAGTTTTTTATGTTGATGGAGCTTAGGCATTTTCCCTTCTTTATATTTTCTCTTGTATGTTATTTACCGTTGAGTTGATTCCAACTCATAGTGACCCTGTATAAGATTTCCAAGGAGTGGCTGGTGAGTTTGAACTGCTGACCTCGTAGCTCAAAGTGATCTTGCAGTCAAGTGCTTGTCCTACAGCGCCCCACCAGTACTCCTGCTGTATAAATGCAACACAGATTATCCACTTTCTTACTGAAGGGCATCATTTAGGTTATTTACTCTTTATCTCTTATGAGTAATGTTTTACATGCCTGCAGTTATTTCCCGGAGCACATATATTTAGTTTCTTGAGGGTGTTTATCTAGCAGTAGAATTGCTAGGTGGAAAAGTATGTACGTGTCCAACTTTGTAATTTAATACCAGATTGTTTCACCATAATGATTTGAGCACTTCAAACAGCAGTGTATGATCCTGCACTTTATTCTACATCCTTTTTCATTTTGTCAGCCTGGTGAGTTTAATCTGCTATCTTGTGAGCTTAATTTGCATATCTCATTCGCAGTAAAGCAGAGCAGCCTTTGGTATGTTTGTTGTTGTTGTTAAGTGCCATCGAGTCAGGTCCGACCCATAGCGACCCTGTACCTTTTTTTCCTTTTTTCTGTGCCTTGCTTATTCATGGCTTTTATATATTTTTTCTCTTGTACAATTTAAAAAAAAATAATGAGTTGTGGTACCTCATACATTTTAGAAATGCCTATGTCAATTGTGTATTGTAAGTATCCCATTTTTGACTTGCTTTTCCCTTTTTTTACAGTGCCTCTGAATGAAAAGTCATCAGTATTAATTTAGTAAGCACAATGAAACTCATCCTGCATAGTTGTCATTGCTTGGTGGTTTCAGTCCTTACTTAGAGGCCATCACGATATTCATCATGGTTTTCTTCTAAAACTTAAGAGCTTCTCTATTTTTAATAAATGGTTTTTCAAATTATTTCTTGGGTTTGCTTCTAGGTACAATTGCTTTGCTCTTATAAATGGTGTTTGAGGTGAATTATATGTGTTATTGGTGTGTAGAAGTACAATTGATTTTTATATAGTGGTCTAATTTCTAGTAATCTTGCAAAAACACTCTTTATTCTAATACTTTATTTATAGGTTCTCTGTATTTTCTAAATAGCAAGTCTGTCTCTGCATGCTTAGCTTTGTTTTTCTTTCTAATACTATCCCCCTTCCTCTTCAATGTAGTGTGTTATCTAGGACCTCCAGAACAGAATTGCTCGGGAATTCTGATAATGGGCAGTGTGATTCTTTGAAACTACTTATTGTGCTTTGGATGAAGATTTACAGAGCAAATGGTCCATTCAACAATTCACACACCTTTTGTTTTGTGACATTGATTACATTCCCCTTAATGGAGCAGAGCACTCTTCACTTCTTCCTGTGCTTACTCTTTGCTTTAGCCCTTCTTTCCTGCCCCTTCCCCCCATTTGAGCTTGATTCTTGGACAAATGCAGCTCTTGTGATCTCATATGGTTGGTTGTTCTAAGGAGTGCGTATCTCCCTGGTGCTACTTGTTCACTTTATGGGCCTGTCTGTTGTCTGGCTGGAAGTTCAGCCATGGAGGTGAATTTAGTTCTCAACCTGAAGGGTGTCCACTGTCCAGTGGCCATGGTTCTATGGGTTCCACCAGATTCCATCTGACCAATAACCCTGCTATTTTTTTGTGTTTTCTTAAATGATTTTGAGTTCCATGTTTTTCTTTCACTCTCAAGGAGCTCCAGTTGTGATTCCTTCCAGACCAGTTAGCAGTGGGTGTAGTTACATTTGTCTTTCCAGTCTTCTTCGTCTCCAGGGTCCATGTATCAACTTGTAAGTTAGTGTTGTTGCTGTTAATGCATATTGAGTATGTAGTAGAATTTGCATTTGCCAAGAGTTTTTTTAAGTCTTTATTAAAGGACATTCCCTTTTAATTCCTGCTTTGTGAAGAGGTATTTTTGTTTTTTATATTTTGCTTTTCTTTTGAAAGAATCTCAAACTTATAACCAATTTGCAGTTATGCTACAAAGTGTTCTCTGCAGCATGTGTGAATAAGCTGCTTACCTGATAAACTATCACCCCTGAAAGACTTTATACTTTCTATAAACGGAACTCCCAAGACCACCATCAAAATCAGCAAATTAGCATCCATCAGTACTACCATCGAGTTTTCAAATTGGGCTAATTATATAAAAGATGCCCTTTATAGCCAGTAAACTGGTTTAGAAGCAGATTTTGTTTGTTTTTTAAGTTCTCATGATTCTGCTTGTCTTCTTTCAATCTGGAAGCACTGAGTTTTCACCCATGACTTTCATAACCTTGATTGATTTTTTTTTTCAAAGACTATAGACGAGCTCTCTTGTGGAGTAGAATGTCTTTCACTTTGGTTTTGTCTGATGTTCCCTTATGATGCTATTCAAGAAGTTCCTCATTGGCTGAGACACCACAAAACTAATTCTGGTTATTCTCAATATTAGGTAGCCTGGGGTTATTTTCTTGTCTCCTTACTAATTGCATTAACTTTGATCACTTAATTTAAGGTGGTGCTTGCCTTGTTTCTTCATAGAAAATTACATTTCTTTCCTTTTCTGATTAGTAAATGTTTTGTGGGGAAATACTTTGAGACTATGAAAACGTCCCAGTTTTCACCAGACATTCTGTCTGTGTGTCTGTCTATCTCTGTATGAACCCATGGCTTCTATTTTATTCAGTGTAATAGGATCATCCCTTATTTTCATTATGAGTTTAGATGTTGGAATTACTCCATATTTTGTCCAGCTACTTCAGATTGACATCGGTGCCCTTTGGCCATGCCCTCATTCGGTTGTGAGTGCTTTTTAAAGAAAGGCATAGCTGCTGAGTCTCACCGCGTGCTTGTCTGTGTCTGCTTACGTGATCTTGTGCTCTTTTCCCTCCTTCAGTCTGTTACCGAGGTCACTTAACATTACTTGATTTTCCGACATTACGAAGTCTTGCTTTTCTGGATAAGCATCATTTTTATATATTGCTAGATTCAGTTTGCTATGATTTTGTTAGGCGTTTTACAACTCTGTTCATAAATGGGCTTGGAGATAAGTAATAATTATCCTTTCTTATACTTGGTGTATTCTATTTTAGTCTCTGATAATTAATTGGGGTGTATGCCAGCTTTCTGTGTTTTGTGGTAAATCTTGTTTAAGATTGGAAGGACTGCTTCCTGAAATTTCAGTATAACTTGCATGTAGGTATGAAGATAAGCCAACAGGTATTGCTACTAGGATTCCAGTTTGTACATGCATGGATTCATTCCAAACAAAACGTGGTTCAGCATGGTTCTGCCACCAGTGGATGGCTGCTGACAGGGTCTCTCAGTAATATTCTTGTCTTCGTATCATTAATGTATCTTCTCAAATAAAGATCCAGTCAAAACAGTGGCTTCTGGGGGGGATCTGCTGGATCAGCTAAATTCAAGGCAGAGAGGTCTGCTCTGAAGGTTATGGTAACTGCTTTTTGGGATCCCAAAAGGTTAATCTTGATAAACATTCTCAAAAACAAAGGATGAGCACTCATTAGGAATATATTTAAGAAAATGAAAAACTGAATTGGAGAAAAAAGGGCCAAGAAAGTTGTGCCAAGGATTTTTTTTTTCCTTCCCCATCATGACAGTGTACCTGCTCATACAAGGACTGTCTTACAAGGATTTCTCTGGAAAAACTTACCTCATCCCCCTACATCCCTGATCTTGCCCCTTTAGCCTTCTTTTTGTTCCCTAAATTAAAGAACAGTTCAGAGGAATATGATTTGAGTCCTTCTAGGATGCCAGTACTTCCATTTTAACGTGATACAAATTCAGAGTGTAGAGTTCTTCAGGGAAGGGCTTGAGAGACGGTATAAATAACACTGCCTTCACAAGGGGATAGCCCTAGATGGAGAACCAAATATGGCGCCAAACCATCTCTCCCACAGCACTCCTTAGCTGGGTTCTACATTTCATTGTGATGACCACATAGAACTCAGCCAACTCAGTTATGGGGTTTAGGAGGGAAGTTGGTAGGCTACAAGTTCAGGGTCAGAAATGTTCAGGATACAAAAGTTTTCATAATCACAGTTTACCCTGTTAACCATCATTCACATCATATCATCTGATCACTGTCCTTCCTCACCTGCTCTTACTTAGACCCATTAGGAAAAGAGTTGTTTGGTGGGACTTACAAATACTAAGGCTAGTAATGACAAATAACTCACTGCACCCCCTGGGGGAGTCTTGTGGCTCTGCAGGGTAGGCACTGGACTGTTAACCACGAAGTCCATGGTTCCAGCCCACCAGCAGCTTCATGGGAGAAAGATGAGGCTTTCTGCTCCTGAAAAGCTTCAGAAGCTTCAGAAACCCTGTACAGGGTCACTATGAGTCGGAACTGACTCCATGGCACTTAGCACCACTACCAACACCACTTGGAGGATGTGTCGAAAAACAGCAGTTTCACATTTTGATATTTTTGTTTAATAAAGGTTTCTGGGTTTTTGTACCAATATTTTTTACTTACTGTCATACAATTTGCTTCTAAGTGAAGTAGCAAAACCCAGTAGAAAAGTGGCCATTGATTGGAATAAACAATTCGGACAAAACAGTATAATAGTAAATAGTAAAAAAGATGCTGAGACTAGCTCTCAATCTCTCTTGACTACACAAGGAAGAAGGAGTATCAAACTCCACGTGAACCTCACAACTCTCTTTACCCTGTTCTGACACCACCCACCCCTGCCACAACACTCTCTTTCTCTGCTGGGTTTGGTAATCTAGTGCAGTGGTCACTCAGAACTCATGAACAACACTCATGATTAGGGTGTTTATTAGGGAAGTGAACAGGGTACAATTCAGGATAAGATAAACACAGGATACGTACAGCAGTTCTGTGGTCAGGAACGCCTTTACTCAATGTACTACAGATGCGATTCTGGTCCGCACCTTCTCAGCCACGTGGCCTTTTTCCTACTTGGGCAAGTGTTACAAGCTCATTTAGCGCTGTTGATAAATAAATGCCCAAAGGGCGCCCAGGTATGCAAGCTAACCTCCTGCCCGAGGACACTCAGCTTTACTCATTCCGTGGACTGTCTCAGCCATTTCTGCTGCCGCTACTACTTTTCTGTGCATGGGTCTTGAGACCCCAAAACTTGTGACACTTCTTTCCTGATGGTCTTCAGACATTTTGTTCCTGCTTCTGATATGGTTCATTTTAAACCCAACAGAACAGCAAAACTGACTAATCCCCACTTTAGAATCCCTTACATCCTTTGTATGGTCCCACCCAATCGTTTGGTAGGACTTGTGAAGACGATGGAGAGAATTTCCATTGAGTCTGTTCCAACTGATGGCAATTCCAAGTGTGCCAGAGTACACGTGTGCTCCCTACGATTTTCACTGGCTCATTTTCTGGAAATAGTTTAGCAGGACTTTTAGTCTATGGCAGCTGTGGGTGGATTGAGATTTCCAGCCTGGTGCTTAGTAGACCAGTAAGTTAACCAGTAAGTTAACCAGTAAGTTAACATTTATGTCATTATTGTTGTTGAGTACCTGTGAGTTGCTTCTGACTGATAGCGACTCTGTGTAGGGTTTTTGAGGAATGGCTGATGAATTTGAACCACAGACCTTGGGATTCAAACTGACCTTGCAGTCCAGTTCATTGTCCCACAGCACCACACCAAGAAGGTTGCAGAGGATGCTTTTCTTAGCAGTGTTTATAGTAGGAAAAGCAAACAGGACAAAAAGCAAAGCTGGAGACCACTTCAGTGTATCGCATTAGTCAGTGTGCCACGTAAGTTATTGCCCAGCTATTAAACGGAAAGAGATTGGTTGGGGCTAGTTCTCTGAGACAATAACAGTAAAGTGAGAAGTAATATGACTTAGGTGGTAATTTTGTATGTTTTTTTTAAAAACATACAAAACTAGAATAATGCATGCTCCTTCCTGGGAAGTTGCAGAGGAAACTGTTGATGGTGGGTACCAGTGAGGAGTTAAAATGTTGGATAGAAGTGAGCTCAGTTTCCATTGTATCTTTCCTCTTGTACTATTTGAATTTTGTTTACAGTGGACTTGCAAAGTTTTCATAATCACAATCGATGTTAATTTTTTGCTGTTGTTTTATGTGCACTAATTATATTTTTCTTGGATTTTTCCAGATTTCCCTTGCCCTTTGTTTTGTTTTGATGTTCGGAAACTCAATGTTATTAACTTCTTATTATGCTTCCTCTCTACTAGTTATTTGGGTAAGTATTTGGGGCTACTGGGGAATTTTTCTACAGGAACCTTCTCCATTATCTTACTGAATGCTTCTGTATTGATAAGAGTACGGCAAGTGTTCCCTTCCAAATTTGGTGGGATCTCCAACTACAAGTATAAAAGAAAAAAACATAGCACCTTCTTCACCTTTGTCCTATCTTTTTCTTTCATCATCTTTTCAGTCACTTAAGTTTTGGTCCAAGAGCCTTGGTGGCGTAGTGGGTTAAGAATCGGGCTGCTAACTGAAAGGTCAGCAGTTCAAATCTGCCAGCCCCTCTGAGAGAGAAAGATGAGGCTGAGTATTTCCATAAAGATTTATAGTCTTGGAAACCCTAAGGAGCAGTTCCACTCTGCCTTGTAGGGACATTGTGAGTTGGCATGGAATCCACAGCCATGGCTTGAAGTTTTGGCCCCAGAATTCCAGGAATACCTGTGAGCTCTCGTCTTTCTCTCCTCCCTCTGACTTCCTTTTCTCATTACTCTACCTAAACAGAGGCTGAGACTATATAGGTACCTCTCCCAGGCCTCCCCCATGCCTGTATGCCTGGAATATTGAGATGGTTTTAGGCAGTTGATGAACTGAGTTATATTTTGCTAAATCATTATCAAACACAGTTAGATTATGGGGAAACCGTCATATGGGATTGGAGCAAATGATGAAAGGTCACCTGACTCTTGCCACCATTATCAGGATGACTTTGTAAATAATATGTTGTTGTTGTTGTTGTTAAGTGCTGTTGAGTCGACAGCTCATAGCGATCCTGTACAGAGTTTCCAAGGAAAGGCTGGTGAATTTGAACCGCTGACCTTGTGGTTCAAACTGACCTTGTAGTTGAGTGCTTATCCTACAGTGCAGATATATGTTGTTGTTATGTGCCGTGAAATCGGTTCCGACTCATAGCAACCCTGTACAGAGTTTCTGAGGCTGTAAATCTTTACGGGAGCAGAAAACCTCATCTTTCTCCCGCAGAACACCTGGTAGTTTCGAACTGTTGACCCTGAGTTTCGCAGCCCGATTCATAACCACTGTGCTACCACAGCTCCTCCCTAAGTTTGAAGACTTAAGAGGTAGTTTTATCATTTTACAGTAGGATTTACTGTTACAGTATTTGGCAAACCTGCCAGAGAAAGACATAATTTCTTATATCTAAATTGCCTATGTTGTTGGGTAGGCTGAACTGAGATGTATTCATTCTCCTTGAATCATCATCTAAATGACTCAGAGCACTTTGGTTTTCTTAATTTCTGGAACCCATTAGCAAATTCGGGATTGCCTGTTTCTTTGTCCTGTTACATAAATGTTGTTGTTAAGTGCCATCGAGTTTACTCTGACTCATAGCAAGCCTGTTTGGATTTCCAAGAAGTGGCTGGTGTGGTTCAAACCGAACTTGTGGTCCAGTTCTTATCCTACAGAGCCACACCAGGACTCGATTTGTATTTATTCAGTAATCCATTTCCTGAGAAGAAACCAACAGAAAGCTAGTTATTGTAGTCATTCCCATTTTCCTCATAAGAGAATTATTACTTGCTTGGAATTTATTATGATATTTCTAGAAGGTGAAAGTAACATTCAAAAGGATGTTTTTCCCAAGTGTGATCCAACTAGATTTGTTTACTTGCCTTTTATAATCTGACACATCTGAAAGCTTATTAAAATTGAATGCTAACTTTTAAATGCCCATTATTGACTTAATACTGTGTTTTCTAAGATATGTCCTGTTCTCAAGATTTTAGAAAGTAAGCATCATTTTGATAGTTGGTTTTTTGTTGTTTTTTCAAATGAGGAATATACTGAATGAGTTCTGTAAAAAATAGTTATTTCATTCTCTTCATAGAACGTCACTTCTGGCTATAGTAGAAATATAACTTTTATAGGATATGTCTTCTTCCCAGTCTGGGCCATTATCCTTTCCAAGTATGTGGCTTGAATATATTTAGTTTCATGAATTAGCAGTTAGCATATGTGTTTTCAAGCAAAAAATCCCCCAAAACAAAACAAGAAAATACTTGCTGGCTTGCTTTGGGAATAATAAATCTAGTTCTTGAAGTCAACAAACTCAGCTTTTCATGGATAAATGTGATAATATTATATGGCACTGGTAAGCACTGGGCTACTAACTGCATGGTGGCGGTTCAAACCCACCAGCTGCTGCTTGGAAACCCTATACAGGGTTGCTATCAGTCAGAACTGACTCACTAACACTTAACAACAACAATAGCATATTTAATACACATACATGTAAAGCACTGCGTTTACCCAGTAAAAAATGGATAACTCTTACTCTTGGTGCCTGTGTTCAGGAGATCCACTGAATTGAATATTGCACAGAAGTAAAATCTATTCTAAGTATACTAAGTATACTTTATGGAGTCCTTATGTGCTGTAAGATAAGCACCAGCCCTCCAGGTTGGTTTCAACCTCAAGGTCAGTGGTTCAAGCTCACCAGCTACTCCTTGGGAACCCTATGCAGGGTCGCTGTGAGTCAGAACCAACTCGATGGCACTTAACAACAAGAAGTATGCTTTATAGAACGTTTCTCTTCAGTTCATCACCTGTAGTGTGTCAGTTACCTTACGAGACACTTGAGACCTTGGTGTGTGTTAAATATGAACCAAACATATTTGCATATATTTCATTTATTTTGGTATTATTAACATATGGAATCCTGGTGTGGTGCTGTGGGCTAAAGCCCTAGACTACAAGGTTGGTTTGAATCACAAGGTTGGTGGCTCAAGCTCACCAGCTGCTCCTTGGAAACCCTATACAGGGTTGCTATGAGTCAGAACCAACTCGGCGGCGCTTAACAACAACAGTGTAGTAAACATACATTTGTAATTATCATGTTAAACATGGGTAATACCGAATTTTGTATTCTCATATGTTCAGAAATGTCTGAAAAGTTTTCTTTGGGTTCAAGTATTTTTATTTTGATCTCCAACCATATTTTTATCAACTCTGAAGTCGATACAGACCCCTAAAAGTAATATGCTTTGCAAATCTGTGGACCTGGAAAGACTTGCTTTGACAGAGAGAAGTATTTAGTAAATCCACTACAATCTCATTTCTTGTATTACTCTAAGGGTCAGTGTTTTTAGCTTAAGGGAAAATCTTATGCTTAATTGAAAACTAGCTAATTTATTTCTTACCTAAAAAATCAGATATGCAAAATTCATCTAGAAATCAAATATGTAAAATTAGTCAGAAATTGATATATGATGATTCTGTTTTCAACTTTAAAAGATCACTCACTGACATACTCTCTGGATATAATAGGGCATTTCTTAAAAATCAGTGAACGTATAAATTAGCATTGCTGCTACTTGGAAAATCAACAGTGTGCTGCATTTTAGATTCTTGAGAGTTACTATTGAAATAATTTTTTGGTATTTAAATTGACATCTCAGGTATTGACTCTTACTCTTATTTTTTTTCTATGCAGGCTGTGTTGGCAATGAAACCACATTTGCTGAAAATAAATATATCTGATCTTGGTTTATGGGTAGGAATCAATTTATTTTGAAACATAAGTTTTCCTTCTCTAAAATATATCATTGGCCTTAATGTATTAATCTTAAGGAAATAGTCTATATACTCTAGGGGATCTAACAGTTTATTAATATATTAAGGCTCAATTTTATTGTGTCAAATTGCCCTTTTCGTGAAGCAAGTTAAGAATAATACTCCATAGGTACTTTAAAAATTCCAGTTATGCTGGTTATTCATGTTTCTTTTGAGGAGCAGTGTATGGATAAGAAACTATTAGTGAAAGGGTAACTTAACTGCAATTGCTATATAAATCTCCTAAAAATATGTATTAATTTGACAATAAGATTATATGTATGTTTTTATTTTTAGTTATTGTCCCTTAATTTTGGAGGAACATTCTGTATTTTAATTTAAGATACATTTTTAGCACCTTCTCTTGAATATAGGGATATTTATTTCATGCATGAGTAAAGCATTTATATTTCCCTTCTTAGGCTAGGTCCATGGAATGGCTTAAGCAGTGGAAATACCAAATTATTTTAGTTTTGTTTTTTCTGTCTCTCTTTTTATTTTGTAGGTAATCCAAGGATGTTTTTGGTTATTTGGAACTGTCATACTTAAGTCTTTGACATCTAAAATCTTTGGCATCGCAGATGATGTAAGTGAATTTTTTTGGTTATACTTGAAAGACCTGATACAGAACCACATAAGCTAAGACTGAATTGTTTGAGTCATTGAAGTGCCGCCATATGAACCAATTTCCCGGATGAAGTCTGTTCACCTGTTATTTTATTATATGAAGAGAGTACTGACTATGAGTATGGTCACTCTTCTCCAAAAGGATTTGACTAATTCCTACATTGACCCTTCTATATCACAAAAAAAAACAAAACCCTTTAAATTTAATAGCGAGAAAGCACTAGAGATTTAAGCTCAAATTTTCAAGTCTGTGTAACTATGTTTTATCTGGCTTCTTTACAGTTCACTTCTGAAAAAGATAAAGTTGCCATCTTTGGAGGTTCATAAACTGTAGAATCATATGTAATCCTACTATTCTCCCTCCTCCCCCACCCCCTGTTTTGTTGAATGCTTGAATGTGATTGACTTACAAGCCTTTATAGGTAATAGATATTAAAGTGCCGTTGAGTTGGTTCTGACTCACAGTGACCCTGCATAGGGTTTCTAAGGAGCAGCTGATGAGTTTGAACTAACAGCCTTGCAGTTAATTTGTGTTTAGCAGTCCAGTGCTTATCCTATAGTACCATAATAGGAACTTCAAAAAGGCTTCAGTATTTGCCAACTTAATCCAAGTTGCTCATATTCAGATTTTTTTTTTCTCTCTCATTTGTCATTAGATAGGAGAGAAAATAAAATGAGACAAATTTTGCTTTGTAACTTTAAGGATTTTTCATATCAATAATTGCTTTGACTATTCCATTTTAATTGTTTAATAAACACATCCTAAGTCTAGAGCCTGTGAAAGATTTAATTAAAAACAAAGCAATGCAAGAGTCAACATGAAAAATTAACTAGAGTAAACCACATATTTCTTTCTGTAATGTATTTGTATTGGTTAATTTCCTTCTTTCTGTAGTAGATTAAAGCTGTAGTTTTGAAACTGGATTCTGTGAAGTGTCAGGACTGCCAAGGACTCTTAACATGGGGTCTGTGCCCTCTCCTGCCCACTGCTAGGGTCTCTCGGTCCTAGAGTTTCGTACATATTGGACACTTGTATAGGGGTTCATATGAGCAGGGGAACTGTTTTGCTCAAAAAAGATTGAGAACAATTGGGGTACTAAGTAGGTGATCTCCGACTTTGGAGAGATTTTAAAAGGGTCTTTGTTTAGAGCCTAAAATGTTTTTGCTATTATTATTATTTATTCCATTCTACCTGTACCTGTTTGCATGCTAGAGACATAAAGCTCAACAAGATGCTGCCTAGTGGGCCAGTGTAATGAAGGCGGTAAAGAATCCAGTATGAAGTGCTGGAGGGTCAGGGAAGGCGTCTGGAAGTAACTGGTAGATGAGCGCTGTATGGTGAAGGCGTCCTCTAGGATGCAGGACTAGCCCAAGTCCCAGGCTTACGGAACCTGCTTCCTCACCAGAGTAGGCAGACCAGTTCAGGTTTCAGTTAGTTTTGAATGACTGTCATCATTCATTTTACTGCCTCATGTTACATACCAGGACCATCAAAAGCGCTATAGAAACAGTTACGTTCAAATAAATATTAGCTTTTTTATTGTTAGCGTTAGGTGCCATTGAGTCAGTAGTGACTCATAGCGACCCGATACACAACAGAACGAAACACTGCCCTGTCCTGGGCCAACCTCAGAGTTGTTGCCATGCATTGAGCCCACTTTGCCAATCCATAGAAATTTGTAACCTAGACCCGAGGACATTAGCTTGTAAGCTCTTGGCTTTAACATTGGTCAAGGAATAAAGTGGCAAGGCCACCCAGGTCCTAAGTAGTGTTTTCTACCCATCCATGTCTGTTGAGAATGTTAGGCGTAGTTCTCATATACCCTTCGTTTCCCACCCCTGCCTTTTTCAGCAGTCTTCTTGGGTAGACACCTGATAAGCCAAACACGATGGCTAAGATATTTCCACTTGGCAAATTTGACTTATATCCGACTGTGTCAGCAATGAGTTCCGGTAGCTTTGAAAACCATCTGTTCTTTCAACAGAGTGTAGCATTTAAGATGGTGGGCTTTTCTATTTTGAGTTCTTAGGGTGAAATCTTAGGCTCCTAATTTGAGACTTTTCTAATACAAGTGTTTAAAATTCTACATTTTTCTTCTCGGCTCTGCTTTAAGCTCCATCTTGCCCATTTTGTTATATTTTGTTTTAGTTTTTACCGAATTCCAAATATTTCCTAATTTCCTTTTAATTATTTTTTAACCCAAGGGTTATTTAGATACGTGTTGTTTAATTTTAAATATCTGGGTATGTTCCAGATTTCTTTCTGCTTTTGATTTTTAATGTGATTTTTAAAGAGCTTTTAATAGCCCACTCTATCATCCATCCTAGAGAGTGTACCGTGTACATTTGTAAACAGTTTTGTTTATTATGTTTTATAAAGAACTCCTGGTATAGTGCTATAGGATCAGCACTGGACTGCGAACCACAAGGCTGGCAGTTCAAACCCACCAGCCACTCCTCAGAAGCCCTATATAGGGTCGTTGTTAAGTCAGATCGACATGTTTTGTAAATGTCATTTAGATCAAACTGTTTGATAGTGTGTTTTAAGGCAACTACCTGGTGTGGCGCCGTGGGTAAATGCGCCAGATTGCAAAGCCGTTTGAACTGCAAGGTCGGCGGTTCAAGCTCACCAGCTGCTCCTCGGAAACCCTGTACAGGGTCACTATGGGTCGGAATCGACTCGACGGTACTTAACAACAACAATACTCTTTCTTGGAGTCCTGGTATGGCACTATAGGATAAGCACTAAACTGCAAGGTCGATTGGAACTGCAAGGTCAGCAGGTCAAACTTACCAGCTGCTCCTTGGAAACCTTATATAGGGTCTCTGAGTTGGAACTGACTCCAGGACACTTACTACCACCACCACCAACAATACCCTTTCTAGGAGTCCTGGTGTGGCACTGTTGGATAAGCACTGGATTGCTAATTGCAAGGTCAGCGGTTCAAACCCACCTGCCATTCCTTAGAACCCTATACAAAGTCACTAGGAGTTGGAAATGATACCACGGCACATAACAACAACAGTAACCATACTAAGGGGTCCTGGTGGTGCTGTAGGATAAGCAGTGAACTGCTAACTACAATGCCAGCAGTTCAAACTCACCAGCAGTTCCCCAGGAGAAAGTTGAGGCATTCTGCTCTCATAAAGATTTATAGCCTCAGAAACCTTCCATGGGGTCTCTGTGAGGTGGAATCAAGTCAACGGCAGGGGGTCTGACACCCTTTTTAAGAGCCCAGTGGGGTGCTGGAATACTTTGCTAACTGCAAAGTAAGCATTTTGTACCCACCAGCTGCTGTGTCAGAGAAAGAGGAGGTTGTCAGTTCCCGCAAAGATTTACAGCCTCAGGAACCCTAAGGAGCAGTTCAGCTCTGTCCTACTGGGTTGCTGTGGCTTGGAATGGATTTGATAGTAGTGGACTGTGGGCGCATACTCTTACTAAATATCTCTGTAGAATTTCTATCAGTGATTGAGAATGAGACATTAAGATCTGTAACTATAACTATTGAATGATCTATTTTTGTTTTTCATTTTGTCAGCTCTTACTTTATTTATTTTGGTGCTCTAGTGTACGTTGATAATCGCTACTTCATCTTCATGGTTTGGCCCTTTTGCCATTATGAAGCTTCCTCTTAGTTTCTAGTAATGCTTTTTGTTCAGAAAGTGTCTGTGGTCTGGTATGAAATTGGTACATGTGTGTCTCCCATCTTTTATGGTGACTGTTTGCCCTGGATACTTTATCCATCCTTTGACTGTGTTATTGAATCTGAAATGTGTTTCTGGTAGGCAGCCTATATATAGTTCTGAACCTAAACCAAGCTGCTCCTGCAAAGATACTTTATGGTGCTTGTCACCAGCTTTAGTACAGTGAGCAGGATGCGGGTGAGCCTTCAGAGTATCAGCAGAAAGAGGGGGAACTGTGAAGTTGGAGGGGAAAGCACTTTGTTCTTTCTCAAAAGCATGCCCTGTGTGGCAACACTGGGCTCCTAGTATAGACAAAGCTATTTTTAGATCACATTAAGATTAAGGATAGGCATTTTTGCAACGTGTAGTTTAATGTATTAACTCATTCCATTTCTTACTAGGCTCACATCGGCAACTTATTAACATCAAAATTCCTCAGTTACAAGGATTTTGATACTCTATTGTATACCTGTGCCGCAGAGTTTGACTTTATGGAAAAGGAGGTAAGATGTGATTCCTGGTTTTTCTCTCCTTGTGCCCTAAGGTCTATTTGTTTTTCCATAAAGAGTGCTCTTGTGATTTCAGACCCTTCCCTCTGTGTGCTGTTATCTCCCTTTGAAACATAAAAGGAAATCTGGCAGCTTAAGGAAAACGTTTATATGTACACTATTAGTACAGTTCCCTGAGCCCTATGGCCTTTTCTCATTTGATGACTTAGAAGCATGCATAGAGGCGAGCAGTAGTTCCTGGATGAGTAGACTCAGAGGAAGTTGCCACTTTTCAAAGATGGCCATTAATTTAATGACAAAGCTCTCGGGCTCTCACATTGCCCTTCATTTTGTTGTTCAATTGAGTGATTGCATCACTTTAAAAATATGATTGAGTGCAGGTTTTTCATACCAGCATTTTTCTTGTTTGAAACTGTGCTGAGATGTTTAGAAGGAAACCAGAGAATAGTTTAGTAGATAGCCTGAAATATTGCTTGATGTTCTTGAACAAGGGACCCTCATTCTTTCTGTCAGAGTTTACTGGTTTCCAGAAGTATGCCATAAACAATGTCAAGACAAAATGAGATAATACGTAGGAATGTGCTTTGATATTTTACATCAATAAAATTATTTTTCAGTACTTTATGAGCTACTTTGGTTCAGTATTTTTAATACCACCCCCGGGGCAGTGATTTATCATGACATTCATTTTCTCACTTGTTTTGTTCATAAGTGTGGATTAAACTGGCCCATGGTACTGTGTAGAGATATTTTTTCTCCTCCCTCAGCCTACTGTGTGTGTGAGTGTGCTATTTCCATGGTGCATTGTTTGTGAAAAATCCTGTCCTCTGTATATAACTGTTGGTACCTCAGGACCTTGTCATTTTGTTCTAAATGTTGTTAAGTGCCACCATGTCTCTTCTGACTAATAGCCACCCTGCACAGAATTTCCAAGGCTGTAAATCTTTTTGGTAATAGAAGCCTCATCTTTCTTCTGCAGAGCAGCTGGTGGGCTCCAACTGCTGAGCTGTGGGTCATAGTACATTGATTCTAATTGTTATCACTTTATTAATACTTCTATATAATATCCTTGAAGTCCTGGTGTGGCACTGTAGGATCAGCCTTGGGCTACTAACAGCAAGGTCAGCAGTTCAGACCCACCAAGCTGCTCCTTGGAAACCCTGTAAAGGGTTGCTATGAGTTGGAACTGACTCGATGGCACTTAATAATGACAACGTAATATCTTTAGCCTCCTTCTACTAAGAATAATCCTGAGCTTACTGTTACCAGGAAGGTTGGAGGTTCCATCAGCTTCCCCAAAATAAGCCATGACACACATGGGGTTTCTGTGAGTCAGTCTACTTGGTGGCAACATTATTTCGCCCTTTTTTATTAGTCCCTGAGATGATGGTAGTCCATCATGTTTTAATAGTTCCATTGTATCTTTATTGTCTGCACATATAACAACTCATATTATTCTATCACCTTTATCCCCATCGTTAAATCATGCTTCTGTAGGTAAATGGCTGTAAGTTTTGGGAGTCCTGGTGTGGCGTGGTGGGTTAATGCACCAGACTGCAAAATTGCTTGAACTACAAGTTGATGGTTTCCCCGGATGACATGCCCCAATGTATGTGATACGAAGTCTCACTGTCCTCACTTCTAAGGGAATTATGACTACATTTCTTCCCAGACAGGTTTGTTCATGCTGCTGGCAGTCCCCAGTCTATTCAGTATTTTTTACCAACAGCATAATTCCAAGACATTATCAGTTCTACTTCAGTGTTCCTTATTCTTTGTCCAACTTAGTCATACATATGAGGCGATTAAAGAGACCTTTGGCTGGGGTCAAGCGCACCTCACTTCTCAACGTGACATCTTTGCTTTTCATTTCTCGAATGCGACCATGGGAATTGATTATGGATCCCAAACAGATGAAATCCTTGTCAACTTCAGTCTTTTCTGAATTTACCATGATGTTCCTTATTGATCCGGTCGTGAGGATTTTTATTTTCTTTATATACATTCAGATGTTATCCTCACTGAGGGCTGTAGTCTTCATCTTTATCAGCAAGTGTTTCAAGTCTTTTCAAGACAGCAAGCAATCTTGTGTCAGCTCTAGATTGTAGATTGTTGATGAGCCTTCCTCCAAATCTGATGTTGTGTTCTTCTTCTGATAGTCCAGCTGCTCCGGATTATTTGCTCAGCACACAGATTGAAGAAGTGTGGCGAAAAGATAGGACCCTGATTTTAAACCACTAGTGTCCCTTCTTCAGTGTGAATGACTGCCTTGTGGTCTATGTACAGATTCCTCATGAGCACAATTAAGTGTTCTGAAATCCCCATGTTTCACAGTGTTATCCATAGTTTGTTATGATTCACACTGTCAAATGCCTTTTCATAGTTAGGCTGCTAACCTCAAGGTCAGCAGTTCGAAACTACCAGCTGCTCTGAGGAGAAAGATGAGGCTTTCTGCTCCCATAAAGACTTGCAGCACCAGAAACCATATGCATGGTCGCAATGAGTCGGAACCGACTCCACAGCACACCACCCCCACCAGTACATAAGTGAACATCTCTCTGGTAGTCCGTGTTTTCAGCTAAGAGTCATCTGACATCAGCAATGATATTCCTAGTTCCATGTCTTATGAATCCAGCTTGAATTTCTGGCAGCTCCCTGCCAATGTCCTGCTGCAGTCATTTTAAAATTATCTTCAGCAAAAGTTTATTTCTGTGTGATACTAATATTTTTTGATAATTTCTGCATTCCATCAGTTCACCATTCTTTGGAATGTTCACAGATATGACTGCCTTCTATGGTTGGCCAAGAAAGTGTCTTCCAATTGTCTTCGAATAGATGAGTGAGTGCTTCCAGTAGTCCATACATTTGTTGAAACATCTCAATTGATATTCTTCAATTCCCAGAACTTTCGTTTACATCAGTGTCTCAGTACAGCTTGGACTTTTTCTTTCAGTACCATTGCTTTTTGATTGTATTCTGCTACCTCCTAATATGGTTGAACATTAACCTGTTCTTTTGGGTACCATGACTCTGTATTATTTCCATCTTCTTTTAATGTTTCCTGCATCATTCAATATTTTGCCCAAGTTGTTTTTGTTGTTAAGTGCTGTCGAGTCAGTTCCAACTTCTTGTGCTCCTGTAAGCAACAGAATGAAGCTCTACACAGCCCTGCACCATCCTCACAGTTGTTAGGTTTGAGCTCATTGTTGTAGCCACTGTGTCAATATGTATCATTGAGGGTCTCCCTCTGCTTCACGGACCCTCTATTTTACCAAGCATGATATCCTTTTCCAGGGACTAGACCCTCCTGAGCATGTTCGTCCTTTTTGGTTTTCTGGTGAAAGCAGAGATTATCAGAGAGATGTTTACCTGTGCTTTATTGACTACACAAAAGCTTTCGATTGTGTGGATCCTGAAAAGCTATGGACAATATTATGAAGTATGATTATTCCGGAACACTTAACTGTGCTCATAAGGAATCTGTACGTGGACCAAGAGGCAGTTGTTCGAACAAAACTAGGGAACACTGGATGGTTTAAAATTAAGAAAGGTGTAGGACACGGTTGTATTCTTTTACCATACTTATTCAGCCAGTATGCTGAGCAAATAATCTGAGAAGCTGGGTTATATAAAGGAAAACGTGGCATCAGGATTGGAGGAAGACTCATTAACAACCTGCGATATGCAGATGATACAACCTTGTTTGCTGAAAGTGAAGAGGACTTAAAATACTTACTGATGAAGATCAAAGACCACAGCCTTCGGTGTGGATTGCATCTCAATGTAAAGAAAACAAAAATCCTCACCACTGGACCAATAAGCAACATTCTTATCAATGGAGAAAAGATTGAAGTTGTCAAGGACTTCATTCTTCTTGGATCAACTATCAACACTCATGGAAGCAGCAGTCAAGAAATCAAATGTCGTATTGCGTTAGGCAAATCTGTTGCACAAGACCTTTTTAAAGCGTTGAAAAGCAAAGATGTCAGCTTGAGGACTAAGGTGCGCCTAACCCAAGCCATGATATTTTCAATAACCTCATATGCATGCAAAGTTGGACAATAAGTAAGGAAGACCATAGAAGAATTGATGCTTTTGAGTTGTGGTGTTGGAAGAGAATATTGAAAGTGCCTAGGACTACCCATAGAACCAACAGATTTTTGTTGGAAGAAGTGCAGCCAGAGTGCTCCTTGGCGGCCAAGGTAGCCAAACTTGGTCTCTCATACTTTGAACATATTGTCAGGAGGGACCAGTCACTGGAGAACGATACCATGTTTGGTAAGGTGGAGGGTCAGAGAAAAAGAGACCTCCAGCGAGATGGATTGGCCAAGTGACAGTATCAGTGGGCTCAAGCGTGGCAACAATAGTGAGGTTGGCCCAGGATCGGGCAGTGTTTCTTTCTGCTGTGCATAAGGTCGCTATGAGTCGGCACCGACTCGATGACACCTAACAACAGCAGTCCCTCCTGGTGATATATCCAAAGTATGTGAGACGAAGTCTTGCCATCCTTGCTTCTAAGGAGCATTCTGAATGGCTATAGTTCTTCTAAGATAGATTTGTTTGTTCTTCTGGCAGTCCGTGGTACACTCAACAGTCTTCACCAACACCATAATTCAAGTCCTTCAGTATTTCACCTGGAGGTTTGAATTATTTTCTTCATTTCCTTATGCTTGAGAAATACTAGGTATGTTCTTTCCTTTGACTTTCTAACTCCAGTTCTTTGTACATTTCATTACAATGCTTTACTTTGTCTTTTTAAGCTGCCCTTTGAATTCTTCTCATTAGCTCTTTTTCTTCAGTATTTCTTTCATTCACTTTAGCTACTTTATGTTTAAGAACAAGTTTCAGAGTCTCCTCTGGCATCCATTTTGGTCTTTTCTTTCTTTCTTGTCTTTTTAATCCCACAACACCAGAGTTTAGAATAATATTATCTAAAGATTCTCTCTTTAGTAATAGCTTTAAAGGCTCTGGTATTTCAGTGGATACGTGCTTGGTTCAAACCCACCCAACAGCTCTGCTTAGAATGACCTGGTGATCTGCTCTCATAAAGATGACAGCCTAGACAACTCCATGGGCAATTCTCATCTGTCACCTGGGGTTACTAGGAATCAAAATCGACTCGATAGTCCCCAACAACAACATGGAATAATGAGTGTAAAAATCAGAAAATGCTACTTCTGGTATACTTTGTAGAAGTAACTACCACTGGTATTTTTAATGTGGTGGAGGCTGGATTTCTCTTAAAGAAAGTATTTAGAAAGGCAGATAGTAGCGGACTCAATAATATATGTTTATTTTTCTAACAGGAGAAGTTGTGGAAAGCAAATAAATGACAGTAGAAATTTCTAAACCAACGTTTTCCAAGACTGGCCTAAATAAATGAGAGGATCAGAGGACTGTAGTGTTAACAAAGCTTTGTTACTGAATGTATGTGTGTTTGTATGTGTGTATCTATTCATATTCCCCACAAAGTATACAAGAGAAGTTTATGAAAGGAGCTTTACTGATCTTAGATTATTATTAAATCTCTAGTTAGGCAAGTCTTGGACAAAAACTTAACCACCCTATTTCATACTTACAAGCATTTGGGAATTGTATTTGTGAGTATTTCCAACTCTCCATTCTAGGGAAGTTTGTTTCTGAGGAGCATACACCTTCATTTTTATTGTAGGAGACACTAGGTAGGTTGGACCCTAGATGGATGAATGCTTCTATGTCTTTACTTACACTTTTTAAAAGCTTCTCTTAGGTCATTACCTTAAATGAACTTTTGTCTGTCTAAAATAATCTTTCCCCCTTAACAAAACATTTCTCTGAATTTCAGACTCCATTGAGGTATACCAAGACCTTGCTGCTTCCTGTGGTTCTTGTCGTGTTTATTGCAATTGTTAGAAAGGTATGTTATTGCTTAGGAGTTCTTCCTTGTAATAAACCATGTCCTTGTTGTTACATAATTATATATACTTAATGTGATATAATTTCTTATATGTACTTAATGAAATATATTCTCTGCTTTCTTCACAATCACAAGCCTTTAAGATACTCTGCTGTCGGATAGTATAAAATAGATACAGGAAAAGGTTGTATCAAGCTAGATTCTATATAAAGAGAAGTTTATATCAAAGAAATGGCTTACACAGTTGTAGAGATGGACAATTCACAAGTCTGTGGGTCAGATGAGCCAAGATCTGCAGGTCAGACAACACGTAGGCAGGCCAGACAGGTAAGATGGTAGGCTGCTGACGACTGTCAAGATCGGCAGGCAATAGAGCAGGCTACTGGCTCAAGTCAAAATGAACTGGAAGTTGGATGATGAGCCAGATGTAGGACCCAGACCCAGCAGAAGGCAACCAGGCTTTGCCCAAGTGTCCAATATACTGGAAGCTGGCTCCACCCCTGAGGAAACTCCCTTTTACTTGATTGGCTGCTCACAGCAGATCTCATTACATTATATTAGATCACGTCATGGGGTGATGACTGCATCTTTACTGCCAATCCACTGAGAATCCTGACCCAGCCAAGTGACACAAAACCTGACTTATCACAGGATGGCTCAGGTTTTCATAGTGATGTTATTTTGAAAGAAACAATTGAAGAGACCGTGGGCTCCCAGATAACAACTTGCTTTGCCCAGATAAATCATTACAGATATTTTAAAGCCTGTCACCTGAAAATATGATTGGCCTCATTCAGACTCCTCAGGAAGAAGTCTAGCCAATTCTGGAAGACAAGACTTTGGACTTCCAGAAGGGTCCAGAATAGGGAATAGGAAATGGCCAGCAAAGTGTTACAGATTCAAGTAGTGCTTGGATAGTTCTGTCCGGGGCTGCATGTAAGCCTGTCCGAAGTGTTGGGGGAAAAATGTCAGGACTGTATATAGGATTTCAGAGTAGGTGACCTCTTCGTTTCTGCTGTGTATGAAAAGGTTGTGGATGCATTGTCAGATGCCTACAGCTGTGGCTCTCAACCACTGAGCCAGTTTTGCCGTTTTGTGGATGTATAATGAAGAGGGTGCATTGCCAACAACCGTGGCATGATGGGAAGAAGTGCTGAATGTGAATTTGAAACTGGAAGACCTGTGTTCTTAGTAACTACTAAGAGATTATGATCTTCACAAAGATCATTTAATCCATTTGAGCCTGCATGCCATTAGCAAAAAAGATTTAAAAAAAAAAAAGCTACCTTACAGGATTGTTGGGTATTAAGTTAGATATGATCAAACACTGTAGAAATATAAGATTATGGTGTTAAATATTTCATGAATGTTCTCATATTTCTATACTTCTCTTATTTCTAATGGAAAGTTTTAAAGTTTGTTTTAGTAAAAATTTTGCATTTCCCAAGACTGCTAAAGTATTTTTAAATCTATTTACAGATTATTAGTGATATGTGGGGTGCCTTATTTAAACAGCAAACACATATAAGGTAAATATGCTGAAAATAATCCTTATAAACTTCTTTTTTAATCTATGAAACACAGGCATTTACACTGCATTTAGTTCATATTTACATGTTCTGCCCTCGGCATTTGGTAATTGATCTTTTTGATTATCATTCCCCTTCCTTGCTTTTCTCATCATTCCCTATCTGCAGAACACAGCACACATTCCTCATTGAGACCTCCAGTGTTATCAGTACAGTCTGGCAGAAGCCCTGTGCATAGGCTACACTAGAAGGACACAGTTTCATTCTTCAGTCTGTCATGGAAAATGCATTCTTCTTTGATGGGTTTCAGGACCAATAGACTGTTTTTATTAGAGAATGGTAGGGCAGAAATACAAAGATGGATCCAGATCATTTTATACAGCGCAAATTCCAGACAGAGAAAAAAATTTAACTGTACTGAAATGAAATCCCAGGAAGATGTTTTTATAATCTTCTTTTAAGGTTGTGGTTGTTGATGGGAGTTGTTTGTCACCCAGTCATTTCTGACTCAGCGACCCTGCAGAGGACTTCTGAGGATGTAAATCTGTACAGGAGCAGAAGGCCTCATTTTTCATTCTCCCGATGAGCGACTTGTCAGTTTGAACTACTAACCTTGTGGCTAGTAGTTCACTCATAGTCCACTGTGCTATGAGGCGTCTTTATTTTAAGGTTGTTTTTGTGAAGTGCCGTTGAGTCAATTCCGACACATAGCAACCCTATATAGGGTTTCCAATGAGCAGCTGGTGAGCCTGAAGCCCTGAACTTGCAGTTCAAACGACTTTGCAATCTGACGCATTAGCCCACAGCGCCACACCAGGACTCCTATTTTAAGGTAGATGACATAAAACCCATAAGCTAGAAGGAAAAGTGTACTAAAGATGGAGTAAGCATTGTTAGATTAAGAAAAAGGGACAAATTTAAATGGAAGAGGGGCAAACATTTGCAATGTATGATAAAGAATATATATCATATTAAAAACTCATACAAATTAATGAGAAGATGGTAAAGACCCATTCGAAAAATGAGTGAAGTACACAAAGAGGCATTTCAGAGAACAAGAAGTTTACCTTCTCGCTTCCCCACCTTGTGTGTTGTGTGGATCCTGTGGACCTCCTCTCGGTTCTGTAGCCATGCAGCATGATGTCCTGCCCGGGAATTTTGCTGGAATGGTTCCCTAGACCCATTATTGTCTCTCTTCCCTTAGTGTGGCTTTCTGCATGGCTAAGTCCTTGGCTTAAATGTCACCTTCTTCAATAAGCAACTTTTGACCATCATTTCAGAGTGGATTCCTTGTCTTGTCCTCAGTGTTGTCCACCCTCACACCCTGTACGATTCCTTCTCAGTGTCTGCCATCATTTGCATCATGTGCCTGTATCCAGCCATCATGTCACTTCCCATGTGATGGCTGGATACATGATGAGGTGCTCAATTTTGTAACAACAGAATTCACAGTAGAACAAAACTCTCCTTATTGGCCAGATTTGTCAAGATTAAAAAGATCAGTTCTCTCCAGTGCTTACAAGGGTGGGAGAAAATAGGTCCAAAAGGGTGGTTTGGCAATACCTAGCCGAACACATGAAGAATAGGTCTGCCCTTTAAGCCAGCAGCTCCACCAGTGCAACTGTGTCATTATCGGAATGGTCCTAGGAAAGCAGAGATAGTGTGAAAAGATGATCACCGGGAGCTTGTTTGTGATGTGAAAAATGGAATCAAGCAAAATGCTTGTTACTAAGGAATTTGTTTCCATTGTGGCCCAGTCGTAAAGTGAAATGCTGGAAATTGTTCCCTACCACATTATTCGATAAAAAAAAAAGTCACAAAACATTATATATAAGATGTTTACCTTTGGTTAAAACATGGAGATTTTGTATATGTGTTGTGTTGTATGTGTTTGTGTCATATAACTGT
The DNA here is from genome assembly GCF_000296735.1 of Chrysochloris asiatica. Taxonomy (NCBI): domain Eukaryota; kingdom Metazoa; phylum Chordata; class Mammalia; order Afrosoricida; family Chrysochloridae; genus Chrysochloris; species Chrysochloris asiatica. Next base: position 15,510,372 of record NW_006408524.1, read on the forward strand.
GTGCTCCAATATTGAAAATATGTACGTCTGGAAGGATAAAAATCCCTAATTATTGAGAGTATAAGATTAGAGGATGGAATGAAAGAATTTTAATTCTATTTTCATGAGATTTTTTTGTTTGTTTGTTTGTAGAGTAGTTATTGTTGAATTCATTTGTGTCTATGCTTTGTCTTAAAATCTGGCTTTGTGTTATTTTTTTCAAATCTAAATCTCTGCCAACCCAAGAATTCATTATTGCATATTCTCCTGAGAGCATCCTTGTTTCATGTAGACACAGTTTCCTGTAATAGTGCCCTTTTTTATCCCCAAAAGATTTGAGTTGAGGACCAGGGACAAGGAAAAGGTTCTGAAATACTGTGTCAGAATTTTTCTTCATTTGAGGCCTGAGAAGGGGATGTAAAGGTGTATAGTACACGGTTCTAGAGGGAAAAAGTAGAGCCTTTCACAGAAACAAAGCTATCTTTTCAAGAATCACTCAGCTATAGACATAACAATAGAAAGCCAACAGACGTCTTGAGGTTCAATTCATGTAGAATCAGAGCTTTTGTTTTTGAAGGGGAGTGACAATATTAACTTACTTCCTATAACCACTGAAGTCAAAGGACAACATAAAAAGAAAAGGAGAAAGATCAGGTGACAGTGTTTAAACATTTTATCAAGAGTACCAGTATCAAACAGAAGAACTATAGAAAGAATCAACAGGACAAAAAGCTGGTTTTTTGAAAGAATTAAAATAATTGACAGACCTTTGGCAAAACTAACAAAAGAAAAGAGGGAGAAGACACATAACACGTGTTAGAAACCACATGGGCGATGTCACAAAAGAACCAAAGGAAATCAAAAGGATAATAACACAATACTATGAAGAGTTGTACTCCAACAAATTTGAAAACTTAGAAGGGATGGATACAATTTTAGATAAACACGACCTACCTAAACTTATACACAGTGAAGTAGAAAACTTGAACAGACCCATAACAAAAGAAGAAATTGGTCACGTCTTCAAAAGACTCCCAACGAAAAAAAGTCCAGGCCCAGATGGCTTCACAGGTGAATTTGACCAAACATTCAGGGAAGAACTGTCACATATTCTACTCAAATTATTCCAGAACATAGAAGAGGATGGAAAATTTCCTAATACATTTTATGAAGCAAGCATAACCCTCATACCAAAACCAGGGAAGGATGTCACAAAGAAAAAATTATAGACCAAAACCCTCATGAACATAGATGCAAAAATTCTCAACAAAATCCTAGCCAACAGAATCCAGCAACACATCAAAAAGATAATACATCATGATCGAGTGGGATTCATATCAGGGATGCAAGCATGGTTCAACATTAGAAAAACGATAGTTATCCACCATATAAATAAGAAAAAAGAAAAGAACCACACAATCATATCGATTGATGCAGAAAAGGCATTTGACAAAATCTAACATCCATTCCTTATAAAAACACTCAATAAAATAGGAATTGAAGGGAAATTCCTCCACATAGTTAAGAGAATATATACAAAACCAACAGCCTACATTACTCTCAATGGAGAGAAACTGAAAGACTTCCTTCAGCGAACAGAAACCAGACAAAGATGCCCTTTGTCAACACTACTATTCAATACTGTGCTGGAAGTCTCTTAGCAAGAGCTATATGGAAAGACGGGGAAATTAAAGGCATCCAAATTGGCAAAGAGGAAGTAAAACTCTATTTGCAGACGATATGATCCTATACATAGAAACCCCCAAAGACTCAGTAAAAAAGCTACTAGACCTCATTGGAAGACTCAGCAAAGTGACAGGATATAAGATCAACATAAATAATCAGTTGGATTCCTTTATGCCAAAAGCGGCAGCATTGAAAAGGACATTAGGAAAGCAATACCATTTACGATAGCCTTCCAAAGGATATAATATCTAGGAATAAATGTAACCAGAGAAACAAATGACTTATACAAAGAAAACTACAAAACACTACTACAAGAAACCAAAAGAAACCTACAAAAATGGAAGAATGTGTACCATGTTCCTGGATAGGAATACTTAACATTGTGAAAATGTCAATACTACTACCCAAAGCAATTTTCACATATAATGCAATCCCAATCCAGACTCCAGCAACATTCTTCAAAGAGATGGAAAAAGCAACTACAAACTTTATATGGAAAGGAAAGAGACCCAGGATAAGCAAAGCACTGCTTAAGAAGAAGAATAAGGTTGGAAACCGCTCACTCCCCAACTTCAAAATTTACTACACGGCTACAGTGGTCAAAACAGCTTGGTACTGGTACAATGAAAGATACATAGACCAATGGAACAAAATCAAGAATCCAGAAATGAACCCATCTACATACAGCCAACTGATTTTTGACAAAACACCTAAACATATCGCATGGGGAGGTGATAGTCTCTTCAACAGATGGTGCTGGCAGAACTGGAAAGCAATATGCAAAAGATTGAAACAAGACCTTCACCTCACACCTTATACAAAACCAACTCAACATGGATTAAAGACCTAAATATGAATCCCAGAATAATGAAGGCCATCAATGAACAAATAGGGACAAATGTGAGGGCACTAATTCAGGGAATACACAGACTACCAAACATTTTGAAAAGTACACAAACACAAGTAGACAAAATAGATGAGTGGGACATACTAAAAATTAAAAACTTATAAATAAATAAAAATCAAAAGACTTCACCAGAAGAGTAAAAAGGGAACCCACAGATGGGAAAAAATCTTTTTCAATGACATATCAGACAAGGGACCTATTTTGAAAATATATAGGAAACTACTATGGTAGCGTAGTGGTTATAAATCAGGCTGCGAACCGCAAGGTCAGCAGTTCGAAACCACCAGCTGCTCTGCGGGAGAAAGATGAGGCGTTCTGCTCCCGTAAAGATTAACAGCCTCGGAAACCCTGTGCAGGGTCGCTATGAGTTGGAACCGACTCCACAGCATACAACAACACCTCTACAAGCTAAAGACAAATAACCCAATTTAAAAATGGGCACGGGACATGAACACTTCACCAAGGAGGAGATCCGGGCAGCCAACAAACATATGAAGAAATGCTCACGATCAGTAGCCCTTAGAAAGATGCAAATCAAAACAACAATTAGATATTGGCTCACACCAGCAATAACAGCAAAGATCAAAAATGTAGAGGACAGTGAATTCTGGCAGGGATGTGGAGAGACTGGGACACTCTTGCATTGCTGGTGGGACTGCAAAAGGATCCAACCTCTTTGGAAAGCAATGTGGTGCTTCCTCAGAAGGTTGGAAATAGAAATACCTTATGATCCAGCAATTCCTCTACTTAGTATTTACCCACAAGAACAATGCGCCATAACACGAGTAGATTATGTGCATACCAATGTTCATAGCAGCGCTATTTACAATAGCAAAAAGATGGAGACAGCCAAAGTGTCCATCAACTGAAGAATGAATAAACAAACTCTGGTACATACACACAGTGGAATATTAGGCTACCTTGAAGAATAACAAGGAAGCTACAAGCCACCACATAACATGGATGAACCTTGAGGGCATTATGTTGAGTGAAATTAGTCAGTAACATAAAGAGAACTACTGCATAGGACCACTACTGTAAAATACTAAGAAAAAGAACCCATACTAAAGGGGGATGGATTCTTTGCTGGTTGCTGGGATGTGGGGAGTAAAGGAAGGGGAAAGAGGCGAAAGTGAAGCATAGGGCAGGGAATTAGATACAGAATAGTTTGGGTGCTGGGGAGGGGGGCAGTATACAAGAAGGGGGACAGCAATGGAAGAACAAAGCGGATAAGAAAACAATTAGGCAGGTTTGCATGGGCTAAGAGGGGACAGAGGAAAACAATTATTTATGCACAACCTTGGAACAACAGGTTTCTGGGATACAGGGATTGAGACATGGCTGAAATGGGGAAAAGGGGGGAAATAATGCTAAGATGCTTGGCTGTCTTTTGAATCTTAGTTTCCCTGGCATGCCATTATAAAATATAAAAAGGAATAGCCAGAAATATTACCACAGAAAGCCTGTAAGTCTGTGTTCTGCTTGTAACAGATTGGAATATCTAAAATGGAGCTACAACATGCCCAGTGAAGTAGGCTTCCTGCCGAGCCTCTGCATTACATAAGACTATAGGTGGAATCCTGAACAGCATCCAGAATCTTCAGAGGTGGAAATTTCCACTTGAAAGGACAAGCAGACCAGCATGGAGCTGCTAGAAGAACAGAAGATACTTCTTGAAAGACAGACCAACAGGAAAAATACAAAACA
>NW_006408524.1:15516055-15526532 GCF_000296735.1 Chrysochloris asiatica
CTGGATCTAAAGTCCCCAGCTGCTCCATCTCTCCACATCATCATCTCTGCCTCCATCTCTGGCATCACTGCTTCTCTGGGTAGGGTCCCACTCTCTGCTCTTTTCCCTTGATGGTTCCAGGGACCTCTTCTCCTAGACTGCAAAGTCAATCATTCCCCTCCTTGCTACAAAATATCTACCTTTACATTTCCATCCCTCACAATCAGTTGTTCATGTAATTTTGAAGCCAAATTCTCAAATTATATGTGTGCTCCTGAGTTAAGTGTTCATTGACTCAATCAATGATTCCAGAGAATGCAGGAAAAAAGTAAGGCGCCCTGACAGTATAGTGGGTTGACAGTTTGAACTCACCATCCGTTCAGTGGGGAAAGGATGTGGCAGTCTGCATTTGCAGAGACCACAGCCATGTAAACACTGTGGGGCAGTCCTCTGTCTTTTAGGGTTTCTCTGAGTTAGAATTGACTTGCGGGCAGCGGATTTCAGACAGGGAGGAAGATATATTATCAACTCACATATTTCTGTTCAGCCCAGACCTCTCATGTGACCTTCAAATTTACATACTTATCTATTTGTCATCTCAAATGTCTGATGCGCATCTCAGATTTTACAAAATTGTGTCCCTTCCGCCAGCATGCATCTCCTGCCTCTTCTCAGTCTCTGACAGTAACTCCATTTTCCTGTTTGCTCAGCTCAGAAATCTTGGCATCATTCTTGACTCGCCTCCTTCTCTCACACCCTCCAGCCAGTCTCCTGACACATTCTTCAACATTCAGAAATAGATCCATAATTTGTCTGGCACTTTCCCCCTCCACCTTCATCCTTAGCCCACCATCTCTCCTGGTTTCATGTAGAAACTTCCTTACAGAGCTCCCTGCCTCCCTCCCCAAGTCTTTCCTCGACATAACAGTAACGTGATCCATTGGAAACAGAAGTCAGATCATGTCACTCTTCTGTTGATACTGGTTTCCAAATCACTCAGAGTAAAGTCAAACAAAGTCCATATGATGACTTCCAGGGGCCTGCAGAGGTCTGGCCCCTTGCCACCTCTGGTTCTCTGCCTCTCCTCTCTAATCACTTTGCCCTTGTGGCTAGTGCACCTTTTTGCATCCTCTGTTCCCTCAGCCTAAAATGCTCTTCCTGGAGGATTCCTCAGGGCTCCTTCTCAGCTCCTTCAGGCTTTGCTCAAGTATCACTCAATCTCGGGAACCACATTGGTGTGACTGCCTTTCCCAGCACTGCCTGTGTCTCTTACCAGCTTCATGTGTCTCCACAGTACTTGTCCCCATTGTCACACTGTGACTGTGACTGCCTATGTGTCTTCCTCCATTAGCATTTGTGAGGGTGGAGACTTTCCCCCACTTTGATTACTGATGGATTTCCAGGGCTTTCAGGTGCTCTGACGAGGGATGGATTTGAATCCTTTAGTACTAAAGGGTTCATTTTAGTAGGAGAAACATGCTAGTCAGTTAAACCAATCAGTGAGAATTTTGTTTTCTATAAGAAAATTAAAAAGGAAAATGGAGTAGAGAGAAGACAAACTGATACAGTGAGGAACAGAATTAGTCGGGTGTGACAAGAACATAGTGGTCAGGAAAGAAGGGAAGTGGGGACCAGCTTAGGAACGCCGTGCATGTCATGGTGAGGAGTTTAGAGTTTATTCTCATTGCAAAGGGAACCCACTGGAGTGGATTTTAAGTAAGGGGGTGATGTGAGCTGACTGTCATTTTCTAGGTCACCCTCACTGATGAGAGTGGCCTGTAAGGGAAAGAGTGTGATATGGGAGAATAACATTTCCTACAAAGTAAAGCCAGCAAACAAAACAAAAGATGGAATGTAGTGATTATTTGTATATTGCAGAGCTGATGCTGAAATTTACATGTGGCTTTCCCCAGCCCTCAATGGTCCCTGTTGCAGTTACCAGCATAGGAGAGCAGAGGGCATCCACTGTGAACTGAGGGCTCTCAGAAGTCCTCTTGAGCCCCTACCACCCATAATAGGCACTGTGATTTTGTTGGCCTCATAAATACCCACATAGGCGAATATTCAGGGTATAATACAACATTGTCATTTAAATATAGACTGTTAGAAATGATTATAATACCAATTTTGGTCTCTGGCTTTGCTTATTGTGATTTGCATATATGTGTCCTGAGGGAACAAAGTTGTCAAACAGCTATTTCTAAGACACAAATGTAGCTAAATGAACTAAATTCTTGGATAATGATTCAGTCATAGTTTGCTTTTCTTTTTTCCCCCCCTCATTTCAGAAAACACCAGCTTGATCATGGAGAGGTAAAGATTGAACATACTGACCTTTTACTGATTTTAAATCTTAATGTATTTGGACTTTGCTTTTTTAGTTCTACCTTTTAAGTTTATTATTGTTGTTGTTAACTGCCGTCGAGTTGATTTTGACTCGTAGCAATCCTGTGTAGGGTTTCCGAGGAGCAGCTAGTGGGTTTGAACCACTGACCTTGTGATTCACAGTCCAGTGCTGATCCTACAGCACCACACCAGAAGTCCTCTAAGTTTATTGGCGATTGTTAGCTCATTGCCTTCAAGATATTTTTAGTATCTTTTTGAGAATGCTATGTACAGATTCCTTGACCATTCATTGATTAAACCAGTTAAGTAGGAAATAAATGCATTTACTCTGCTTTGGCAGTGCCTACAATAATAGCAGTTTATTTCTGGAGCTCATATATCTGCATACATGGAGTTCCTTCCGTGATGAAGACCTTTCCTCTGGCTCTCTTTGCCCTTGGCCTTTGGAGATGCAACTGATTTTGCTCTCAAACCCTGCTGATCCACTTGGGTTTTAATGGCAGTTTGAAGGGGGCATTCCAAGGCCTTGAAGCAACAAGTAACTTCTGTTTGCCACCTTCCTAATTTAAACAGTGATACATAGGCAGACACAGAAATACAAGATTTTTAAACCACAGACTTCACCCACAGCAGAAATACAGAAAAAACTTGCCTTATTGACTTTATAATTGTAGCCATCTATGAAACGCGAGTGAATTGGTAATGATTTTTTAGGCGAAATGTCAGGCAGTGGTAATTTTTGTTGCTCAGAGAAAAGTGCCCTTTTCTGTACATTTGTGTTTAACTAGTATTGTCTGAAACTTCACCAATAGGAGTAAAGAATACTCTCTCTGTCTCTCTCTCAGCTGGTTTATCATGCACTGCAGCTGATAGCATATGCAGCCCTGGGTATCTTGATTATGAGACTTAAACTCTTCTTGACCCCGCACATGTGTGTGATGGCTTCCTTGATCTGCTCAAGACAGGTAAAAGACGTTGGTTGCTTCAGAGTTATAACTCCTATGATAATTTGACTCCAGTCTTTATTATTAAGTGGGCCTCAGATAAAACTCTTCCAAAGTTGCTGAAGTCCCTATAGGTAATTGTAAATAAATTCGTCATGGATTTGAAGTAGTCTCTTGTAAAGGGCACAGACCAAATCTGATCACTAGTCTTTGGCATACAACAGACACCAAATCCATGCGGGCTGGGTTCCTGAGTCACTGCTGCCTGTCTGATAGAAAACCCACAGACCCCTTGAAGGTGATTCTGATTCACAAGGACAGGATAGAATTACTTCTTATGGTTTCCAAAGTTGTAAATCTTTACAGGAACAGACAGCCTTATTTGTCTCCCATGGAGTGGCTAGTGAGCTTGAACTGCCACCCTTGCAGTTAGCAGTCCCAACTCTTAACCCACTGTGCCACTAAGCTCCTAGTGCGGAGTGGAGAAGTGCTTAATTGGAGAAGTTTTTTGTTTTGTTTTGACATAAACATTGCAGAAAATCCTAACAGTCGATTTCAAGTTACAAGACCTTTCAAATTAACTGCTCTTTTTCAGTATCGAGCCCTTTTTTAAAAATGTGTTTCATTTATTTGAATGTACATTTGGGTGCATAATCTTGACTTTTGCTTTCTTTTACAAATTTACTTAAAGCCATTTTTGGTTATTTGCTGCCTGTTTTTCCTGGATAAGTGCCCCCTTGCTTTGTCTGTACTCAGATTTATGCATCTCCATAAAGTCACCTTCTCATCAGCTAACAGCCAAAGTACAACCGCAGTACTTCTTTTAAATTTAGAAAATAGATGAGAGTAGAGAAGTGTATAGAAAAAAAATTTTTTTAAATCACCTAAGGTTTTAGGTCTTCAAAGAGCTTAAGCCTAGCTCTGCACACATATAAAAAAAAAGGCATTATGGGGAGAAAAATAGGGGGAGCGGCATTGTTACTGAGTGTGTACCACTTGAATATGGAAAAAGCCAACTGCGGTGTTCTCAATCAGAATATTGGTTTTATGATTGGGAGCCTTGACTGCGAAAGCTGAGTTGGGTGGGCCTGTTGTTCCTAACTCCCAGCTAGGCCAGGACAAGAGACTGACTGGAAGCCTCTCATCTTAAACTCACCCCCAGCATGGCTGATTAGATAGAGAACCTCACCCAGAGACGGTTTTCCTCAGCATGCATCTTGGCAGTCACACCAGGCCCAGCACGCAGAAGGGTTCTACACTGTGGATAATGCTGTAATGTAAATCTCTCCATCTTTAAAACTCTTAATGATTTATCAGCTAGGGGCCCCACGTTTTTGTTTTGCATTACACACCTCAAATTATGTAGATAATCTGTCTTGTGTGTAGGATGGGGAGAAGCAGGTTGAGAAGTTGTTGTTAAATGCCGTCGAGTTGGTTCTGGCTCATAGTGACCCTGTGTAGGGTTTCCGAGCAGCGGCTGGTGAACTTGAACCACCAACCATGCGACTCAAACCGACCTTACAGTCCAGTACATTAGCCAGCAGCACCACACCAGGACTCCGAGGTTGCGAAAAAAGCTTCCTAAATTATGTCTCACCTCTGTTATGACAGATGATAGAATTCTTTGATTCCTGGGGTCATTGTTTCTGAACAATTTTCTTCGGATAATTAATTCCCTATCAGGGAAGATAGCAGAGACCCTGTTCTGCTCTAGGGAGAGGGTTTGGCAGCTCATTGGGTACGTGCTATTTTATCCAACCAGTTTCCAATGCACTCTTCTTTTGGTTTCAGTTATTTGGATGGCTCTTTTGCAAAGTACATCCTGGGGCTGTTGTTTTTGCTGTATTAGCAGCAATGTCAATACAAGGGTCAGCAAATCTACAAACCCAGTGGAATATCGTCGGGGAGTTCAGTAATTTGCCACAAGAAGAACTTATAGAATGGATCAAATACAGTACTAAACCAGGTAAAAATGTTATTTACGTAACTAGTGTTATCCACATAAGTTTACGAGTGGGCTTCAGAAAGTTTGTAGATAAATTCCATTATCTTTTCATTCCATTGTCCCACGACCTCATGTCTATACCATTAAAAACCTAAACCCGGGTTGCTTTTAGCTTCTGAAATGGTGCTGCTTCTGAAAAGTAAGTTATCAAACTTACTTAATTGGTTTACAGAGAAAATGCTACATGTATTTTCTTAGTAACTTACGCAGCTATTTTCCATAAATTACAAGTTTTTCAAAATTCATCCAAATTTATATGTGCTGTATTTAAGGGTGGACTCCTGGTGTGGCTGGCACTGTAAGATAAGCACAGGACTGTGAACCAGAAGATCTGCAGTTCGTGCTCACCAGCTGCTCCTCGGAAACACCCTGTGCAGTGTCCCTGAGTCAGAATTGACTCGACGGCATTTAACAAACAAAACATAACATGTTTCAAAGTCACATTTTTGTGCTTTTTTTCTAAATGCATTTTTAATTTAATGCCATTCACATTCCTTGTTGCAATGAACTCATGGAATGTAACATAGAATGTATCAGGAGACCTTGTCATTCATTTAACCTTTCATCACATGGATTGGATGCCAGATCATTTCCAGAATTGTTTGGAGCTAAAAAATTTTTCTCTTTCCTAGAATCAGGCAAGGTGTCTAAAACATCTTTTTTAAATGAAAGAAAGAGAAGTAATCTTTAATGACGAGGCTCTGTTCTTTTCAAGAAAAATGCTTTACTCAGGCTTGTTTGCTAACCACCACATTAACTTCATACTAAGGGGCTCTGATTGGCATCCTGGTGTGGCCCTGTAGGATCAGCACTGGACTGATAAACCACTAGGTTGGTGGTTCAAATCCATCTGCTGCTCCTTGGAAACCCTATCTATGTAGGGCTGCTGTGAGTCAAAACCGACTCAACATCACTGAACAACAAGTGGCCCCGATTGTGTAGTGTTTAAAGCACTTTTCTGTTAACCTAAAGGTCAATGGTTCAAACCCACCAGCCACTTGATGGGAGAAAGATGTGGCAATGAGCTTTGGAAAAGATTTACATCCTTGGGAAGCATCAAGACCACAGGTTTATAGAGTTGCTGTGAGTTAAAATTGACTCAAGAGCAGGGGAGTTTGTTTTGGTTAATTTCACTGTAGTTCTGCCAGTGAGTCTATGAGGCAGTGACCTCTCTGGGCCTCAGCTTCTTCACCTGTGAAGTAGTTGAGTTGAACTGGACAGAGAGACTCCTGGAACTCTGCTGAGTGTTTGCCTGAGAACTTCCTTCTTGTCTTGCAGATGCCGTGTTTGCAGGAGCCATGCCCACGATGGCAAGTGTGAAACTCTCGGCTCTCCGGCCTGTTGTGAATCATCCACATTATGAAGATGCAGGGTTGAGGTGAGTATGCAATTCTCAGGTTGTGCAAAACACATTTCTCACGACCAGCAGAATAACAAGAGCGTTCCAGAAAGGATTCGATGGGCTGGGATTGAGGGAGGAGGAGAGTGGAAGGCTGCAAAGTTAGGCTTTGAGATCACCTCCTCTACCAGACAGAAAGACAGAAAGTGAAATCCTGCTTTGTTCATTTTCTACAGGTTAACAAGGCTTCAAAACTTCTACATCTTTATTAGTCATACATCTGTCCCCTGGAGCTAAGTGTAAGGGGATTGACAGGTGTCCTGATGGGAAAATGTACTGCTTGATATTAAAGAATCACACTGTCATCTTGGTCTTCTACAATTTGGGATAGTTTCATTTTTTTTACAATCTCTTTATTGGTCACGTTCTATCCTGAAGGTGTGAATTTGGCCAAATTCTAAGATTCAGTGTGATTACTTTGAAGTTCTGAAGTTCTGTTTACCTTTACTTCTTAGTTACCTATGTTCATCTTTACCTATTAGTGATACTTAGTAATGGCAAGCTCCCAGTTAATAATAGACATCTGCTTTACTAACCTGTTACCAAGTCCACTGCCATTGAGTCAATCCCAACTCACAGTGACTCCCAGGGACAGAGTAGAACCAACCACGCATAAGGTTTCCAAGACTAAATGTTTACAGAAGCCGACTGCCTTGTCTTTCTCCTACAGAGCAGCTGGTGGGTGTGAACCACTGCTCTTTCATTTCACAGTCAAGTGCTCAACCACTGTGCCACTAGGACTCGTCAGTCTGTATACTTAGATGTCAATTATTTATATATTAATGACTGTCTAATAAAAAAGCTGATAGCTTAGCCTTGTTGTTGTTAGGTGCCATTGAGTCTATTCTGACTCATAGAAACCCTTTGCACAACAGAATGAAACACTGCCTGGTTCTGCACCAACCTCACAATTACTAATCATGTTTGAGCCCATTGTTTGAATGACTGCTTCTTGGTGTATAATAGGGTTTCTCAGCACAGTGAAGTGTTCTGGAATATCCATTCTTCGAAATGTGAATCCAGAGTTTGTTCTTATCCACAGTCACATGCCTTTGCCTAGTCAATAAAGCCCAAGTAAACATTCTGTTGGTACTCTTTGCTGTTAGCCAATATCCATCTGACATCAGCAATTATATCTCTAAATCCACATCCTTGTATGAATCCAGCTTGAATTTCTGGTAGTTCCTTGTCAATATACTGCTGCAGCTGTTTTTAAATTATCTTCAGCAAAATTTTACTTGTATGTGCTATTAATGGCATTGTTCAAATATTTCCAAATGTCTGTTGGGTCACCTTTCTTTGGAATGGGCTAAAATCTGGATCTCTTAAAATCATTTGGCCAGGTAGCTGTTTTCCAAATATGTTGGCATAGGTTAGTGCACATCTTCAGGGCTGCATCAGATTGTTGAAAGATTTCAACTTGTATTCCATGAATTCCTGGAGCCTTGTTTTTCACCAGTGCCTTCCGTGCAGCTTGGACATTTTCCTTCAGCACCATCGGTTTGTGATCATATGTTCTTGAAATGGTTGACCATTGACCAATTCTTTGTAGTACAGTGACTGTGTAATCCTTCCATCTTTTTGATACTTCTTTTTCCTTCTTCTGATACTTCTTGTGTCAGTCAATATTTTGCCTGTAGAATCCTTCAGTATTGCAACCCAAGGCTTGAGTTTTTTCCCTCAGTTCTTTCAGATTCAGAAATGCTGAGTGTATTCTTCCCTTTCAGTCTTCTAACTCTTGGTCTTTGCTCTTTGAAACTTTCTGTTCAGATCTTTTGCTTCATCATTTCTTTCATTCACTTTATCTTCTCTATGTGTGGCATTGTGGGATAAAACACTGGATTGAAAGGTCGGTTTGAACCAGGAGGTCAGTGGTTCAGACTCACCAGCTGCTCCTTGGAAGCCTTATACTGGGTTGCTGTGAGTTGGAACCCAACTCAACACCACATAACAACGACATGTGCAAGAGCAAGTTTCACAGTCTCTTCTAATACCCGTTTTGGTGTTTTCTTCCTTTCCTGTCTTTTTAATGGCGTTTTACTTTCTTATGTGATGTTCTTGATGTCATTCAGTAATTCTTATTGCTCTTTGGTCATTGATGTCTAATACATTAAATCTGTTCTTGAGATTGTTTCTAAATTCAGGTGGGATATACTCAAGGTCATATTTTGGCTTCCATGGATTTGTTTTGATTTTTTTCAGCTTTAATTTCAGTTTTGAATGTAAGTAATTGACAGTTGGCCTCTGGACTTGGTTTAGCTGGTGCTGTTGAGCTTCTCCATATGTCTTTCCATCAATGTAGTGATTTTGAGTCCTGTTTATTATATTTGGTGAGGTCTAGGTGCTGTGGGTTAATGCGCTGGACTGCAAAGTTGGTTTGAACCACAAGGTCAGCGGTTCAAGCTCATCAGCTGCTCCTCAGAAACCCTATAAAGGGTCGCTGTGGGTTGGAACTGATTCGGTGGCACTAAACAACAACATAGAAATGATGCTGGATATTGCATGATAGAATTCTGCAAAATCGATGTTCATTTCATTGTTCATTTCAAATACCTTCTTTAGACAGCATAAGAGAGAATTATACACATGAAACTGACCAGATGGAATACATAGAAATCAAATTGATTGCATCTGTGGAAAGAAACCATGGAAAAGCTCCACATCATCAGTCAAAACAAGGCCAGGAGGAGATTGTGGAACAGACCATCAATTGCTCGTATGCAAATTCAAATTAAAGCTGAAGAAAATGAAAACAAGTCCACTGGAGCCAAAATAAGACTTTGAATATATCCCAACAGAGATCATCTGAAGAACAGATTTGATACATTAAACACTAAAGACCAAAAACCAGAAGAGTTGTGGGATGACAACAAAAACATTGTACAGGAAGAAAGCCAAAAGTCATTAAGAAGATAAGAAAGAAGGAAAAGATCAAAATGGATGTCACTGAAAACTTGCTCTCCAGCGTAGAGATGCTAAGGCAAATGGAAGAAATGAGGAGGTACAAGAGCTAAACAGAAAAGTTCAAAGATCAGCTCTAAAAGATAAAGCCAAATATTGCAACAAAATGTGCAAAGATCTGGAGTCAGAAAACTAGAAAGTAAGAACACACTCGGCATTTCTCAAGCTAGGGGATCTGAAGAAAAAAATCAAGCCTCGGTTTAGTTATTTAAGGATTATCTGGGCAAATTACTGAATGATGCAGAAAGCATCAAAAGAAGATTGAAGGAATGCATAGAATCCCTATACTAAAAAGAAATAGTTGACGTTCACCATTTCAAGAGGTAGCATATGATCAAGAGCCAATGATACTGAAGGAAGAAGTCCAAGGTGCATTGAAGGAATTGGCAAAGAACAAGGCACTAAATTAAACATTGAAATCTTTCAAGAAGGGAGGCGGCACAGGAGGCACTCACTCATCTCTGCCAAGAAATTTGGAAGACGACTATCTGGCTGACTGATTGGAAGAGATCCGTATTTGTGCTCTTTCCAAAGAGAGGTGACCCAACAGAATGCTGAAATCATCGGGCAATCTCTTTGATATCCCATGTGAGTAAAGTTTTACTAAAGGTAATAGAGAAACGGCTGCAAGCATACATTGGTAAAGAACTTCCAGAGGTTCAAGCCAGACTCAGAAGAGGTTGTGGAACGAGGGATGTCATTTCTGATGTCCGGTGGATCTTGGCTGAAAGCAGAGAATATCAGAAAGATGTTTACCTGTGCTTTATTGACTATACAAAGCTTTCGATTGTGTGGATCATGACAAGCTATGGATAACATTGTGAAGTATGATTATTCTGGAAC
>NW_006408524.1:15527022-15548618 GCF_000296735.1 Chrysochloris asiatica
CCAGAGTACTACTTGGAGGCCAGGATGGCCAAACTTGGTCTCTCATTCTTCGGACATATTGTCAGGAGGGACCAGTCACTGAAAAGGATACCATATTTGGTAAGGTGGAGGGTCAGTGAAAAAGAGGAAGATCCCGCCCCCCAGCAAGATGGATTGGCAGAGTGGCAGCATCAGTGTGCTCAAGCATGGCTACAGTAGTGTGGTTTGCCCAGTATCAGGCGGTGTTTCGTTCTGCTGTGTATAACGCCGCTATGAGTCAGTACCGACTTGATGGAACCTAACAACTATAACAGATGTTTTAGTCACCACTTTATGTCATTGAAAAAGGTATTTGCAATGCATAAATTATTGTTATTGCACACTTCTGTCATGCAGACCCCATCAGTTTCTATAACCAAGACCTTATTTTATAACTACTGTTTCATTTCTTTGTTTCTAATTTTCATATTCCAATAACTAGTAATTACCAATACAGCTTGAGTGCATGTTTGTCAGTTTCAGACTGAAAAAGTTGGTAAAATACTTCAGTTTCATCACCATTGACTTTAGTGGTTGGTGCCTAAATTTGAATAATAGAAGAAGAAGAATATTTAACTGGTCTTCCTTGTGGTATGTGGGTATTATCCTATCATAGACAGCATTATACTTGGAGATAGATCTTGAGATGTTGTTTTTGAGTATGAGTGAGATAGTGTTTCTCTTCAGTGTGTCATTCTCAGCCATTCCCAATTTGTCTTAGTGAACCACATGGTTATGTGATTCAAAATGACCAATACCAGTCCATTTCAGTTCAAAAACTGCCTAGAGGATATTGATCTTTATGCATTCAGTTTCATTTTTGACAACTTACAGTTTTCCTAGATTCATACTGCGTACATGCCATGTTCCCATTATTAATGAATATTTGCAGCTGTGTCTTGTCATTTTAAATTGTTTCCCAACAGCAAATGAAAAACATGAAAGCTTTGCTCCATCTGCATCATTATGGTCAACTCTACTTTGAGGAGGTACCTCTTCCCCTAGAGTATTTGGAGTGCCTTCCAGCCTGAGAGGCTCATCTTCTGGCACTGTATCCATCTGATAATGTTCCTCTACTATTCATAAAGTGTTCAGAGGCTACCCACTCAGTTGTCATCCATGCCTCTTTCTTTGTAGTCTGGAAGCTCTGCTGACACCTATCCAACATGTGTGCCTCGAATGGTGTTTAAATACCTGGGCATAACATTCAGCAGCACAGCCACACAAGTCACTGCAGTACAACTTATTGACAGACAAGTGGTGGTTGTACCTTACAGTATTTATAAAAGGAGAGATCAAGTTTGCCAGGCAGTTGGTGGCAGTAAAGGCACCATCTAGTTCTTCTGGTCTCAGACTAGTGGGGACTATGGTTCATGTGGTCCATAATCTTTTAGACTAATTGTTTCTTAGTGGTTTTGATTTTCTTCACCTGCTTTGCTTTGCACAGAAAGTAGTGAGTCTTAGATGGTTGCTTAGTGTGTTAAGACCCCAGTCGCTACTCAGCAAAGTAGAATGTAGACCATTACCTTTATGGGCTATGTTATGCTAACTGTGACCTAGAAGTTCCCCAAGACCGTGGCCCCTGTCCTTCAGGCTTGAGAGTTACTATTTTTTTTTTATAATTTAGAGTCTCACATTCTCTTATAAGAAAATAAATTTCATTTTCATACAGTTTCTAAGGTAGTTCAAGCTTTCCATTTTCTGAATGATTGGATGAATCCTGTTAATCCATTCCTTTGTGTAACTCGGGAATCTATATTTTATAAATTCAAAGCTTTTGCTTTTTCTTTTAAAATGAATCTGTCTTAGGAAACTGATATCCAGAGTGATTTTGTTGAAATAAGCTTATTTTTTTAAATCTGTCAATGAAATAGGGTGCCAGTTAATGCTAATTATTGTTGGAATAAAAGTGGAGAGTTACAGCCTCATACTAGACCTGTTGTTGTTTGTATCGCTTAGCCCTGTCCACACATGGGGTATTTTACTCTTAGTTATGATAGAATGCTGACGAACTTAAAAATAAAAACAAACAAAAAAGACTTGTTTGGAAACATTGGTTGGTTGGTTATGTGTCGTGGAGTTGGTTCCGACTCATAGCAACCCTGTACAGGGTTTCTGAGGCTGTGAATCTTTACGAAAGCAGAAAGCCTCATCTTTCTCCCACGGAACAGCTGGTAGTTTCGAACTGCTGACCCTGAGGTTAGCAGCCTGATTAATAACCACTACGCTACCAGAGCTTTTGGAAACATAGGAAGGCGTTTTAAAACAAAACACTTCCCCCTGGACTCCTTGTCTTTTGTGTTCATTGATGCCCTTCTGTTGTCTCTCTGTGCCTTCTCTGAGGCCACCTCTGACTCTGAATGTCCCCACAGCACATACCGTTCTTCCTCTGACCCTAGCCACTGACCTTAGATCCACACTCACAAGGTAAAGAGTACAGCCCTCCAGACTGACAACGTTTGCCCAAGTCTTCAGATGCTAGCCATAAGCACTTTGCACTTATGACCTGTTGGCTACAAATGTGAAGTTTCTCGTTAACTGTTTGGGTTCAGGAATTCTCTAGAATGATTCACAGAACTCGGAACAACACTATCCTTACAATTAAAGTTCAATGACGGCTAAAAGGATGCAAATGAAGAGATGTATAGAGCGAAGTCTGGGAGGGTTCCTAGTAGAAAGCTTCCATGTCCCACAGAGGGACATGCCACTCTATAAAGCACTGATGTAGCTCAGCAGCCAGGAAGCTCAGACTTTCAGTGTTCTGAGTTCTTATTGGGGTCTTGTTACATCAGCATGATTGACGGATTGAACTCAGCCTCCTGTTCCTCTCCCTCCCTGGGGTTGGATTGATATTGTAAACTGAGTCTCTCTGGCCTGGCCAGCCTCCACCCAAGAGTCACATCATTAGCATAACCTGAACCGGAACCCTGGTGGTGCTGTAGAATAAGCACTGGACTGCTAACCACAAGGTTGGCATTGCAAACCCACTAGCTACTCATCAGGAAAACGATGAGGCTTTCAGCTCCCTTAAAGATCTACAGACTTAGAAACCCTTCACAGGGTTGCCATGAGTTGAAATGATGAGTTGGTTTGGGGTTTGGGTCCAGAGAACAAAGACAGTCTCATCTTTCAGGAAATTCCAACCAAGTGTCTTCAAGTTCTCTCTCAGGAACAAGAAGAAAAACCAAATTCATTGATAAAGTGTGGCATTATGGGATCAGTGAGCCACAAGATGAGTAGTTCAAACCTACAGGCAGCTCCTCAGAAATGGTGTACAAGGTTGCTATGAGTTAAAACTGACTCGATGGCACTTAACAACAACTTAACAACAAAGTATAAAAGTATTACAGTAAAATCATAGAAACCTTTATTAAACAAAAATATCAACATGTGACTATTATTTCCCCACACCTCCTCCATCGAGCCCTATACACTTGTGAAAGCGCTGTTTCCATCTCGCTAACCCTTCCCCGAAGAATTCTGTGCTCTCTGATTTACATCACATCAAAATGGCAGGTTTTTAATCCTCCGGGAACTTAACTTGTGTTCCTTTTAAATGTTCTTTGTGTTTGAGGAATAGAAAGAAGTCTGAAGGGGGCAAATATCAGAGCTTTAGGGTGGATGGTAAGGTTTCCCAACGAAATTCTTGCAGGACAGACCTTTGCTACCCAGGAAGAATGAGCAGGCACATTGTCGTGAAATCTGCTGAAAAAATTCCTTGACTCAACTTCTGTGGCCATTTCTCAACAGTGCTGTTTTCAGTGGTCTACAGCTTCTTCCTAATAAGGCCCTATGGTTATCCTGTGTTGTTTGAGAAAACCTATTAAAACAATCCCTGTGAAGCCCCCCAAACCAGCCACTGTAACTTCTGAGCTCTCCAGCAGATTACATTGAAGGCCAGTGTTAGTTTTGCATAGTTTTTGAAAACTACCCTAAGGAGACTCAGACAAGTGTATTACTGAGAGTACTAGTCTGCAGAGACATGTTTAAGCATGTTTTGTTTGGAATAAGGCTGTGCATGCATGAACTGTCACCCTAGTAGCAAGGCATTTTAATTTACCGTCATCTGAGTATATCCCGCATCCCTTAATACGAACTCCTGCAAAGCATTTTCCCTTCGCTTTTAGGGCTACCTTGTACATACATAGATTGCATCCTTTTTAAAAACTCTCCTGCCCACCTTCTTACTTAAAGGGCCAGAACGAAAATCGTGTACTCAATGTATAGTCGAAAAGCAGCCGAAGAGGTGAAGCAACAATTGATCAAACTACAAGTCAATTATTACATTCTAGAAGAGTCCTGGTGTGTAAGAAGATCCAAGTGAGTATTCATTCAACACAATATATTTTATAAAAGCTGAAAAGGCTTGAGTTTCATGACAGGTAGCCTTCTTGGTGGCATATGTGAAATGTATGTATGATCTCCCAAATTATTCATACTTGACCTTAACATTTTTTAAAAACTGTAACCTAAAGGCAGATCTATTTTCTTTCAAAAGGTTTCCAGAGTCTCAAACAAGATAATGTCAGTATCTCATTGTAAGGCAGTAAGCCAGCCGCTGAAGACTCAGGCTTCCGCTATCCATGCTGAACTCTGTCCACACCACATCCTGTGGGTAGATGTGACCCCTCTCAGCTCAACTTGAAATAAAGTTTTCCTTTCTAGCTGTTTCACATCTTATTTGAATTGGAAAATAATTAACTTGGTATGACTCATATTCCGTTGGTTGGCATTTTAAAGTATATTTCTACAGAGAGGATGATTAAGCAGGGTATAGCTAGCTGTAATGTCAGTAGGATCTCGGGACCAAACATGAATTCTGTTGTTGACTGTTTGGAAATGACGTTCATGGGTGGCTGGACCTCAGTGACGGTCATCTGCCTTGACATTCATTCAGTAGCCTTCAGGTGGAGAACAGTGCCATCAGAAATGACAACTATCTTATGGAATGCTGTTATTTTGTAAATTCTCATTATTCTGTAACAAAACATATGCTTGAAAGCAACAATCAGGAAATCGAACAACGTTTTACTTTGGGCCAATCTGCTGCAAAAGACCTCTTTAATAAGTGTTGAAAAGCAAACCTGTCACTTTAAAGGCTAAGCCATCAGAGGAAAGGCTATCCTGAGCGGAACAGCGGGGTCCTGAACATTGTTTCTCAGCCTGAATTGTTCCTGTTCAGTTTCTGAGTTCTGGGTGGCCATGACAATTGACTTGTCAGCCCCAGCTGAGTAGAGAGGTGAGGTTGATGTCATTTTTTGCATGTATTCATTCACTATGTATTTTAATGCTATACCAATTTATTATGACAAAAGTATTCAATATTAACTCATGAGTGAAAATAATTTTGTGCCATAGCATCTTTTTCCACAAGGAAAATTAAGTAATTGCTGACTGTTGTGAATGATTGTGCTGTGAATATATGCCAAGTGAACTAAATTTCATTGTGATTTGTAGGAAAGGTTATTATTCTTATAGTTGTAATTTAGAAAATTGCATTGCTGTGAGTCAGAAGCTAACAATATATTCAAGAGTCTTCATTGTTTCCTAGATCTCGCATGTTATTGTTTTTGTGTGCCATCAAGTCAGTTCTGACTCACATCTACCCTGTATAGGGTTTCCAAGACTGACTGGAAGTGTGAACTGCAGACCTTGCAGATGGCGGTCCAGTGCTTATCTTACAGTGCAAAGTATTTGAATATTTAAACATTGCAGTGACAGGATTGCTTTGTGTTCCCTGATGTCTATGGACCTCCTTGGGTTTGACAACTGGAGTCATCTTTGGTTTCCATAGGAAGACCATTGCTTTATGGACAAAAAGAGATGTAAAGACAGATTTAGGAAATATGCAATGAAATCGTGCATTCTGTCATGCCAGTTAACCAGCTTCAGATTGTCTGCATGTGGACTGCTGACGTGGGCACTCAGGGAGAAAGCCTAGGGTGGGATGGGTGTTGGCCCAGTTCTCCCACCTGACCTTGACTTACCATTGTTGTGTCTGTCCCAGCAGGAAGGAACCGAAGGAACATTAGGAAAGTAACATTCTCCCATATACTTTCCCCGATCAGTAACTGAAACAACACTCTCCATCTACTGCTACAAGAGTGATGCTAAGCCTCAAGAAATGTTAGACATGTGCCCCTCTGCTTAAACCTGCAAACAAAACATAAAAGTTGTGCCTTCTTTTTCAGCAGGGAAGCAAATGGAGAAATCAGACAGGGGACCGAAAGGGAGCTCCTATTTATCTAGCGTTTAATCTGTGCCCAGCACTGTAGTGAGCACTGTATTGTGTGATCTCATTGACATATCCCCTCCTTAATTGTGTCATTTGATTGTTGTTGTGTGCTGCCAAGTCAGTTGTAACTTACAGCGACCCTATATAGGGTTTCTGAGGAGCAGCTGGTGGATTTAAACCACAACCTTGTGGTTAGCAGTCCAGTACTGATCCTACAGCACCGGGTTGTCATAAAGTGCCATGAAGTCGGATCCGACTCATAGCGACTCTCTGTAGGGTTTCCAAGGCTGTAAATCTTCACGAGAGCAGAAAGTCTCATCTTTCTTCCGCAGAGCAGGTAGTGGGTTTGAACAGCAGAGCTATGGTTAGCAGCCCAATTCATAGGCCACTATGCTATCAGAACTCTTTCTCATGTTGGTAAACGTATGTTAAAAACTACACTCTAAACAGTCTTTGTAGGAACACACATGGAAAATAAAATCTTCTGGATAGAAAATTTGATGGGGCCAAAGTGAACTATTATGTCAGCGCTTTGACAGAGCAGTACCACTGCTTCTAGAAATTTAGCTTGCAGAAACGATACAGGCCCAAGAATGTTTTCAGCAGCATTGTTTTGAAATGACAAAATGTGAAACAAAAATATCCATCTATAAAGCAATAGTGGTCCCTGGGTGGCACAGATGGTTGTCTTCTTGACTACTGATGGTTGGCAGTTTTGAATTCACCCAGTGGTGCCAAAGCAAAAAATGCCTGGTGATCTGCTTCCATAAAGATTGCAGCCAAGAAAAGCCCTTGGCTCACAACTCTGCTCTGTAACATATGAGGGCACCGTGAGTCAGGCTCGGCTGAACTGCAGTGGGTTTGCTGTTGTTGTTAGGAGTACGGAGACTGTCATGAATGATTCCAACTCCCAGCAGCCCCATGTGACACAGTTGAACTGCTCAGCAGCACAGCGGGTTCCCGAAGCTGCCAAGCTTTAGGAAAACAGACGCCTATGGCGCTCTCCCTCAGGGCTTGGATGGGTTTGAACCGCACACTTTGGGTTTAGCAGCCCAACACATAATCCACTGCACCACCAGAGTTCCTTTTAGGAGTAATAGCAATGGTAGGATTAAGCACTGCACTGCTAACCACAGGTTAATGGTTCAAACCCACCAGCAACTCCTCAGAAACCCTATACAGGGTTGCTATAAATCGGAACTGAGTGGATGGCATTTAACAGCAGCCACCTATTAAAAGGAGCCTGCTAACCACAAGGTAAGCATTTGAATCCACTAGCCAGTACCGGGGAGAAAGATGAGGCTTTCTGCTTCCATAAAGATGTAGTCACCGAGACTCTAACAGGGTCTCTCTGAGTCTAAACTGACTCGATGGCATACAACCACCACCACCACCTGTTAAAAAAAAATAAAGTATGTCTTTATGTACCGAGGTGGCAAAATGGGCACATTTTATTAAGTATAGTTTCAGAATAATCCAATTGTAAAAAATTGGAATGTTTGATATACCGGTCTGCCTGTATTAGTAAGCATGTGGGTCTGAAGTCGGATAGCAGATGTAACAGAATATACACTGACTTGTTTCCAGATCCCACCTCTGAGAAGTGATATTCTATGTGAGGGTGACTTTCTTTGGTTTTGCTGGTGAGGCACTAGACTGCAAGGTCGGTTTCAACAGCAAGGTCAGCGGTGGTTCAGACCCACCAGCCACTCCTTGGGAAGTCTACACAGGGTCACTGTGAGTTGGAACCGATTCTACAGCACTTAACAACAACAGCTCTGTATAGGTCTCAATTTTGATTTTTTGCAATGATTGATTTGATTATTTTTGAACTTTTTTTTGACAGATTACATATGTCATTTATAAAAAAGCATGTGCGTTTCTGCTCGCGTGCCTGCCTTCTGGTGAGAGGAGAGGGACCGTACTGGGGATAAAAGACACTTGTTGGGAAAGTGTTTATGATTACTACTTTGTCTTTTTAAGAAAGCAAAACAACTATGACAAATCATAAGCACTTTTTGATTATTTTTATGTGTTTTAAATATCTCAGAAAATATGAAAGCGCAACTAGCAAAATAAAAGTTCCTTTTTTAAAAACAGCTTGACTTTAATTTTGCAGTTATCTTGAAGGACTTTTTAAGGCAAAATAGACATCAATTCCATTTTCTTTATAAAGACATTGCTTTTAAGATTTATGCATTTAGCCATGAGGAGAATTTAAGATCTTTAAATGAACTCATTCTACAATGTAATTAATGTAACTTCCCTGTGAACTAGGCACACTTCCCAATTAAAAGTTTAGAAATCAATGTATTATAATTTCTTACTATGTGTTGGTGCAAAAATGGCACCAACATTTCTTCCGCAGCCTTCTACTCAGCTGAGTTCAATAATTTATTGCCGTGGCCATACAGAACCCAGACACCTTATTTAGAGTTACGGGGTTTATTAGGAACGGTAACAGGTTACAATTCAGCATCAGACATGTTCATACACAGACCTTCAAGTTAGGACAGTCTCTCAGCTGTGCTCACAGGCAGGTCTTTCTCTGCCCAGGCTAGACGTTCCCCATCCTTGCTCTATAGGAGTCTTGGTATGGCTCTGTGGGTTGATGTGCTAGACCACAAGATCGGCACTTCAGGCTCACCAACTGCTCCCCAGAAACCCTATATAGGGTCACTGTGGGTTGGGACCCACTCAACAGCACTTAACAACATGAGTCAGAACAAACTCATAGCACCACTTAACAACAACAAAGAGGATCTATGGCATCTTACAAAATATAAATAATTATCGTAGAACTCTTTAAAAGCTATGCTTATCTAAGTAGGACAAGTGAAATAAGGCTCAATTTTCATGTCTCTTGGTTTTTCTAGGCCTGGTTGCAGTATGCCTGAAATTTGGGATGTGGAAGACCCTGCTAACGCTGGGAAAACCCCCTTATGTAACCTCTTGGTGAAGGAGTCGAAGCCTCACTTCACCACTGTGTTTCGGAACAGTGTTTACAAAGTCTTAGAAGTCATCAAAGAATGACTGCTACCTGAACTGCTGCCGACACAGAACTCCATCAGTACTGGTTTTAACATTTTGCTAATATGTCATACATTGTTTTTAATTCAAGTCTCAAAAAAACTTTTATAGGTAACTGTTTTCAAATAGAAAACGTTTTATTTGGTGAACTGGAATACCATTCGGACTGTAAAAAAATACTTAACACCTTGATTAATTGGTTATTATTTCAACGCATTCCTTAAAATTTGCTATGCAAATGAGTATGTGCTTGTATGACTTAAATATCTGTGCTTAAGTGAGCAAAGCTACCTACAGAAAAGGAATGTGGCCAGGGTCAAACGAGACTACAGTCCATTCTGAACTCTGTAGGAGTTGTCTGACAGTTTCCAGACTATTGACACCTCTCGCTGCTGCTCCTGCCTCTTGCTGTTGTCTTTTAGTGTCTTGGAATGCTAGCCCAGTGATGCTAGCCCATCATCACCGTGAAGACCAGTGATGGGGCACAGATGTAGGTTATGTGCTAGTTGGAATCATCTCTTTATTTCACGTCTGTGTTTTCTTTTTGTTTTCTCTCACTCTTGTTAATGAGGCGTTTCCTATCCATTATTAATCCAAACTTTTGTTTTAGTGATGTGGACCACATTCTGTTATTAACTGTGCATCATTTAATAACAGCATTCTTTGTCAGATCAGTGTTATTTACTCATTTAGTTATTCACCAAGTACTTATTTTTGTTTAAAAATATATATACATTAATGGAAACTGCATTTTTCTCATTTTTAGTATTATTTGAATTTTTATATTTTAACACATTGAAATCACTTTTTAAACTTTTCATGTTTAGTTATTAATGTTCAGAAAATCAATTTTTAGCACCTGCAAACATAATAATGCATTTAGAAACTAATGTATATTTGCATAGACATAATTTTCACTGGCTATAGTAAGTGGCACTTTTTCTTTTACTGTTATGATACAATAAAACATTATTATTAATGTTACTGTCAAAAAAGCAAATGAAGAATGATAAGTGAAGTTTTTATATTTTACTTTTAAATAAAGTTCCCATCTTTAATGAGACAAAAACCTAATGTTATACATTTGATTCTAAAAACCATCATATCTGTTTGAGGAATGAGTAAATCCAGTCTTCCTCTTTATTTTGAAATTTTTCAAAACCTGTTTTTAATTCTTTGCATGAGATTTTGTTTCTTAGAAGTTTATTTGTGTGAAATGAGATTCTTCAAATTGGTACATCCTTATAGCTCTGAGAAGTGGCTTTAAGATTTTTAATTCTAACCAAACCCTGGCTATGTCTGGCTACATCTTTAATTACACAGTGTTCTCTTCGTTAACCACGGGCAGATTAACCTCATTGTGGATTGTCCTTGAGCCCTGAGTCCTCAGGACTGATTTCCAGTTACCACACCTGGGAGCCACTGAAGATTTGTTCTCTTTCTACCTTCTTACCAGAGTCAGGATGATCCTGGTCAGGGGGATGCACTAGCGTGCTTACATTGTTGTTGTTAGGTGCCATTGAGTCCATACCGACTCATAGCGACCTTATGCACAGTAGAACGAAACACTGCCCAATCCTGGGTCAACCTCACTACTGTTGCCACGCTTGAGTCCTTCGATGTTGCCACTTGGCCAGTCCATCTCGTGGGGGTCTCTTTTTCTCTGACCCTCCACCTTACCAAACATGATAACCTTCTCCAGCGACTGGTCCCTCCTGACAATATGTCTGAAGTATGAGAGACAAAGTTTGGCCATCTTGGCCTCCAAGGAGCATTAGGAAGCTGAGAAGACAGCATGTCCGGCTGAGGGCTGTGTCACCAGAGTCAGGCCTCCTTCCCAGACCTCAGCCTTAGAGCTGCTACCTTGATTCTTGCGATTCTAGCACTCTTTCTCATTTGCCAGTCCACTGTTTGATTTCTCAGACTTTCCCAGCTTCAGAAAATAAGCAGCAGCTGGGGTGTTGTGGAGGAGGAGACAAATTTTGAGTGGTAGTGTAGCAACCCATCAAAATGGCAAGAGGGCAGTGAGACTGAGGGGCTGCCCGGTGCTCTGTGGTCATCCACAGCTGTGGTGGGACAATCAGACTGTGCTCACCTTTATCATCACCTGTCTCTCATCCAGTTGTGGCTGACGGAGTCCACCCAGCACTTAGAACTTATTCTTAAATTCATACTCATTAGTTCCCAACCCCCAATAACCTCCTTCCTAATGAGTTCTGGTCTAATGGGTGGAAATTCTATACAGGACAGAACAGTAAGGTACTATTCTGTTTCATATGCTGGGAAGTTAGAAGTCGGAGGGGTTTTGTTTTGATTTTTGAGACTACTTTTGCAGCAGTATTTACTAATATAACCCCACCACCAAGCTCGGATGATCTCTGTTGCGAACTGAGGCCTCAGTGGGTGAACTGCACACACAGGGTAGCTTCTATCTGGTAGCAGTTGGTGCTATTGACTGGAAGTATCTTTTATAGCAACATGGGCTAATCAGTGGGCTCAATGTGCCTGATAAAACAGTATTATGCCTCCGTATTTGATGTATTTTAGCATTTACAAATATTTTTGCTTTAGTGTGAGGACAGTTAGGATGGGCAAGGAGGCCATAGATAGAGCTTATTGCTGTGACATTGGAAAACTAAACCTGGGGCAGCATTTGTATGAAAAGGGCCCCGGGCACCAGCTTGGCAGAAGAGTAGGCCGGTGGCATACATTAAAGGAGAGTGAAAAGCTGTTAGGAAGAGGCGATGCTGCCTTGGAGGATTGTATTTTTATGGATTTTATGCCAGTTGTTTACATGTACTATATATATGTTAAATAAAAAGATCATGAAAAATGTGGGAAATGTTTGTCCTTGATTGTTTCCATCCGCATCCTGACTAGGTGTGCACATATTCGATCTCATTCTATAGTCAGACACATGAACTGGTTGTGTTGATTGCAATCCTGAAAAAGGGAGGGGGTGCTGCTGCTTTGGTGGGCCTGTAGCTTGGGGATTGCCCCCTACTTCTTCTGTATTTACAGCAGCACACATTACATGCTTTTCTCGATCATTTCCTTCAAACCGAAGCTCAGACCCTCTACCTTTGAGTGGATTCTGCTCCCAGAACACTGCGAGCACTGGGGAGATCTGCCCCAAGGGTTTCCAAGGCTGTATATCTTGACGGAAGGAGGCTGTCACTCCTTTCTTTCTTGGAGTGACTGGTGGGTTCAAACCACTGACCTTTTGGTTGGCAGCCAAGCATTTTAACCATTGTGCTACCAGGGCCCCTGTATTTCCCTCAAAGGACACAATAATTCATTTAAATGATATTTTGAGGGGTAATTACAGGGTTGCTGAAAGGTTTTTCTCAGGCATTAAG
Source organism: Chrysochloris asiatica (assembly GCF_000296735.1). Lineage (NCBI taxonomy): Eukaryota > Metazoa > Chordata > Mammalia > Afrosoricida > Chrysochloridae > Chrysochloris > Chrysochloris asiatica. The sequence goes on from NW_006408524.1 coordinate 15,539,665, forward strand.
CTGCAGACCAGTTTGGTGTCATAACATTTCCTAAATTATATAGCTCCATGATTTTGCTTAATACAAACATCAACTTATTGTTTTGCTTACTTGGGAAAAGACAGCTTGGTTCATTTCTGTGCAATTAATTTCTTAGCACACTGACACCTTGATTCTCTGGTATCACGTGTTCTATACAGTGGTTCTCATCCTGCATCAGAATCACTGGGATTATTAAAATGCACTTATTAAAATGCAGGTTGCTGGAGCCTCCACACATTGTTTCGGATTCAGTGGGCCTAAAGTAGGAGCTCTGGTAGCGTAGTGGTTACAAATCGGGCTGCTAACTCAAGGTCAGCAGTTCGAAACTACCAGCCGTTCCACAGGAGAAAGATGAGGCATTCTGCTCCCATAAAGATTTACAGCCTTGGAAACCCTGTACAGGGTTAATATGAGTTGGAACCGACTCCAAGGCACACCACCACCACCACCAAAGTAGGACCTGAGAATGTGTATTTCTAGCTAGTCTTAGATGATGTTGATGTTCGTCTGGACCATACTTTGGGAACTGCTTCTGTAGTTGCTGGGAAAAGACAAGGCCCCACTTCTGCTGTCACTTACCCACCAAGAACACTGGTTAGACCTTCTACTGGAAACTGATTGGACCCTGTTGCTGCTGTATCACTTGGGAGGCATTACTTCAACTGAATTTGCATGGATGGAACAAAGAACAAGGCAGTTTTCCACCAGAACATTGATATGGCTTGTTCACATGGTGTTTGGATCATTTGAATATTCTGATGCTGTAAGTTAGATTTGGATTTGACCTGTTTCTTTTCTGCTCAGAACTGGAAAAGAAATAAAAATGCTTTGAAATTGTACTTCCCTCTAATAAAATGACTTGGTCTAGAAGAAAATAAAATTTAGTGATACGTGTGGGTTTTTAAAATTCATTTTCCACTTTATTACTTTTATTTTGACCCCAGAAATCCTCAGTCTTCTCTATTAGAGAGCAGTGAAGGATCAGAAATAGGTCCCTGGATTTCTGATTTCTTTTTTCTGCCTTCCCATTTTTTCCTTTCACCCAACTAGAAGCTTCTAATTTCAGTAAAATTGTTCTCAGTGCAAGAAAAGACCTACTACTTTAAACTTCATTATATTCCTGAATGGGTCTTCACTTCACAGTATGGTATCAGCACAAATACATTTTTACATTCAGAGTTGAAGAGGACATTAAAGTATAGGAAGGTGTTGGAATTTTTTTCCTTTGACATTTACTCCCATGAGAGATTTTCAGATTCTGGATGAAAGTAGTGGGAAATGTTTTCCTCTTACGATGTTGAGTCATTGCAGTGTAATTAAGAGGTAAGATTTTTCTTTCTCTTTTTGGTAAATAGAATAGGATAGTATTGATATTGGCTCTGTTTTCAAAGCAATGTTTTCTGTTCTCAATTATTTCTAAACCCAAACTCTAATTACTTTAAATAAGCATAGTGTTGTCGAAACGACTCTCACATCAAGGCTACTGCTACCCAGTATCCTGTTTTTGACTGCATGTTTATTTCAATACAGCATAATAGCTTTTCATTGATTTTTAAGTACCAAGATGTTTTCCTTTCTTTTTTTGCTGCATGCAAACATAATACCGTGAAAGACTTGAATTTAGCAAAATTAAGCTCATTGAATTGTTACACTGGTTGCTTCAAGGCTTTATCCTTCCTATTTATAAAAAGTAGAATTGTAATAAATGACCATTGCTAAATAGATTTAGCAACAGGTTAGAGAAACTGACTAGGGGGGCGGGGAGACTGCCTAAGGTCAGCTGTTCCACTGAGCTTTATTGCCCCAGCTCTCTTACCTGGTTCTTTGGTTTGATGGAGTACAAATTGAAATCTTTGAACAAACTGATGCAGCACATGAGGTACTCACTCATCTATGCCAAGAAACTTGAAGACAGTAACCTGGCCAACTGCTTGGAAGAGATGCATATTTATGTCCATTCCATAGAGTGATGACCCAACAGAATGTGGAAATCATCGAACAATATCACATGCAAGTAAAATACTGCTGAAGATCATTCAAAAAATGGCTGCAACAATACATCAACAAGGAACTGCCAGAAACTCAAGTTGGATTCAAGAAAGGAAGTGCAACTAGGGATATCATTTCTGATGCCTGATGGATCTTGAAAGCAGATAATATTAGAAGTATACATACTTGTGCTTTATTGACTATGCAAATGCTTTTGACTGTGATTCATGACAAACTATGAGTAACATTATGAAGAATGGGATTTCCAGAATATTGGATAGTGTTCATGAGGAACCTGTACACAAAGATCAGTCATTCAATAGAACAAGGGGACACTATACACAAACAAAAAAACCCTACACACAAACAAAGATCAGGTGTTCAAATAGAACGAGGGGACACTGAATAAAATCAGAAGTGTGTGCAAGTATTCTTTCACCATACTTATGCAATCTGTATGCTGAGTAAATAATCTTAGAAATTGGATCATATGAAGAATAAAGTGGCATCAGGATTGGAGGAAGACTCATTAACAGTGTGCAATATGCAGATGGTACAATCTTGCTTGCTGAAAAGTAAAGAGGACTTAAAATACTGATGAAAATCAAAGACCCACTGCCTTCAGTATGGATTGCACCTCAATATCATGAAAATCAAAATCCTCACAACTAGGCCAATAATGACATTGTGTTAAATGGAAAACAGATGGACGTTGTCAAAGACTTTATTTTGCTTTGAACCACAATCAATACTCAAGAAAGCAGCAGTCAAGAAATCAAATGGCATTGCATTAGGCAAACCTCTTTAAAGTTTTTAATAGCAAAGATACCAACTAGCTCGAGGACTAAGGTATGCCTGACTCAAGCCATGGTATTTTCAATAGCCTCATATTCATGTGAAAATTGGGCAATGAATAAGGAAGACAGAAAAATTTATTCATTTGTGTATGGTCGTGGAGAAGAATACTGAAAGTACACTGGACTACCAATGAGCAAACAAATCTGTGCTGGAAGAAATACAGCCAGAATACCCCTTAGAAGCAAGGATGGTGTGACGTCTCTACTACTTTGGGCATATAATCAGGAGGGATCAGTACCAGGAGAAGGACATTATGCTTGGTAAAGTGGAGGTGGGTCCGCAAAAAAGAAGACCCCCATACAAGGTAGATTATCACAATGGCAGCAGCAATGAACTCAAGCGTAGCAGTTCTTAGGATGGCACAGGACAGCGTAGTGTTTCATTCTATGGTGCATAGGGCCGCTGAGAATCAGAATCAATTTGATGGCACCAAACAACAACAGGTATCTCTGCTAAGTGATGTATGTTCCTTGCTCATTGTTTTGCTACTCATACTGAATTTATTACTGGTTCCAGATGACTAGGCAGTCATTTTGAATTTGTGCAAATCATTACTGCAGTTCCCTGTTTACACCACACACACAGTGCTGTTGTTGTCATCACACACTCCCATTGGGAACCAGAAGAATCAAACTGAACAAAGATTCCTGCCTGGAATAAATTTCTTGGAGCTGGAGGCTTTAACATTCATGGCCTGTGTGCAAAGCATTTTCATTTTTTTTTTTTTTTTAAGAACAACTGACTCCTTTATTGATTTGTCCTTCCACCCAGCCTCTGATTACTTGCATTTCCCCCTGGCTTTGAGATTTTACCCTGGGTGGAAAAGAACAGGCAGGATATACCTCATCATTAGGGGCTCCATGAATCTCTGCTTCTACAAGGACCTCTGTTTCTTGGCCCAAAGAAGAGGTGTGGACGGCTGAAGCTCTGTAGTGTCCAAATGGGTTATTGAATGTAGTGTCCAAATGGTCTATGAATGTCAAGCAAATTGTGACCCAAAACTGACCCCCACTGCCCATGAAAAGTCCATTTAGTGTCTATAAGCCCACCTACCACTGGAAAGACAATCATTTGCGTTAAGGTTCATTTCTTTGCTTTCTGGGATCCTGGTGTCATACTATAGGACAAGCACTGAAATGTCAGTTGTTCAAACTCAACCAGCCGCTCCTTGGAAACCCTATACAGGGTCACTATGAGTAGAACTGACTATGCACTAAACAACAACAAGACTACACTTTCTGGAAAACAGTGAATTCCCCAGAAGGTATAACAAGCCCCTTTCAGACATTAGTGATAGAGACAGTTTTGTTGAATGAATAGATCTTTGCAGCAGGCACACAGGACTTGAAATTCTAGATTGGCAGTTACCACCTGAGTAAGTGATGCACATCTCTGCTTCCTCATAAGAATGCTTGGAATCAATGCTATTTTTGGACAGGGTTTTTGTAAGCAATAGTAGTGAGGCACCCATCACAATGCCCTGTGCCACCTTTAGAAGGTTGATGCCTTAGAATAACCAGATAGCCAACAAATCCACAGCCATCAAGTAAATTACAACTCATAGTGACTCTGCAAAGGGTTTCTAAGGCTGTAAATCTTTAAGGAAGCAAAAAGTCTCATCTTTCTCCCAGAGTGACTTGCATGTATGACCTGCCAACCTTGTAGTAAGCAATCCAGGCATGATGGTTAAGGTTTTGGGTCAACTTGGGTGCATCAGGATTCTCCATGATTTAGCAATTAAGATGTTATCACCTCCATGATGAGATCTAATATAATAGAATCACCCCATGAGATGATCTGATGTGATCAACCCTAATTGAATGCCATGATCCAATGTATTGTAAATCCTCACTTCTATGATGTTAATGAGGTCAGATGCAATCTACATGATTAGTGAGTATCTTGAGTCAATCTCTTTTGAAATATGAAAGGAAAAAAGTGAGCAGAGAAGGAGGGACCTACTACCACCAAGAGAGAAGAACCAGGTGTGGAGTGTGTTCTTTGGCCCTGAGGTCCCTTCACTGTGAAGCTCCTAGCTCCAGAGGAAGATTGATGCCAAGACACATGGAGATCTCCAAGGAATGCTGGGCCTACAGATGCTGCAAGGAGACAAGGACCTTTCTCCAGAACTGGTGCTCTGCATTCGAGCTTTTAGCCTTCGAAAATGTGAGAGAATGTATTTCTGGTTGTTAAAGCCATCCACTTGTGGTATTTCTGTGGTAGCTGCACCAGAGAGCTAAGACTCCAGTCCTTATCCAGCCCTAGAGTCGTATCATCCAATTAGATCTACAGTAATGGAAATATCTGCACTGTCCCATATGGTGGCCACTAGCCACATGTGGCTATCAACCCCTTAGAATGTGACTACTGTGAATTCGGAATGGAATGGAATTGAAACTTAAATAGCCACTGGTTGTCGCATTGGACAGTGCAGTCCTAGACAGTCTGGTGCTCATGATTGGCCATTGCTGGGAACTCCTGACTTGATGATAGTTGACAGTTAGTAGAGTACATATGGATGGGCAGTTCTGGAGACACCAGCTGCCAACAGTAGGTCTGGAGCCATTGAGAAGGATTTCTGTGTTGCTCTCTTCTCTGTCAAAGCAAAGACCCAAGGCCACATTAGTGAGAATGAAAGCAGCATTTCCTTCCCTGCCTCCTTGATTCAACCTAAGTCTTTCATTGGGACCAGGAGCTGGCCATCTCTCATTCATTCATTGGGAGTCAGATGTTCTCTTCCTAGACACTAATCTTACTTTCTTCCCCCTTTCCAAGTCCTTAGCTCCAGGATTGCCTCAGTCATGGCATTTGTAAAGCAGGTTATAGTCATCTGTTTACTTGGATGTCTGCTTGACTAGATCCACTTTGCACATAGAAGGTCTTCAGAAAATGTTTAATTAAAGGAGGTGGGGGGGTCACATTCTAGCTTTTGGATCCTTGGGAAATTAACTAATCATTGAACTGTCTGGGGACTATCCTTCACAATAAAATTTGTAAGGTTTAATTTTCTTTTTCCACTTTAACTACCCAATTCTCACCACTGCCATCAATTGTTTCCGACGCATAGCAACCCCGTAAGGCAGAATAGAAATAATCCTTAGGGTTACTGAGACTGGAAATCTTTATGGGAGCAGAGTCTTATCTTTCTCCCATGGAGTAGCTGATGGGTTTGAACTGATTTTGCATTTAACAGCCCAGTTCCTGGTGTGTTGTCGGTTAAGCACTGTACTGCTAACCGCAAGGTCATCAGTTCAAACTCATGAGCTGCTTCTTGGAACCCTATGGAGTTGCTATGAGTCAGAACCGCCTTTATGACACTTAACAACCTGATGGACACCAGGCACTGGGCAGGTATTACAGAATAAATAAGTTACAGTTCTTACTGTCAAGGTGACACGTGTCGATTAAGTTTGTTAATGTTGTCAGTAGGTGCCATCGAGTCAGTACCGACTCGTACCGACCCAATAGAATGAAACACTGCCCAATCCTGTGCCAACCTCACAATCATTGTTACGTTTGAGCCCATTGCTGCTGCCATTGTGTGAATCCATCTCATTGGAGGTCTTCCTCTTTTTCTCTGACCCTCCACTTTGTCAAACATGATGTCCTTCTCTAAGGACTGGTCCCTCCTGACAATATGTCTGAAGTATGAAAGATGAAGTCTGGCCATCCTGGCTTCCAGGAAGCATTCTGGCTGTACTTCTTCCAACACAGATCGGCTTTTCTTTTGGCAGCCCATGATGCTTTTAGTAATCTCCAACACCATAACTCAATTCTATGGTCTTCCTTATTCACTGTCCAACTTTCACATGCATATGAGATTGAAAATGCCCTGGCTTAAGTTTGCTGTTGTAGTTGTTATGTGCCATGGAGTCGGAACATAGCGACCCTGTACAGGGTTTCCGAAGCTGTAAATCTTTATGGGAGCAGAAAGCCTCATCTTTCTTCCGTGGAACAGCTGGTAGTTTCGAACTGCTGACCATGCAGTTCACAGCCCGATTCATAACCACTACGCTACCAGAGCTCCTTCTTAAGTTTAGGGATACTTAAATGAAAGCAGAATGAGTAAGAGCACTTTTGTTAACGAGGGTCATAGCTGCCTGACAAAGGCTAGTTGGTCTTAGTTGACTTACTTACCTTTCAAAAATTTCTGTTTCCATGTTTGTAAAAAAGAATAATGAACCTTTCTTCACAGCCTAAATATGAGGTTCAAATGAGATCATATTTTTGTAACCAGTTACTATCAGTGCTTAATGGTTCACTTGTTATAAAGACACAAATGGTCTAGAATCCCGGTCGCACGGACCACTTTTTGATCTAGCTGGTCTTTTGGTCACACCAGTACCTCGCAGGCAGCCCCTCTTCTTTAAATCCCTCCAACACTTCCAGCACAAGGATGCAGCATATCACAGAATTCCACTGAGATTTGGGGAGAATCCTACCCTACTCATACATAGCCCTCAAGTTAATTCTGACTTATAGTTACCCTAAACTCAGCAATTCAAACCCACCAGCTATTCTTCGGAAACCCTGTACAGGGTGGCTTTACGTTGGAATTGACTTGATGGCACTTAACAACAACAACGTAGTACAGAGTAGAACTGCCCCATAGGGTTTCCCAGGCGGAAATCGTCATGGAAGGGGCTTGCCACGTCTCTTTCATGTTTGGGATGAAAGGAGGTGTTGTATCATGATGCTGCAATTGAACTGCCCTTTCTACCTTAGGGAATTTCTCACTGGCTGAGCTTCCTACCTTGACCTCTGTCCCCTGCCCCTTGACCTCTGTCTCCTGCTGGACAATGTCCCTTATCCCATTCACTTTTATTCTTCTCTGGTCCACAACCTCTCCACTTTCCAGCCCCTGGGGCGCCCCCTCTAATCAAATATGAAATTTCTCTTCCTTCATTATGCAGAACAATTTATCTTTCCTTTGTTTAAATGTCTCCTCATCTAGCTTGTCCATTCCCAGGGGGCTCCATGCTTGTAACCAAATACGTCCATTTGGTTACTTTTTTCCCAAGCAGGGAGCAGAGTTCTATTTTAAGATGAATTCTTTGATCATGAAGCTTAAGTTGCAGGCAGATTTAAGAAATACCATCTTTTCCCTCCTTTGGTAGATGTTATTACTAACCATTATTAATACTTAAAGCCTCGGAGGTTTTCCTTTGACGCTTTTTTTTTTTCTCCCAGGTGCCTCCCTATCCCTCTAGCAATCATGTCTGGCCGTTCTTCTTTGCATTTCACTGAGAATAGGAATAATTCAATCAAACACAAGAAGATTTAAAAAAATCTTTTAGGGCATGGGGTGGGGGGGTGAATGCTGTCAAAATAGTCTGGGCTCCACATCTGCTCCCTTCATTCAGCCACCGCGTCAAGTGGGGCTGACTTGGTGAGATGGGCTGGGGCTCTGCTTAACAGGCAGCGTGTGTGGGAGAGGGTCTGTTACTCCAGGCAGAGCCAAAGGCTGCCTTCTGAGACGAACAGGGAAATGACTAGGCGATGGCAGACATGGCTGCCAACTGCAAGGACAATTGCCCTTCTCTGAGAATACATAGAACACAGAAGGTGTTTCCCCAGTGAGCTCGCACTGGCTCCCAAGGTTCTTGACCAAAAGGTTTGATTCCATCCAAATGCCCAGGCATTGACTAAATCAAGGAGTAGTTGAACTCTTTATACTGGGGGAAAAACGATCAGAGTAAAAGGCAAAGTTGGGTCTGTGATATTTGTTTTGTACAGTTATGACTTCGCTAAGGAAAATCCCAGTAATTCTAAGTTTTCTGGGTGAATGCTGAGAAAGACACTGAACTTACTCTGTTATTGTTGTTGTTAAATGCCATGGAGTCAGTTCTGACTCATAATGACTCAAATAGGGTTTCCAAGGAGTGACTGGTGGGTTTGAAATACCAACTTTGCAGTTAACAATCCAATGATTATCCTACAGTGCTACCTACCCTAAGACTTACTCTAAAATTAGTCTCTACTATGACACTAACATACAGTGCTGTTGTTGTTAAGTGCCGTTGAGTTGATTCTAACCCATAATGACCCTGTATGGGGTTTCCAAGGAGCAGCTGGTGAGCTTGAAG